>NC_041399.2:16165054-16472554 GCF_900747795.2 Erpetoichthys calabaricus
ACAGCAGCAACAACAACAGTTTATTTCTTGAATGGCGTAAAAATCACACAAGGAATGCTTCAATAGGCTTAAACAGGCCCTTTTTTTGACAGATCGAATTACTCCTTAAAGAGGACTAGGAAAAACTTAAAAAAAAAACCCTTATTGGGGGAAAAAAATACAAGAAATCTTGGGGAAAGGTAATTCAGAGAGAGGCCACCCCCTTCTAGGTAGGTTGGACGTGCAACGGATGTCTGAAAATGGGGTAAAAACAAGACGCAAAACAGAACACAAGTAATTGTCTTCACGGAGCTGGATGCCCAATCCATCATGGCCAGCTCAGAAATACAGCAGTACAAACGACTTTGTTCTTGCACATCACTCTTCACTAAGTGCAGGCACAGAGCACCGCAACAATTCTCAAGGCAAAAATGCAGGAATACATTATAAAGCTCACTAAATACAGAACTATCACAAATGAGGATATAGATTTGTTCAAATATATCAAAAACAAAGTAGAAACTAACTAATATAAAATGAAAAAACAACAATATCTGTCCATCAGCTTGTAGAACAAAAGGAGTCTGACAAGCATATATGTATGAAGCAATAACAGAATGAATTATTAAACACAAGAAAAGGGGTTGAGTGTAACTCAAGGGTTAACTAAGAGCAACTTAAAGTCGAAAGCACAAGAGGTCTCTGCCTCATCTTGAGAAGCTACCAATGTAACTTTCCAGGGTTAAAATGAGGTAAATGAGTAAAGAACACCCCTCCAGAAAGTGGGGATAAACTGATGGGAAAGCCCAAATACCACTCATATGAAGCGGTGCTAAGGTCAATAGGACAATCCACTAAACACCCCTCTTAATGAAGTGGTGTTCAGAATAATGGGAAAATCGACAGTAGTCAGAAATTACTGGTGGCATTAGTTGATTATAGGGAGTAATGACGTTCTGCATATTAAGAGTCAGATGATGTGTTGGCTGGGATTGGCTCCAGCAGACCCCTGTGACCCTGTGTTCAGATTCAGCAGTTTGGAAAATGGATGGATGGATGATGTGATGTATTTTATAAGGAGATGGTAATTAGAAAAGTTATAAAAGCAAATGAATTGTTGAATTGATTGCTCACTCCATGGACTGAGACATTTGTGCATAACAAATAAAGAAATGTTCTGAATTCTCATCTGGGCTTCTTGACTATTTTCTTTCAAGATGGAGGAAAGTTTTTTCCAAGACAATATTTGGTAGTTGATGAGCAGTTTTCGTTTTTTGCCAGAGATGGTGCTTGGAGTTCTGCCCAAAGAGATCAATATTTGTCTCATCAGACCAGAGAATGTTTTTCCTCATACTTTGAAAGTCCTAAATGCTGTTTGGCAAACTCCAAGCAAGAGTTAGGCGTCCTACCATAAAAAACCTTATTGATGAACTACTGATGAGATTGTCATCCTACCGGCAGGTTCTCCAATCTCAGCAGAAGACTTCTGAAGTTCTGTTAGAGTGGCCATTGGGTCATTGGTCACCTCCCTTTCTTTCATTGGTTACTCTGTTTAGTCAGGCGTCCAACTCTAGGAAGTGTCCTGGTGGTTCAAAATTTTTCCATTTCACAATTATTGAGGCCACTGTGCTTCTGGGAACACTCAAACCTATAGAAATGGTTTTATCACCTTGCCCTGATCGATACCTCACCACAATTTGATCACAGAGGTCTACAGAGAGTTCCTTGGACTTAATAGCTTGGTTTTTGTCCTGACATGCAGTGTACAATTGTTGGACTTGCGTTATTATGTCCAATCAATGTAACTTGCCTCAGGTGGACTCCTCCAATCAAGTTCTAGACAAATTTCAAGGATAATTAAAGCAAACAGGATGTACCTGAGCCCAATTTGGTGTGCCACATTATAAAGGTCTGAATAGTAATGTGGTTTAGTGAATTCAGTTTTTGATTTTTAATAAATTTGCAAATCTTTCTGAAAACAAGTTTTCACTTTGTCATTATGGGTTATTAAGTGTAGATTGATGGGCAAAAATGGCAAACTTACCCATTTAATATTAAATCTACAATACATTAAAAAGTGCAGGGAGTGAATAGGTCTTAATACATTCTGAATCCACCACTGTAGTCAAACCAAATCATTTGAGGTATGAGGTGGGACAGTTTTTTATATGGCTGGTATTCTACTGAATCTGAGAAGCTAAGGTGTGCCTATGATGAGTGTTTCCATTAATCAGGCTATTTGTTCAGCATGACTTTCATTTTATGAAATATTGGACCATTAGTGGAATTTTGACAAAATGGGCCATTTACCCTAACATAGCTTCTCAGTCATATTGAACTAATTTCTCCAAAATTATATCAAGGGGAGTTTTGAAAGCCTAGAAGAAAAAGAAGATGTTACATTTATATAGTGCTTTCATCACTATTCGTACATAGTCAGTGAAAAGCAACTTTAACCACCTCCAGTGTTCAGAATCCTCCTGGATGATGTGATGGCAGCCATTTTTGCACAAGTATGCTCACCACAAATTAGCTATACGCTGGTGAAGTGGCAAGAGAGATAATTGGCCAGTTAGTGACAATGGATGATTAGAGAACCAAAATGACCAAGCTGTGGTGGGCAATTTAACCTTGACATCGGGAAACACCCTACACCATACAAAAGATGCCTATCGATCTTTAATGACCATCAAGAGTCAACATTATACATCTCATCCGAAGGATGGAACCAATTTTTAAAATATAGTATCCCTGATACTGCACTGGGGTATTGAGATCCACAAACAAACCACAGATTAAGCGCCCCCTGGTGGCATCATCAACACTTCTTCCAGTTACAACCCAAGCTTTTCAAAGTTGTTCTACCATTTAAGTACTGGCCAGGCCCAAACAGGTTTAGCTTCAGGTGGATTACCTGTTCTGATGCTCATGTGATATGGCTGCTCGCCTATAAAATCCTACTGTCCGCCACACTAGTAGGTTGTTCCATGGCTCTATAGCTATAGATGTTATTGTAGATGTTTCTTCCTGAGAAAACTGTATTGTTTCAAGTTAAAATGTATCTGAGTACACAATAAAATTTTAGTCAGTATCTTGTTATTGCTTTGGAACATGTTTGCTGCTGGACAGTGTGTATGGACTGCGGTTGCTGGTATCATCTTTGTGGTATAACACTTTGTCCTTTCCTGGACGATAATGCTACACCACACTTTTGGTGCTGTATTTGAGTCAGAGAGCCGGTCAACCCTAAATCACCCTCAGACCCCTTCCTGCTATATTGTTACATTAAAAAAATATCCATCCATCTTCCAACCCGCTGAATCTGAACACAGGGTCACGAGGGTCTGCAGGACCCAATCCCAGGGCACAAGGCAGAAACCAATCCCGGGCAGGGTGCCAACCCACTGCAGGACACACACAAACACACCCACACACCAAGCACACACTAGGGCCAATTTAGAATCATCAATCCACCTAACCTGCATGTCTTTGGACTGTGGGAGAAAACCGGAGCGCCCGGAGGAAACCCACGTAGACACGGGGAGAACATGCAAACTCCACGCAGGGAGGACCCAGGAAGCAAACCCAGGTCTCCTAACTGCGAGGCAGCAGCGCTACCACTGCACCGCCGTGCCGCCCTTAAAAAAAAAAAATATATATATATATATATATAATTTACATAATATCAACAAAGTGGCAGAGAGAAACAGACAAGGCGGAAATAACTATTAAATTAATCTTATAAAACTACACAAATATAAATGGCAGCAACCAGATCTGTAAATGCACCACCCCACACAAACCAACATATACAGTATGCAAATAACACAAAAAAATCCCTTCGACACACACAACCTACAAAGTCCAAACAGTGCTGACACTTCTGATATTGCTGGTCCTTTGTCCTCTTTCTTTTTCCCTGGGTCTCCAAAACGTGCTATTATGCCCAACGAGCAAAGATTTATTTCAGCTCACCCAAGTTACTCCCTGATGACTGTCCCATCCACTTCTATCCCAGAGCGAAGTCTTCGAGGTGACCACCTCCAGAAATGGGAATGGACTCACATCCCTGCGGGAGGGAATCTTCTCTCTGGCCATGGATAGACTATGTTTGCTGCTTGTTGGAAGTTGGGCTGAATCTCTCTTCTCTTGCCTTTCGCAGCCTTTTTCAACTCTACATCAGTGTCCTCTTTCTATGACAATCGAGGAAGTTACGACAACAGACCAGACCCGGCCAAGGACCTCCTTATAGCCGTCAACCTCAATGTGCCTGTTTTATTCTTTGCCCACCACCTTATTATAGGGTCTTAAAGGCAGCGACAGAAATTCCACTGAGGAGGACAGGGAAACAAAAGATAAACCAGACAATAGATTATGTGGCAGTGCTACAGTGGTGCATGAGAGCTGTGTGTTGCTTCAGTGTGATTTTTCGTTGACAATAAGTTACTAAGAAGGTCCACCTCAAAATGAAGTCCCCAGAGAGAGGGAAATAGTGACACTGGGGGATTCAATTATTAGAATTATAAAGGGCATAAGGTCTTGTATGGTGTGTTGCCATCCTGAGTTTTCATCATTCACATTAGAACAACTAATGAACTGACTGCTATTTACAATGCCAAGATCTCATTTTAGGAATATTTTTTTCACCAATAGGCTGCATTTCTACTAGAACTATCTGCTTGTGTTTTTCACCTGTGGATTTTTGTTGGTTATGTGATAGCCGTGTCGTCACCTCTGACTGATTTTTTTTCATCTCATGCTGAATTTCTGGACATTTGATTGGATTATTGGCCCCTGTCATTAGCTTTCCTGAGAAGGTTTGGAGCATCAAGGGGATCAGCGGTGGGTTACCACCCCAGGTTTGTATTGAATTCTGCCAATGTTCATTAATTGATTTTATATGCATCTCATATTATTTTCCCAATTTTTTACTGGGAAAGCATCTCTAATAGTTTCTTCATTTTGGAGACTTTCTGCACTAATGCTGGTTTCTCAGCTTTCTTCAGCCACATAAGAAAGTCCCACAGTTTCTGTGCTGCTTTGTCTTACTGACCAGGGGCCTCATGTATAAATGATGCGTACGCACAAAAATGTTGCGTACTCCCGTTTCCACGCTCAAATCGCGATGTATAAAACCTAAACTCAGTGTAAAGCCACGCACATTTTCATGCCAACTAAATGCTTGGCATACGTATGTTCTCCGCTCGGTTTTGCAAACTGGCGGCACCCAGCGTCAAAGCATTGCTTTTGTTCCAGTGTGGTTTCCCTTTCTTTTTTAGATCCACATCCCTGATGCAGCTTTATCATATACACTGAAATTAACCTCTTAACCGCCCTCTGCCGGATATACCCGGCATCGTAGCGTTATTGCTGAAGCCTTACTGCCGGAATTATCCGGCACATTTGCCTATGGTTATGTAAATGCCTGGCGCGTACTATAACTGACAGTTTGGCGTGGGTATTATTACTACATTGTATTTCGACAACTCTGTGGTTTTATTGGCCGGTCATGTGATGTGATTCGAAAGTGAAAGCTGTGAATATGGCGAAATGTAAACTGACTTCAAGTGAGGTTTTGCAGGCGATTTTGGACAATAATTCTGATCATGATTTTAGCAGTTCTGAAGAAGATTTTAGCGACAATGATGATCAGCAACGTGCGCTGCATGATACTGTGAATGACGACGCATCGGATGATGGTGATGAGTGGGTGTATCCCCAACATCTCAACTGGACTGCTGCCCGTGGTGAACTACCATTTCTGAATCCGTTTGAGGCAACGTGTGGATTTGCTGTTGATGTAAACAATTACACTGCTGAGCAGTGTTATGAGCTGTTTGTGTCACCTGACTTGATCAGACATTTTGTTCATCAAACACATCTGTATGCAGCACAGTTTATTGAGAAAAATCCCAATTTACCTCCACATTCCCGTGTTCATGCTTGGGTAGACACTGATGAAAACGAAATGAAAAAATTCATTGGGATTTTGATGTTGATGGGAATAATCAGAAAACCAGATATTGAGATGTACTGGTCTACAGATCCTATGTATGCAACACCTATTTTTGCAGCTATCATGAAACGTAACCGATTCTCTTTGCTGCTGAAATTCTTTCATTTGAATGACAACAGCAATGAGCCAGATAAGAAAGATCCAAACCGTGACCGCTTGTTCAAGCTACGTCCTTTGATTGATCATTTATTTGAAACATTTCAGCAGGTATTTCAGCAGGTAAATACTGCTTGAATAAATGTAAAAAAGTAAAAAAAACGAAAATTGTTCAGATTTCGCCCAGCATGGGGAATATTTAAGGAGTTGGCGGTTAAAGGGTTAACCGCATATTGTTTATTAGTTTAAGGCATCTGAATGTAATTAACCTGTAACAATATAATGGTCCACGGAATAGCCAAACTATTCCAAATACCATAGCTGCTTTAGCGTTGTTACTCTCACTGCACCATCTTATTCTTTCAGTTGCTCCCATTAGGGGTTGCCATAGTGGATCATCTTTTTCCATATTACTCTCACTGCACCACTCGGAGTATTTATATCACTGTATCTAAGTGTGGAATCACAGCTCTACAGCAGCTGATCAGAAAGAGAATTATCAGTATACAGCATCAAGCACACACTTCCTCAGCAATGCTGCCTATTTGATCTGCTCTCACACAGCAAATGCTTCAGAGTCTTTCCTGTAGAGATATTGCGGTTCAAAAACAGTTTCATCTCAATAACTATAAAATCACTCAATCAGTCCATCAAGTTCTCCTTGTAGAACTGTTTGTACTTATAAGTATAATCATCTCACTGTAAACTTGCGATACAGATATAATATTGCACAACCTGAGCCACTTTATAAAGCGCGTATTTACACATGATGACGATATCATTTTTAAGATGAAATGCAGCAAAATGTTTATTACATTATACAGATAAAATGTTAACATCATTTAAATAATCTGTATTGTTAATAATTAAGCATGTGAGGACACGGTGTCGCAGTGCTAGCTAGTTCAGGGAATGTTCTTGCCTCACGCTGTATTCTTGCTGGGGCTGGCACGACACTGGAAGGATAGATGGATAGAATAAACATGTACTACGAAGATATTTCAATGTTCCTTAAAAGTTTTGAAGAATTGGCGTTCTAAGCTTACAGATGGCTTAACATCTATTACAGAGCTGATTGTGTGGCGATTGGTTACTTGGAGAAAGAAAAGGAAGGACAGGAATAGGAGGTTAATACATTTGAAATAGACAGTACTGCTGCAGTAAATTATTTCATTGAAGGTTGCGGTCAGCGGGAGGCAGGAACAATCTCTGGGCGAGGCGTCAGAACGTCACTATCATAGCGTCACTGTGTTCCCGTGTTTAATAACATGCTCTAACTCTTATCATCATGAAAATTATATCAAGTATACATCTCAGTATTTTAATTATTCAGAGAGCTCTAATATCATGAATGTAATGGATTCTGTGTCCTGTTGGAGGAAGAGAAAGCCTGTTTAAGATGCACATAGTGATTCACACACATAGAGCACATAGAAGAACACATACAAAACAAAGCATTTAACGTGATACTTTAGTTATGATGGGATTTGAGAAACTAGTAAATTAAATGATTTAAAGATGAAGTTTATGATGTTCTTCTTTAATGACAAAATAAACTACATGATAAAAGTGGAAATTTTGAGATTAAAGTTGACATTTCAAGTTTTTTTCCCACTGTGTGCCTATTTTTTTTTTCTCAGTACGACTCGCCTTTCACGGAGACTTTGACATCTGACAACTTCTTTTTTATTTTGGGCACTGTGTGACTTTGTGAACTTGAGATTTTAAGTTTCTCCGACACTCTATGTCACTCGATCAACTTACTTTTGATGTTTAAACTACTGTTTAACACTAGAATTACCAGAGTCTACGAAAAAACTCGTAGATCCGGCCCACCTTAAAACTGTTCTCACCTCTCTTTTGTCTTCTAAATGTGCCTATTAAGACGAGCAGCAAAAAGCCGGCTATTCCATCCCCCACCATCGCAAAACGTTCACTAAGTTTTCCCAGCTCATGCCTTGTTTGATTATCTGGGAGTGACTGAACTGGAGTTTTAGAGTGGAAATAATAGATTGTTATTTGGAACACACGTATTTCATGTGTGTTCCGTTTCTACAGTAATCTGTGTAAACACATTGTTAAAACAGAAACTTTTTCATATTTTAGTAATAAATGTTACAAAATGTAGGCATAAACTATAGAATTTGTGAAGCCTGACGGCCAAACATCAAATAAACACTTTCACAAAAGGTTCAAGGATGTAACAACACCTTCTGTGGTGTAACGCTGAGATTTGCTGACTCAGAGTATGGCAGCCCTGCCGCGCTGTAGAGACCCGAGTTCGATTCCCCGCTGGGCAGGAAGTGTTTTTTTTTTTCTTTGTAGCCTCAAACGGACATAAAATTTATAAATTGGCATGCACTGTAAATCGTTAAGTTTAAAATGTCGATCGCGGTTATTTCTGTTGAATAATTCATGCTTTTTTACTTAGAGTCAGAACAGGAGCTTATTCAGCTTATTTAGCTTCTGATCTGACTCTAAGTAACAGCGCCAGTATAAATCACACCCAATCTGACGCTGTTCGTTTTCAAATAATATTGCATTACTTCGACGATGTTTTCTGATTGGTACTATTCGAATCATAAAATGATTTCTTCAAAACGTCACATATATTTGTTTTGAGATAATGAATAGAGCTGCAAATTACAGGTGGTTGTTCAGTGTAATAGGAACCATTAGCACAGAGAGGTGTGTACACTGCAACAAGTACACGTCGGAAATGTAGGAAGGGCGCTCCTTGGGTGAGCTATAGCACGTCTTTATGTGAAAACAGCAGTGTCAGATGGGGAGTGTCTCATGATTGCATATAGCGCTGAAGTTACTGCTCTTTACTATGCTTTCCTTTGCAAGTCCTGGAGTACAAACGAAACAGCATACAGCAACATGTGGGGACTGGCAAGATTGGGGGGAAAAAAACACGTGGTTGTATTTATCGTGATACACTGCAGAGCTATAGCGAGTCTTTATGTGAAAACAGCAGTGTCAGATGGGGTAGGGAAGGATCCTGAACGCGACTGAGAGAATGAAAAGTGAATAAAAAAAAAAACAAAAACAAAGCTAACCTTTACAAATATCATAAATTACACCAGCTGTTACAGACTGAAATCAAATGTATCTTTTTATTCTAAAATAGTAAAAATAAGAGCAGTTCACTTCTCAAAAAGGAGTTGTGCAGGATCAAACTCATGACCTTTTGATTCCCAGTCAGCAACTGATCCTGTTGCGCCACAGGGCCATTATAGTAAATGAGTGTCAATGTCACACACTAAGGCGGCTTTTTTTTTCTGCAGTTATATTTTTGAATAAAAGCACACTTGTTCTGTTATATTTGTACCTTTCATGAAAGTGTTTCTTTGATATTTGGACTTCAGGCTTTATACATTATATAGTTTATGCCTACATTTTGTCATTTACTACTAGAATATGAAAAACATTTCTGTTTTAAAAATGTGTTTACACAGATTACTGTAGAAATGGAACACACATGAAATGCGTGTGTTCCAAATAACAATCTATTATTTCCACTCTAAAACTCCACTTCACTCCCAGATAATCAATCAAGGCATGAGCTGGGAGAAGTTCATGCACGTTCTAAGTCGGTGGGGGGATGGAATAGTCGGCTGTTTGCAGCTTGTCTTTATCTGCACATTTAGAAGACAAAAGACGATGGCGGAGAGGTGCGAACGGATTTAAGGTGGGACGGATGTATGAGTTTTTTCGTAGGCTGTGGTAATTCTAGTGTTAAACCAACAAATAGTACGTTTTCCTTTGCCTCCACATGATATTCGCTGAAATTCTTCTATTTTTCCCCATGCTTTTGTCATTGCCTTTTCACAGAAGGCTGAGCTTAAGGGCTATTGATATTGATTTGCATATTCAAAAAGGCGTAATTCTGGGAGGAGTTGAGGTGGGGCAGCAGGTGCGTGCACGTGTGTTACTTTTCATGCTGACTGGGATTTATGGAGCGGAAAAATGTGGAAGTTGGCGAACGCACAGATTTATGCATCTGGATTTTTTTGTGCGTACGCACATTTCCACTTTTGTCCTTACGCCATGTTTTAGTGTGAATTCTATGCACGCCGTTATGCATGAGGCCTCTGGTGCTCTGTCCTCCCATCAGCCCTTGCTATTTCCTAAATAAGGGCTGAACTGCTACTCTGCTGAAATATGCTTTGCTAACTGAACGTCACTGTGTTCAGAGGAAGTATTCAGTCTGAACTACTCAAACAAAAAACTAATAAATATAGCATATGCTATACCTTTTAACTCATCTTGATGTCTCATTATCCAAGTTTTTTGTGGTTTCCCCCTAAATTTGTCCCTTTTCACCCAAAAAAACCCTCATCTTTAGGCCATTTGTGGACCATATGTTGTGCAGTAAAGTACACGAATGCCTGTCTTCAGCAAAAATGATAAAGTATTGAGAATGCCACATCAACCAACCCCTTAAGCATTAAAGGGTCAAAATTACTCCTTTTCTCGTGCATTATGGGTAATCTAAGAAAGTGGAGTGTTGCTTTATAGTATTTTCAGTTTGCTGATCAGAAATATGGTAATATGTTTGATAATTGATTCTTTACTGTTGATTCTAACCACTGTCAGAAGGTTCAAAATGACACAAATTTCAAATATAAGTATGTGGGGTATCATTTTAGACTATTTCAGGGTCAGTGGTTATGAATATGATTTTATTCTTGATCCTTTGCTAGGGATCGAGCCCAATATGGACCTCTGTCAGAAGGTAAAAAATGACAGTTTTTTTAAAACAACCAACAGTATTTAGACATTAAACACTTAAATTTAATCACACATTTTAATATTTCAAATACCTGACACTACTATTCTTCTTTATTATGTATTTCTCTCTCAGGAGGTAAATTATTGCATTTGTTATGAGCACCCTGAATTTGGGCAAATTTGCTCGAATTCAGACTTTTTACTTGCATTATTAATATTATAAGGCCAGGCTGCTTATGCAATCCAAGGTGGTCTTTTCTGTGCCTGTGCAAGACAGTTTTAAGATTGTTTAGAATGTGTGATTCTTATCGTGGTGATGAATAGAGGAGCACAGGCTTACAGTATGGGACATTGAGGTGCAATCTGGATCAGATGTGACATGTGCTTCTGGAAAATTCTACACTTGAACCAGAGGGGCAACAATCTACTGTGGAGGTGTATGAAAAAGTTAGCCAAGGATTGTTTAAACTTATATATAACTAGGGGGCTTTGCTCGCCAATCCCTCCCCCCCCCCACCAGAAGAGAGGGGCTGAATGCACCCCAAGGAGATGCAGCTGTTCATCCGAAACCCCTCTTAAATGGTGATACAATGGGAAACAAATGCATTTTGCTCGATCAGCTGTTGGATTGCTGCTGCTGCGGTGCCACGTGATCTGCATTTTGTGTGACGCTTCGAATGTTTAAAAGCCTGTACAGCAGCTGTCCTTTTGTCTCATTGCCTTGTCTCTCTTCTCCCCATCCTCAAACACTATTTGATCTCTTTTCGCTGTTCTGTTATTTCACCGAGTAATATTTTCCATTTGTTTGTTTGTACTATCATTTTTTTTGAGACTTTCAATTTTTCCTACTTCCATTATCTCTAATCTGCTCTGTATGTATCGGGCCAACGTTTTTGAATTCTTTACGACATTCTACTTTGTCTTTTTCCAGCCCTGGGCATACGGGCTGATTATTACTTTCCTTATTTTCAGAATTTGCACATAGATTATTTTTGTTCTTTTTCGCTTTCTTTTTTGCATTCTTTTCTCTCCAACTCTTTTGGGTCTCTTTTTGAT
This sequence comes from Erpetoichthys calabaricus, assembly GCF_900747795.2. Taxonomy (NCBI): domain Eukaryota; kingdom Metazoa; phylum Chordata; class Cladistia; order Polypteriformes; family Polypteridae; genus Erpetoichthys; species Erpetoichthys calabaricus. Next base: position 16,176,939 of record NC_041399.2, read on the forward strand.
GTGCTGCTCTTTCTTCTCGATTAGTCGTCAACTAGAACGTCTAAAATTTTAAAGAGCTGAAGTGTGTCTGCCGAAAGCATTCCAACAACTGAGAGGTTAGATGACTGTGGTCTTGTTTTAAAATGGTTGTAAGTAGGGTGTGACTTGCAAAAGTCAGCTTCTCACGGGACTTGCTTCCAAAGGTTGTAAGTATGACGTGACTTGACCGTCTCACGGAACATGAAAGTGGCCCTCTGTCTCTCTTCAAAAGATCACGTCTCGTCACAGGAAAAAAAGTCTCGTCTCGTTCCAAGATTTTTTTTTATAATAGAGAGATATTATTTCAATAATAGAGGCATTAGCTTTCTGGGTAATTTAAGGGCTGGGGATGAGTATAACATACCACAGATACTTATGATTTATTTAGGAAAATAACACAAAATCAAAATGAAGAGGGAGTTGCAATTCATGTAGAAGAGAATTTGAATGTATATCTACTTCAAATGGGCGATGAGCTGCATCTTAATTAGGATTTCAGGAACACATTAGGGATAAAGCCTTATACTGAGCATATCTTATAGACCAAAATGCAGATAATGTTAAAATGTATCTTTTAAAAAACTGTGAAAAAGCAAGTTAAGAGGGGGGATTTTATAGTAATAATGAATTTTAATCACACAAATATTAACAGAAATAACCTTACAGATAGTCGAGCATAACAACAGGAATTTGTAGATGGGAGTGAGTGATTGCATTTTAACAAGATGCCTGTCAAGATTGATTACTCATGTGGCGGATGGTCGGCAGCTTATTCCGGCCGGGACAACCCCTGAAGTTGAAGGATGGGTGAAGGCAGCATTTTCAGGACACTGCCTCCCCCAAAATGCTAGATGGCAGCGCCCCTAGAGCATAGCGGTGCCCCAGATTCCCGCAGGGCATCCTGGGACTTGGAGTCCAGTTTCTCAGTCCTGTTGGGTACTGTGGGTGTTGCCAGGGGGAGCTATAATTCATTATTAATAATAATTCATTACATTTATATAGCGCTTTTCTCAGTACTCAAAGCACTATCCACACAGGGAGGAACCGGGAAGTGAACCCACAATCTTCCACAGTCTCCTTACTGCAAAGCAGCAGCACTACCACTGCGCCACCTGTGAGGAGCTATGAAAGGACCTGGAGAGTCATGCTTCCCTTGCATCCCGGAAGTGCTTGGAAGTCATGAGGATGGAAGGCCCACAGTACTTCCGGGCTGATTAAAGACTTAAGATTCTCCATCATGACCCGGAATTGCTGGCAAGTCACGTGGGAAGAAGAGCAGGAGCACTTCTGGGTCAAGAGCTATATGATGGACTGATGGAGACCCAGCAAGCGAGTCGGAGTTGGATGGGAGTTGACAGAGCTTGCTGGGAGGTGTGAAGGAGAGAATAATTATTGTATTTATTATATACTTGCCTGTGTATTGTGGCTGTGGTGCTTTAAAGGCACTATCTACAGAAGAACTAATTAAAAGAATAACACTCAGTGCTTTTACCTGGTGTCCTGGCCATCTTTCTGTCAGGTTAGAGGAGTGACAGCGGCATCTAGTGTCACATTCACTAATAATCATAGTATTGTTTGGCGGGTGGAGGTGACTGAGCCTGTAGCATCTAGTCACCATTGCACAATACATTTCGTAGTATTTTGGCAGAAAATCTAAAACAGTACATTTAATTTAACCTTAGTGTGGCATAGCAGTGGTTCTGAGCCTAAGGATCTATGCTGCTATCTGGGAGATTGCTGGTTCAAATCTTGTTACTGCCAGAAGGGATCCTACTCTGCTGGGCCCTTGAGCAGGATCCTTAACCTATAAATTGCTCTTGGGGTGCTATTACAATGGATGACCCTGAACTCTGATCCCCAATGGTCTTGGGGAAAGACAATTTCACCTTGGGAATTAATATAATAAATAAAAAAAAAAGTTTTGACCAGATGCCCTAATGTCTAAAGTCCAAAGTCAATTTTTAAGTGTGGAGATTATCAGGAAGCAGTGGAGCAGGTTTAACATTTTTTTTTTTAATGCAGTGAAATTTTGAAGCAATATGAAGTTAAGGAGAACTCTGTGGAGGATGAACAAAAGAGATAAAAAAGTAGTTCCTAAGAAAAAACAGCCATGCAGAAGTTTCAAAAGGAAATGGAAAAATTTCTTTCGTTATTTTATAGCACAACAACGGTCAAAGAAGATGCAATGAGTATAAGGGAAAGGAAGGGTAAACTTACAATAGCAATGAAATTATCTAATTTTATTTTTTTCCTATTAGGTTTTCACCTCTGAAAATTTTGATAACTTCTCACAAGTTACAGGTACCTTTAAGGAGGTATCACTGGACAACAAAGATTTTGCATCCTGAACATTTTCAGATGTATCTTAACATATTTTGCTCTGCTGATCAAAAAAATAATAATTTTGAATTTTCCTATCGCGTACTGTTTAATTACAATCACTTCCTTTTGTGATTTCCTCTCATTTTATAATTATACATACATATACAGTACAACAGCTACAAATGTGGTGATCTAAAAGTAGTAGCAACAAGTGTTGTTGGTTCATTTGTGAATGGAACAGCCGTGCTAAAGAGACTCGTTACATTAAAAAGAACTGTCCACTTCATAAGCATTTGGTTCCATGGCAGATAAGTGTGGTCCATAATTTACTCTCTTATACTGTACTCTCTTCCTCTTATACTGTAAAACTTGATGAAAAATTTCTTGAAAGCAATGAAGAAGGAAATGGACAATTCAATATTTAATGCAGATGTTTCCACAAATAACTGATGCCAATTTTAAGGAAGACATTTTTATTGGTCCATAAATTAGATACAGAACACCAATGACAAGCAGTTTGAAGATCTGCTAGTGGGGCTGGAGGAATACACATGGAAGGAATTCAAGAATGTTTTTGTGATTTTTTTTCAGAGCACCAAACTATGTCCACCTCTATGACCAAATGCTTCAAACATGCAAAACTATGAAGTGTAAAGGAATCTATAGCAACATGTTACTTTCATTCTTCATACTTCTTCCTGGCTAATCTTGGTGCAGTCAGTGACAAACATGGTGAAAGGTTTCTGCAGGACATTTCAATGGTACAAAAAGGTATCAGGGCAGGTGGAGTCCATCACTGCTGCTATTGTCAGACACTGCATCTAGGAACACTAGACGCAGAGTACAAGGAAAAATCAACAGCAAAATATTTTTAACTAAGTTGAACTAATGCAATGTGTCAGCATCACTAAGTGATTAAACACACTAAATTTAATTAAGTTGTTGTGGGGTACAAAATCTGTACAGTTTGGTTTATATTTTCATTATATTTTGCTCAAGACAACAACAGATGAAGTAAATTCAGGACACATCAAAGCATATCCTCTTCACAGTTATATCTCACTTTTAAAACAGCTGCTCCAACAAAGAAAGGAAGACATGCTGGTGCCTAAGGCTATCGATTAGTTTATAACCTGGGCATCTGGGATAAGAAGTAGTTAAATTGGTTTACAGCCTGAGAAAGGAAGACATGCCAGTAGTGCTAAGGAACACCAAAAGTTTTATTGTTTGGGAAAAATGGACATACTCAAGATTAAAGAATCTGAGCAAAATTCATCCATCATATTGACAGCTAGCCAATCAGGTGTATGCAACACTCATGTGTTGTGAAACCCCTGATACAATTTTATAATAAATATGCCTTGTCTGAAGAGTGACATAGGAGGGAGGAAGAAGAAGGGACAAAGATGTCAGGAGAAGGGAACAGAACAACGACAGAATAAGGCGCCGGCAACGTGTGGCCATTTCCATCTGATTGTCAGAAAAGCATATAATGAACAACTACGAGTACTAGATCACAAGTTGCCTGCCACATTCATCCTTGTCATCTTTACTTTTTCATAAGCTTCTTCTAAAGACTATATATATCCAAACTTTACTATCAGTCCTATTTTCTATTATTCTTTGTTCTATTCCTGTAATAAATACCATGCTGCTTTTAACTTTCTATACTTTGCCTTCATGTCTAGAGTGATTGAAGTAATAAGGTAGATTTCTCTGAGCACCTGGTGCAGCCGGAGATTTGCCATTACCTCTGTGCTGTGAGGTTTATTAAGGGCTGAGGGTGTGAGCTCCACCCAATAGTAGGGAACAGGATGCAAAGTAAGGCATTCTTGGCTGATAAATGGCCTATAGTCATGGATGCTGAGCCTTTGTATGTTTAAATGTATTCTTGGAGACCAAAAGTAATATTTAAGTCTGAGATATGTTGTTCATTCCGATAATAAGTAGTCTCTTGAAGTGCTGAGGGAATGACAGGTTGTGTTATTCCTAAGGCACTTGTGTGGTTTAAAGTGCTAGAGATTAACCATCTGTGTATGGGTCATTCATGGACCACTCTTGTGGTTAGGGTCTGTGTGTATGTAAGTCTCATGAAGTGCTAGGAGAGTGACAAGTTGTGTTATTTATAAGGCACTTATGTAGTTTAAAGTGCAAGAGGATAATCAGCTGTACAGTGCGTATGGAAAGTATTCAGACCCCCTTCAATTTTTCACTCTTTGTCATATTGCAGCCATTTGCTAAAATCATTTGAATTAATTTTTTCCCTCATTAATGTACACACAGCACCCCATATTGACAGACAAAAAAAAGAATTTTTGAAATTGTTGCAGATTTATTAAAAAAGAAAAACTGAAATATCACATGGTCCTAAGTATTCAGACCCTTTGCTCAGTATTTAGTAGAAGCACCCTTTTGAGCTAATACAGCCATGAGTCTTCGTGGGAAAGATGCAACAAGTTTTTCACACCTGGATTTGGGGATCCTCTGCCATTCCTCCTTGCAGATCCTCTCCAGTTCTGTCAGGTTGGATGGTAAACGTTGGTGGACAGCCATTTTTAGGTCTCTCCAGAGATGCTCAATTGGGTTTAAGTCAGAGCTCTGGCTGGTTGTCTCCACACATACCGCTTAGAATTAAGGCCAAAAAGTTCTATCTTGGTCTCATCAGACCAGAGAATCTTATTTCTCACCATCTCAGAGTCCTTCAGGTGTCTTTTAGCAAACTCCATGCGGGCTGTCATGTGTCTTGCACTGAGGTATGTGTGGAGACAACCAGGCACTGCTCATCACTTGTCCAATGCAGTCCCCACAGTGAAGCATGGCGGTGGCAGCATCATGCTGTGGGGGTGTTTTTCAGCTGCAGGGACAGGACGACTGGTTGCAATCGAGGGAAAGATGAATGCGGCCAAGTACAGGGATATCCTGGACAAAAACCTTCTCCAGAGTGCTAAGGACCTCAGACTGGGCCGAAGGTTTACCTTCCAACAAGACAATGACCCTAAGCACACAGCTAAAATAACGAAGGAGTGGCTTCACAACAACTCTGCGACTGTTCTTGAATGGCCCAGCCAGAGCCCTGACTTAAACCCAATTGAGCATCTCTGGAGAGACCTAAAAATGGCTGTCCACCAACGTTTACCATCCAACCTGACAGAACTGGAGAGGATCTGCAAGGAGGAATGGCAGAGGATCCCCAAATCCAGGTGTGAAAAACTTGTTGCATCTTTCCCAAGAAGACTCATGGCTGTATTAGCTCAAAAGGGTGCTTCTACTAAATACTGAGCAAAGGGTCTGAATACTTAGGACCATGTGATATTTCAGTTTTTCTTTTTTAATAAATCTGCAACAATTTCAAAAATTCTTTTTTTTGTCTGTCAATATGGGGTGCTGTGTGTACATTAATGAAGAAAAAAATTAATTTAAATGATTTTAGCAAATGGCTGCAATATGACAAAGAGTGAAAAATTGAAGGGGGGTCTGAATACTTTCCGTACCCACTGTATGTGTGTCATTCGTAGGGCACTGTTCAGTTTCTGTGTGTATGCGTAAATCTATGTATGCGTATGTTAATTTTAAGGTGCAACAGTAGACCAACCTGGTAATGAATCTGATAAGTACACTTACCAACAGGTAAAGATAGATAGATAGATAGATAGATACTTTATTAATCCCGATGGGAAATTCAAAGGGTAAGTAGAGGGAAATACCACGATAATGCAAAGTTAATTATTTAAATAAACTTAATTTCATGTTTCTCCAAATTCTTATGTGATACATTCAATCTGCAATTATATTTGCATCCAGCTTGAAACTATCATAATAACCTTTTTTTCAGGAGGCCAAATCTTTGGAAAACGTGTTGTCCAGCATATTCAGTGATTTGTGAATTGTAGAGAGAAAAGTGTTGCTAAGATTAAATAGGCTGAAACAAAGCAAATTACCAGGACATGACAACATTTATCATGGAGTATTTAAAAAGATTAGTCAATACCTTATATAGAAAATTTTGCCTCATTATATAAAAAGGTGATCAAGCTAATCCAAGTAACTATAAGGCAGAAAGCTTAACATGCATCATTGGCAAATTAATGAACGCATCTATTACAGAAATGATTGAGCATCAAATACCATGCACAGTTGTATTAGTGAAGAGTCAACGTGAGTTTACACACAGGAGATGACATTCCACTACTAATGTGAAATTGTTTGAGGAAGCAAACACATCACATGATCAGAGTGGTGTCCATGATATTGCAACACCATTTCCAAAAACGTTGGGACGATGTGTAAAATGTAAATAAAAATATTTAAATATTTAATAAAAATATTTAAATGATTGAAAATCATTTAAAAACATGTTTAACTTAAAAATAGAACAAGGACAACATATCAAATGTTGAAACTGAGGAATTTTATTTTTTTATGAAAAAATGTTTGCTCATGGGCGGCACGGTGGCGCAGTGGGTAGTGCTGCTGCCTCGCAGTTGGGAGATCTGGGGACCTGGGTTCGATTCCCGGGTCCTCCCTGCGTGGAGTCTGCATGTTCTCCCCGTGTCTGCGTGGGTTTCCTCCGGGCACTCCGGTTTCCTCCCACAGTCTAAAGACATGCAGGTTAGGTGGATTGGTGATTCTGAATTGGCCCTAGTGTGTGCTTGGTGTGTGGGTGTGTTTGTGTGTGTCCTGCGGTGGGTTGGCACCCTGCCCGGGTTTGGTTCTTGCCTTGTGCCCTGTGTTAGCTGGGATTGGCTCCAGCAGACCCCCGTGACCCTGTGTTCGGATTCAGTGGGTTGGAAAATGGATGGATGGATGGATGTTTGCTCATTTTGAGCATGGTTCATAAATATTGGAATGGGGCAACAAAAGACTGGGAAAATTGCGTAATGCTAAAAGAAAAAAAAAACAAGCAACTGGTAGAAAATCTTGCAACTAATTTGGTTACCTGGTGACAGGTCAGTCACATGATTGGGCATAAAAAGAGCATCCCAGAGAGGCTCTCAGATGTAAAGATGGTGAGGACAGAGAAGTACAGGGAATCCCCATCCATTATAAGGCCCAACTTCTTCTTAGGAGTGATTAGTTCCATACCACATTTATTGTTAGACCAGTCCTGCCCCAAAATCATGGGAAAGGAGGGTCAGGCAACACAGCGACCAACAGGTTTTTGGGTTTGCCTTCCCAGGTTATAACACACTTGGCGGATCTGTAATTTCTGGTCTACCCATGAATACATGTCAAACTAGTCTTCATTTTTTTTAATTGTCGCGGTAGGACAAAGTGGCGAGCAATAACAGACATGTTACTCCCAGAGTCCAAAATACCAAGGACCCGATGTCCATTTACTAGAACCACTCCTGTATGTTTAACAAACAGAGGATTAGACAGAGCTTAATACCTTTCCCCACATGCCCAGGAACAGTCCATCGGCTTGGTTGAGAGTGGACATGAGGTGATTATATGTCCCAGCTCCCCACACTTGAAACAGCGGGGAAGACTGGGCACTTTCTCTTTCGGCTTAGCCAAAGGCTCGGTGCTATGTCGGGGAGGCTTGGAGCTAGTGACACATGTCTCTCGGGCTAGGGAAGCAGACCTTTCTGACCTCTCCACCTTTGAGACTGCCTGATGTCATTCGATCACCTCAATAAGGGCATTCATATTATAGTATGGTTGCCTACGGACCAGCTGGGCAAGGTAGTCTAGCAGGGCATTAACCAGAGTCTTACAGGATATCTGCTCCACAACTTGTCTGGCATTATTCACGTCAGACGGTAGCCATCGCCCCATTTTCCCGCAGATCTCGAAAGCTTGGGCCTTTGCGGGTTTGTCGGGATCGAATTTCCACTGACTCCATTCCCTTGCCTGTTGGTCCGATGTAACGCCGTAGCATTAAAAGATTTCTCCCTTAAAGGTGTCATAGTCAGCAGCTTCCTCCTCGGGAAGGTCATAATAAGCACGCTGTTCGTCGCCTTTCAGGTATGCCGCAAGTATTTTCGCCCACTCTGACCTCGGCCAAAGATTACGAACAGTGGTGCACTCAAATATCAACAAATAAGACTCAATATCATCTCTTTCCGATAGTACTACTAGCGGAAGAGGAGGAGATCAAGCAGCCTCCGGCTTTACCGCTTCTGCAGCGGCAAGTTGAGCTTCCGCCTCCACAAGTTGTGTCCGGGTCTCTCCTAGCTATAGCTTTTATGGATTGAAGCTCGGTAAAGATGGTCCCCAGTACAGAGTTGAGGTCCTATTCTTCAGTCATCATTCGAACAGTGGATCCTGCTGACTAAGCCAATAAAATAAAGCACAAACAACAAATATCAAGAGTTGGGGGGAATGCCTCATATATTGTTGGTGGATCCTAGATTCAGAATTGGACTGAAAATTGCATAAAATAGACATTTGACAACCACAAAGTTGCTTCGTGGTACTTTTATGGGTACATGGCAGGAAATACAATGAGAAACAGGAAATGAAGTCTACGCAGATGTGATGATCGAAGGAGCCGGATTTTATATCATAATCGGGAGGCGGAAATGAAGTCATCAGGAAGAGACCGAAATCATTGGGTGCCAGAACTGGAGTCATCTTCTGTAGCCGTTCTTTCGCTCTCTATTGGGCCCTTTGGCTTTCCCCTATTCACGCATTTGTGACAATATATATATATATATATATATATATATCCTCTTTAATAAAATCCCTTTGTGCGTCCAGGTGTCTGTGTGTGTGTGTCTTCAGGTGAAGTGCGCATGCGCGGGGCTTCTGGTCAAGTGCGCATGCGCGGGGCACGGTGCGATGCGCTATATTACTGTCAGAGAAAGTTAGAGGCGTTTTACGGAAATACAAACCAGCATTACTGCGAGAGGAAATTAAAGGTACACAATACAGTGACTCATATTACAGCCACATACAAGCCAGTATTACTGTCAGAGAAGATTAAAGGCATATTACCGACGCGCACGCCTGTATTACCGCCAGAGAAAATTAAAGGTATATTACGGACATACAAGTCAGCGGACGTACAAGACAGTATTACTGTCACAGGAAATTAAAGACACACAATACACGGCGACAGCCCACGAAGAACGGTCAGCTCAGCATGTAAACATCAACAAAAGAAAGACTGAAAGAAAGAAAAATACGATCAACAAAAAGAATGAGGTCAAAGTCCCTTGCCATTTAAAATAGACTGTTCCTACTAATGTTTATGCACTACTGTTTTAGCGCCCGTTATTGTAACGGGCTAAATGACTAGTATATATATAAATCTATTAACTGAAACCAATTACTACTGCAGAGGACAACACAAAAGTATAGTCCAAAGGAGTACATTAAAGTGTATTTGAATCCATTCTTTGATATTATATCATCGTGGAATCCCATTTAAGTTACACTTAGAAATATACACAAAAACAGAAATGTATGAAATTTTGAAATGTACTCTATATAAACTCCAGAACATCTGTGGTGAGCTTAATAAGATTAAACAGCTCATTCTGCGGCCACATGGGTATTTTGGGAGACTTGCATATAAAAGCTGTCTTTGAACTATTTCTCACATTTGCATGTGATTTTAACTTCTTCATTCGGCTTTCCTGGTGGACAAAGAGATCGTCTGATGTGCGCGAATGACTTTTTTTAGACATGAAACCTGATCTGTTTGCGAATTAAGAATACTACAGTAATTTTAATTACTTAAGTTATTTATATATTTTAACAATGTATGCACCAGAGAGGCTGTTTATATTTCTGAATTTTAGCAGGCAGAGCCATATAAAACCCGAAAAGAAGAGAACTGTTTAGGAGCCCAAGGCACTGATTTATTTTTCAAATTTTGCCAGCTACTGTGATCATTTTAGGGTGGCAGAGTGGCTCAGCGTTTAACATTACAGTCTCATAAACAAGCCAAGGTTTGGTTAGCATCAGCGTGAAGCGTGCCACATTTCCATGCATGTGTTTTGTTCAGGTTACTCCTAAATCCTAAAAATATTTGAGAAAAAAAAAATGACTTATTTACAGTAAATAAAGTAGCCTGGAAAAGTTTCATGGACTGGTGTGACATCCAGGATTTTCCTGCCGTGTTATTGGTGGCTGTGAGGATAAGCTGCAGCTCCATGCAACCGTTTAAAAGAATATGGAGGTTCAGTAGATGGTTGGATGCTGTTCTTTCTTGTGCTCTTTGTGTGTGTTAGCAAGTTAATTAAATAATGAGCAAGCTGATTTTTGAGTTCATTTCACTTTTTTGCATTGTGAAGAAACAAACTATTTCATAATATAAAATTACACTTTAAAATGTAACGGACTGATATACATTAACCATAACATCTTCTAGGGTCACAGTGCTGTAAGTGTGCCTTAATGTTTTTGTAACTCTTGTGAACAATTGCCGGCTTTCTACTTCGGCCCTCACCCCCAGGCCGCCAGGAGGAGCTCTCCCAGCAGCGTGGACATGCCCCGAATTCCAGCAGGGCATCATGGACTCTGTAGTTTATATGCACAGCCCTGCTGGATACCATGGGGGCCACCAGGAGTCGCTGTAGGGAGGCTGTCGGACTCTTACGTGCCCTATAACCCGGAGGTGCGTCATGATCACATGACAGGAAACGATGTGCCTCCGGGGTGAAGAAGAGTTTTTATATGACCCGGAAGTGTTCCTAGTCACGTGGACAGAGAGGGCGAAACACTTCCGGATCAAGGACTATAAAAGGACTATGGGAAATCCCAGACGTGGAGCTGAGCTGGGTGGAAGGGTGACAATGCGTCTGGGAGTGGAGGATTGATTATTGTGTATTGCTTATTGATTAGTTATATGAGTATTGCGGAGTGGAGGGTGCTTTGTGCACATTATTGTCTAAATAAAAGAAATATTTGGACTTTTACCTGGTGTCTGACGTCTAGTCTGAGGGTTCAAGGGGTCACGGAGACCCTTAATCTATCACACTCTCTAAGTCAAGTCAAGGCAAGTGTCTTTATTGTCATACCATCCATACACCGTATTGCAGCATACAATGGCACAAAATAACATTCCCCAGGGCCGTGGTGCAACATATAAGTAACACCGGACAAGTGTAAGACTGTAGTATAACTATGGTGCCTTGTGAAAGTATTCATCTCCCCCGGTGTTTGTTCTGTTGTTTTGTTAACATTACCACCTGAAACTAAAATGGATTTCTGAAGGGTAGCACCACTTACAATGCACAACATGCTCATAAAGAGTTGCCTTATTATTAGCTTCAACCGAGAGATAAGTGCATGAGAAAGATGTTGCATGAAATAATTAGTAAGGAAGGGTTGGATCCACTGAATATAATGAAGAAAGAAATTACACAACTGGGTCATTGAAGTTATATGTTCAAAGAACGAAAGCTATGAGTCCAGAGTCACACCAAGATTCCTGACTGTGACTGACAGTGAAAGGGTAACATCTTCATAGGCGATGCTTAAAGGCAAATCTGAGGAAATTGAATCAGAGGGCAATTACAAGATATCTGACTTTGAAAGGTAAAGTTTAAGGTGATCATTCGTCCATGATGTGATGGCCAACAGAGACTCTAAAGTCCATTCTACTATTAAAGGCCTTGGATGATAAAAAAGTTTTTTGTCCTACTAAAGTGTAACACACCCCCATGTTTAGGAAGGGGTTGCTGCCTACTAGTGGTCTGTAGTAACGCATGGACTTCCCTCTACCATTACTTCCCCCATGACCATAAGTTCAGGATCACCAAAAATATCTAATATCTATGTCACCCTCCTGTGCTGATTTGTGTGTCTACAATGGGGTACAGAGGCATGTTGTGGCACACAATTTGGGTTCTTTTCTATTTGTGACCTTGGTAGATCCCACCCAGGTCCTGTACCACGTTAGTATCATCTCTGCACCTGGTAATCTTTTTCCAGGTAGTAATAATCCACAACATTTTGTATAGAAAATTATTGATATTTGCCAATCTTTGTATAATTCAGTTTTGTATAATTTTTCACATTTTCTTTTAGGGGTATTGATATGGCAACACATTGAAATTCTAAAAGCAATTGGCAAGGGGTCTTTTATGGGAAAGAATTTTCAAGAAAGCAAAATTTGACCATTTTTTCTTATGATTTGCATCAATTTTAAGCCTACACTGTGATTCAGAAATGCTTAAATTTAAGGGAATTTTAATGGAGTTAACCATGCTTACAATGCTGTCAGGTTGATTGGAAATGCTGTCAAGTTGATTGCCCAAATGTGTTTCTGTATGCATACGTTCAGGGTGGGAGCCTCCCCTGAGCTGGCTGCTACTTTTGAATGACTCTGCACAGAATAAAAGCATGAAAGAAAACTAATGGATACAGTTAAAATGAAAATAACGTTTTTTTTTTAATAGTGAGCAGCAGCAGTAATGTGGTAAACAACACGGACCTGGAATTGAATCCTGGCTGGGTCAATGTCTGGGCAGGATGCTCGTTCTGTCCTATGTTTCCATGGGTTTTCTTTGCTCTCTCTAACATTTAACAAAGGTTAGGCTAATCGCCCATAAATATTCTGCACTTATCTTATGCAATTCAGGTTTGTATGGAGCTGGGCCAACGTCACGCACAAGGCAGAATCGAATTTTGTATTGTGCATAAGTCCAATGCAGAGCAAACCTGGACATATACTGATCCCACACCAGGATACCTGAGACTCTAAACTGATCTACACTCTACACTGAGTGTATTTGTCAACTAGTGAAGGGCATTTCAATTCACTTTACTCATTTGATTCTTTCAAACTACCCATTTAACTGAATAGATTCTTTTGATTCATTTGTGTGGGTGCAAGCAGCACGGTCGTAGGCCCGCAAGGTAGCAAAGAATCATCCCCACTGATTAATTGTTGAAGAGTGGGAACGATCGAGGTGGCGCCCTAGCCCAGGAATTCGAGGTATACCAGAGGTGAGAGAAAGAAGGTGGGAAGACAACCGACCCCAAGCAGTCTGGACAGTTAGGCAGCTAAGACGGAGGTTGTGTGGTGAGGATCACAGCTGAGAAAGCAGTGGTTGAGCTGGGATGACAGAACTGGAGAGGTGCTGGTCTCATCCAACACAACAATTTGTGAAAAAGGATAGAAATGCCACACGGGCTGGACAGACATTCCGGCCAGAAGAAGGAATGGTTCCTTACCTGGACGGGAGGATCCTAGCAGGCAGACTGGCATCCTGGCTGAGGTGGAGAAGGGGATCAGACCCGGAAGAGAGGGCCAGAAAGGATGGACGGACAGCCCACTGGATGTGTAAGAAGTCGCTGGGGGCATTTTACTCCCCTAATTCACTAGATTGCAGTGGCCCCAGATATTGGTGCCCAGTTTTGAGCCAGCGGGGCACACTGGGAAGTGTAGTGGGTGATGCAAGGGGGTGCTACAAGGAGATGCACTCCATAAAAAGGGACTTCCGTATGACCTGGAAGTACTTCCTTTTGGCAGTGGCCCTGGCACTGGAAGTACTCCCTAGTCTTTAATAAATCCAGGTGAGTCGGAGCTGGGAGGAAGGAAGGCAACACTCAACTGGAAGAGGGCAGTGCAGTGGTAAGAGTATTTAAGGGCAGAGGATTTGTGGATTGTAAAGAGAGAGATTATTTGTGTGTGTGATACTTTAAGGAGGAGATTTGAATAAGCCTTCCATTATTTGCACCCGGGACTCTTTGTGTGTTCGTGTTTGGGGGTTTGGGGCTTGCTGACATCCCAGTTTCAATCACAAGGGCTTCAAAGAGGCTGCAGAATTCTGGAAAAAGGGTCTTGCGGACAGACGAGACAAAGATGAACCCTCATCAGAGTGATGGCAAGAGCAAAGGGCGGAGATGAGAAGGAACTGCCCAAAATCCAAAGCAGACCACCTCATCTATTAAACACGGTGCTGGGGGTGTTATGGCTTGGGCACGTCTGGCTGCCACCTGGTGACGTCTATGAATCGCAGACTTCAAGCAGTCATTGCATGCGAGGGAGAAGTGACAATGTCCTAAATATGGCTGGTTTAATAGAACTGCCACTGCTGTGTCCCAAACATTAAATGACCTGAAGTGGGGGGACCACGTGCTGTCATTCCTTCGTGGTGTGACCGAAATGTCTGCAAATCCCGTTTAATGAAAGACTGCAGTATGTAATTTAATCACAAGTCTGAATTGTTTGATTTGTAATTTTAAACTGTGGTACAGAGGGACAAATCAACAAAAAAATGTGTCTTTGACCCAAATATTATGAAGGGCACTGTATAGGTAAGTGAGAGAATACAGCTTTTAATTTTTTAATAAATTTGCAAACCTTTCTAAAAGATGTTTTCACTTTTTTGTTATGGGCTATCAGTGTGGATTGATGGGCAAAAATGGCAAATGCATTCATTAAAAAAAAACCCATAATAGGATGTGCAGAAAGTGAAGGGATCTGAATACGTTCTGAATCCACTGTGCTTCATACCTGCATACCTGTTTCTGTCTTCCGTAGGCGTTCTCTGCTTTCACTTCTTTCTGTCTCCTGCAAATCCATCACACTGCTTTATATTTTAAACCTGTGTAAGCACTCCATGCCTGTCTTCTCAGAAGACCACTTTTTCAGAATAAATTGAATTGAACTGATTGTCGAGATGACCCTTGTCACTGAGTTATTTATAAATAAGGGTTTTCTCGTTTCCTCATGATCGCTTCAGTGTTGCTCAAAACAGTTTGCTTACAGTAGTGTGTCAATTCCCTCCATTAGTCAAGCAGTAGTGAGAGAATTGCAATTATTCCCTAACTTCTGTAATATGGCAACCGTGCCTCAGTAAAAATCACTTTGCTTAGGAACCATGCAGAAACATTACATGTGGTCATTAAAATGAGTTTTAAAGTCTTTTACAAGTTTGTCTTTACTGTTCTACTCTCTGTGGTTTAACAAGGGGGTCTTTTCTAGCCTCCCAGACTAGGAATTCACACTTATATTAGAATAAAGCTTTGTTTAAAAAAATAGAACAAGAACAGAGGTGGCTGGCCAACCCATTGATGGATGATCAAATAATGGGTAATGTCAAAGCGGAATTCCACAGCCTTGCTCAAAGTAAGGACTGCCACAATATTAGACCTGGGGTTATCTGATCCAGAGAGTCACACATTTCTTTTTCTTTACTTTCTTTTCCATGAAACAACCTCCTTCTCTGTGTAGAATATTACAGGATTAGGAGAGAATTTATTTTCATACCTAGCATGTTGATTTTGTTCATATACTAGTTCTGTCATTCAAAATAAAGACAAAAATAAACAAAGAATAAAGTATCCTCATAAAGTCAAATCCTGATAAATGAGCACTGGAGTTATCAGGTAGAAGGGTCCTTTCATCTGATTGGCTGGCCTGGCACTGACTCAGCTATAGAATGGCCAATGAGAGGGAAGGAGATTGTTGGCCAAGGTTTCCAGGACTCTCATTGTGTCTGGCTTGTCTCTTCTACAATCTGGCTGTTGTTCTACAATGAGCAGATGGACAGATATTGTTGTTTTCCATTTATGTTAATGTTTCTACTTTGTCTGTGATGTATTTGAAAAAATCTGTATCACCAAATTATTCACTCATTATACATTTAAACTGTAAATATGCCTAAAGCAGAAGCAAAGCTATTACCATATAAACTCGCGGGTAAGTCTGGGCTTGATTTTACTGTATAATTTCAGGTATTTTATAATGTCGGTCATATAAGTCAAATGCCATTGGTCCAAGAGATTATGATATGCTGACACCCACCTGAGAGTAACCACGGAGCATTACTGCCTTTTTTTTCTATGTACAGTAATCCCTCCTCGATCGTGGGGGTTGCGTTTCAAAACCCCCCACGAAAGGTGAAAATCCGCGAAGTAGAAACCATATGTTTATATGGTTATTTTTATATTGTCATGCTTGGATCACAGATTTGCGCAGAAACACAGGAGGTTGTAGAGACAGGAATTTTATTCAAATACTGTAAACAAACATTTGTCTCTTTTTCAAAAGTTTAAACTGTGCTCCATGACAAGACAGAGATGACAGTTCCGTCTCACAATTAAAAGAATGCAAACATATCTTCCTCTGCAAAGGAGTGCATGTCAGGAGCAGAGAATGTCAGAGAGAGAGAGAAAAGCAAACAATCAGAAATCAATAGGGCTGTTTGGGCTTTTAAGTATGCAAAGCACCGCCGGACAACGCAGCTGCTAGGAAGAGAGCAATGTGAAGGTAGCCTTTCAGCATTTTTTTAGAGGAGCGTCCGTATCGTCTAGTGGTGCGAACAGCCCCTCTGCTTACACCCCCTCCATCAGGAGCAGAGAATGTCAGAGAGAGTGAGAGAGAGAGACAGAGAAAAACAAACAATTAAAAATCAATACGTGCCGTTCGGGCTTTTAGGTATGCGAAGCACCATGCAGGAAGCATATCGCTTGACAAACCAGCTGCAAGAAAGGGAGCAATGTGAAGATAATCTTTCAGCGTATTTTTTGGATAAGCGTCCGTATCGTCTAGGGGTGCTAACAGCCTCCCTGCTCACACCCCCTCCATCAGGAGCAGAGAATGTCAGAGCAAGAGAGAGAGAGAGAGATAGAGAAAGGCAAACAATCAAAAATCAATATGTGCTGTTTGATCTTTTAAGTATGCGGAGCACCATGCAGGAAGCATATCACTTGACAAAGCAGCCACATTTAAGCCCAGCAAGGAAGAGAGCAATGTGAAGGTAATCTTTCAGTGTTTTTTGAGGAGCGGCCATATCTTCTAGGAGTGCGAACAGCCCCTGTGCTCACAATATATTTGAGGAGTTTTATTTAATAGGTAATACGCGCTCTGGTTGGGTAGCTTCTCAGCCATCTGCCAGTAGCGTCCCTTGTATGAAATAAACCGGGCAAACCAACTGAGGAAGCATGTACCAGAAATTAAAAGACCCATTGTCCGCAGAAATCCGCGAACCAGCAAAAAATCCGCGATATATACAGTATTTAAATATGCTTACATATAAAATCCGCGATAGAGTGAAGCCGCGAAAGTCGAAGCGCCATATAGTGAGGGATTACTGTATTGTGCTTATGTGACCACATGGTAATACCCGAACTATTCCGAAGCAACATTTGCACTGTTTTGTGTTTTTTGTATCTTACAACCTCATACACCTTTATTGTAAGAGCATCCCTTACCTACAATGGAGCGTTCAATCAAAAGAAAATATGAAGCTGGTTTTAAATTAAAAGTCGTTGAAATGGCAGAAGACATTGGTAACTGCGCTGCTGCAACAAAGTTCGATGTGTCTGAGAAACTGGTGTGAGATTAGAGGAGGCAAGAAGATGTAAAAAAAAAATTTAAGTGTTGAATTTTTGAACGGGTGTATAAGTCGGGGTCAGATTTTATGATTGATTTTTTGGGTTTCAGGACCCGACTTATACGCAAGTATATACAGTACATTTGGGTTGGATAGCAGCCCTTTTCCTCAACGGCTCAACACACAATGTGACTGGTGCTCAGGGAGGAAAGTCTTCTTGCATTACGTAACAAGCTGGTCAGTCAGTCAGGGCCTCATGCTACAATTTGTCCACAATTAGATGAGGGGCAGATATTGTGGTTTTTCATCTACTTTATATGAATTAGTTCTTACTTTGTTTTTGATGTATTTGAATGAACCTTTATCCTCATACTTAGTGAGTGGTATCATCTAGTCTGACATTTTGTATGGAGAGTTGTCGCAGTACTCTATGCCTGGAGCATCATGCAAGAACAAAGTCGTTTTTTACTGCTGTATTGTATTTCTGAGGTGACCATGTTAGATTAGCCATTGAGCTCTGTGAAGAGGATTACTTGTGATCTGTTTTGTGACAGTGAACTTAAGAAAGTTAGGTCTACAGAAATTGCTAATGCCCTAGTTTAGCTATTTTCTAGGGTGGGGATAACTTGAGAAATAATTACTGATCAGGGATCTAATTTAACATTAGGGCTGCTTAAGCAAATGTATACTTTATTAAGAATAAAAGGGTTGGGAGAGTTGGGCGGCACGGTGGCGCAGTGGGTAGCGCTGCTGCCTCGCAGTTGGGAGATCTGGGGACCTGGGTTCGATTCCCGGGTCCTCCCTGCGTGGAGTTTGCATGTTCTCCCCGTGTCTGCGTGGGTTTCCTCCGGGCACTCCGGTTTCCTCCCACATTCCAAAGACATGCAGGTTAGGTGGATTGGCGATTCTAAATTGGCCCTAGTGTGTGCTTGGTGTGTGGGTGTGTTTGTGTGTGTCCTGCGGTGGGTTGGCTCCCTGCCTTGTGCCCTGTGTTGGCTGGGATTGGCTCCAGCAGACCCCCGTGACCCTGTGTTCGGATTCAGCGGGTTGGAAAATGGATGGATGGATGGGTTGGGAGAGTAGTCGCAGTGCTGGGGTGGTGGAAGTTTTAATCTAGTTGCTTGTGGATTTTGTGGTTTATTTGTTAAAGGGTTTAAAATGATCCCTGGGGATGTGTGGAATATATGTAATTTCATTTATGTGTAGAAGTAAAGAATTTATAAGGGGATAGATCCCCCCTTTTTTACTTTCTTGTATATGAATTATAGGGAAAGTATTGTAATCGTCCAAAAATTTGACATCGAGATTTTGATGAATCTCGACATTTTAGATCTCCCTGAGTCCGATTTACTTTCTCGTTGGAGAAAGTATTGTAATCGGCCAAAAATTTGATTTCGAGATTTTGATGAATCTCGGCGTTTTAGACCTTCCTGAGTCCGAAAATAATAATTAATATTGGAATTATATTTGTGTGTCCGTAAACATCATAACTTGAGTACGCTTTCACTTGTGTCAACCAAATTTTGCATACAAGTATTAGGTACAAAACGTAGATTTCTATCAACTTTTGAGCTATTTCTACTAACCGGAAGTGGTACTTTTTTATTCATGCAGCAGCACAGTCTGATTTATTCAATTTTATTTTTATAATAATTGTTCAATATATTATTAATTTGATTTGAATTGCTGTTGATGGTTCTTTAATGTACATAATATAAAAATGTAATGGCTTCCTCCTCAAATATCCATCCCCATATCTGAGAATACAGGGAAGTCTAGGGGAGACCACTCCCGATTTTTTGGAATGGTACGAGACCATTGCCTTCAGGCAAGTGTGGAGGTCAGTAGTTCAGTGGTCAGTGGTGAGGGTAGGTGGTGCTATTGTGCGCAGTTTTTTTTGTGCCATTTTCAGAGCCCTTGCCTGTAACTACAGTGAATGAAAGTCTTCAGTTATTAATTGAAATTGTCCATTTTTTTGGATGACTATTTTGTTTTTGCTTGACTGCTGCATATTTTTATTTTTATGGACACCTGTTGATGGCACAATTTTCTTGTTGATTTTTATTTGCTCTTATTTTCACCAACAAATACTCAATTATGACTCTTCCCACAATAAACATTTATGACTGTAGTTTTTTAAGTACTTTGTGCTTTTTATCTGCATTTTGAGGCATGTTGAGCACCATCTGGCTATGAATTACAAGCGGGCACTGATGTATGCCAGTGTTCCGAGACACACACCCAACCTAACGTGTCTTCTTAGGGAGTCGAGGCTGGGGGGCTATCAAAAAACAGGGCCTGTTAAAGCCCATTAAGGCACGCATTGTGTGATTGTGGGCTATACATGACATAAATTATTGGTAATGTGGACTGATGCTACCTAGGGTAGCTGAAAACTCAAATAAAATGGGTGGCCGCTGCAGGGGTGACAGAAGGGGGTTGTTGATAGAGACAAAGAGAGATCAGCTGGCATCACCAGGGAAGCACTCTTCTCACAGTTTTCAGAGATGGGCTCTGCGCAGCTGTTAGACGGAGCTCATGCTGCAAAACGCTCAGTTCTGAGCCAGAGAATGTGTGTTTGCAGCTCCCACTGGTAGTTCACCACAGCGCTTTGAAATGAATGAAACAGTAGAGCTTGTGTATACGGTCAGTGCTGGTGACACACTGACAATACCTGAGGAGTGCAGTAGGGAAGGAGTGAATAAATCAAAGTCACTTTCCTATAATCAACAGTCTTCTCGAGGGATCACTTGTTGCAGTTATGGTTAAAAGTAGAATATTTACATCATTTGTTGTGTAAGTTTGACTTGATTGTATGCAATGTTATTTTCTTCAAATAAAATAAATAAAAATTAATTAAAAGAAAATCCTCAAATCTGGGTGTGCAAAGCTTGTTTTGTCAAACTCAAGAAGAATTCTGGCAGTAATCGCTGCCAAAGAGGCTTCAACTAAGAAATGAGTAAAGTGTTTTAATTTGTGCCTTAATATGACATTTTACTCTTTTATTTTAAAGAAATTTGGAACATTTTCTAAACTTCTGTTTTTGCTTTGTCATTCTGGGGTGTTGAGTGTTGGTTGATGATGGAGAAAATTAATTTAAATGATTTTAGCAGAAGGCTGCAACAGAACCAAATGTGAAAAATGTGAAGTGGTCTGAATCCATTGTACCTAAATAATCTGTAAAAGTGCTATCAACCAGGAATGAATTATGTTGGATCCATCTTGGCTGCAGACTCATGAAAAGACACTGCAATCACAATGAAATAATCAATGATAGCAACCAGTCTGTTGTAGCAGTGAATAAACATGCAAATAAGATGGTGGGTTAGCTATCCTGGGTCATGAAGTTCAACTGTGGAGATGTTCTGCTTAAGTTATTAAGTGAATTTATTTATGTGCAGTACCAGACTCCGTAATCCATGGATGAAAACATTAGAGTAAGTCCATGTAGGAAGAACCACATCATTAGTTTAAGTAAAGTCTCTCTAAGCGACTGCTGCAAAGAAAACAAAATTAAAATTATTTCCACACTGAAAAGGAAAGAAGGTTAAATATATAATGTTTCCACACTGTAGCCTTCATCAGGTAAACTGAAAAGGAAAGAGCAGGTAACAGATGTCGGAGGGAAAGGAAGAAACAAAGTCAGGGCAGATGAAAGGAGAAAAGGTGAGACTTGGTGAGTAAAAGCTGCCATTAGAGAAGATGAATGGAGTGAAAACAATTTAGTTTAGTGGAGAACTGTGTGATCTCAGGATGACTAGCAGCTTAGCTTCTTCTGCTTTTCATTGAAAAGTGTCTTTGAAGCCCTGTGAAAGAACACAAACAGAAAGATCACTATGGTTAACGACATAAGGCACCGACAGTCCGAGATCCTCAAGGCAGACTGCACTGCATTAATTAAAGACACAAAGGAGAGGACCCCATCGGCAAAGATCTTCATCTCGGGTCCACTCCCTCTCGTCAGACGATCAAACGAGTACTACAGTCGTCTGCTTGGTTTAAACAACTGGCTGCAGGGCTTCTGCAAGAATCAAGACATCGGTTTCATTAACAACTGGGACCTCTTTTGGGAAAGACCGCGTTTTTTCAAGCGAGATGGCCTGCATCCAAATAGCTTCGGCGCCCAGGTCCTCTCCGAAAACATATCCAAGGTAATTCGTTTATCTTGACTATCTATCTCTGCTTTTAACCCCTTCAGAAATGCCACTCCTGTACTTGGTCATGATAATTGTTTAATAAAATCTTCCATAAAAGTGCACAACATAAATACTGTAATAACCAATCTTAATGCACATAGAAAATCTAGGCAATACGGCATAAACACCAATAATTTAATTAAAGTTACTACTTTAGATGAACAATGTATTAAAACTATAAAAACATATCATAGATTAAACAAAAAATACACGCAGAGCGGCGCTAATAAAAAATAACTTAATTCCTGTTCCATATATCAATAACGCACATAGTATTCATCTCTGCTCCTCCGAAACATTGAATATGGCACTATTAAATGTTAGAGCTTTAACTAACAAGACGTTTTTTATCAACGATCTTATTAGTGATAAAAAAATAGATTTTATTGCACTAAGTGAAACGTGGCTTAGCTCAGATGGCGCAGCTGTTTTAATCGAATCTGCGCCTCCGGATTACAGTTTTACTCGTGCTGATCGCCAAGGAAAGAGAGGTGGCGGACTAGCAAACATTTACTCAAGCAGGTTAAAATGTAAAAATATCAGTTTTGGTAAATTCAAGTCTTTTGAGTATCTCGCCATTATTATTCAGGGAGATTCTCACGTTCTAGTATTATCCGTGTATAGACCTCCAAAATTCAACGCGTCTTTCTTTGAGGAATTCTCTGACTTGATGTCAATCTTAATTACGAACTATGACACACTCTTAATAGTCGGCGACTTTAATTTTCATATAGATAATCAATGTGACCAGAAAGTAAAAGAATTTATGAACCTCCTGGACTCTTTTGATTTGAGACAGCTCGTTAATCAGCCTACACATAAAGCAGGTCATACGTTAGACTTAGTAATTACTAAAGGACTAAAAGTTGATATAAAGCAGGTCATTGATACGGGTCTATCAGACCATTTTCTTCTACTCTTTAATATAGAAATAATGATAGAAAACACTCATGAGAAGCATATTGTTAAAAAACGCTTCTTTGACTCATCAGCAGCTTTAAAACTTTCAAACATTCTAACCAATCAGTCCGTTTATAGTGCCAACTATAATAGTGAGGAGAATGTAAATAGTAAGGTGGAAAGATTTAATACTATAGTGAGGGCTGCTGTTGACTTAGTTGCACCTGAAAAGACAGTTAAAAAATCTTCTAGCATTGTTATACCATGGAAGACCCAAAGAGTGTCTGATGTAAAGAGAACATGCCGTAGAGCTGAGCGTAAATGGAGGAAGACTAAACTAACTATTGACTATGAGATATTAAAAGTTAAAATAACAGAATACAATAACACAGTCCGTCTTGAGAGGCGCTGCTATTTCTCTAAGCTTATAAATAACAATGCTAGTAATCCCAGAGTCTTATTTTCGACAATTGATCATCTGTTAAACCCAGGTAACTCAAAGGAATGCCTCCTAAGTACTTCCAGTAAAACCTGTGAGACTATCGCTGTATTTTTCAATCAAAAAATTAATGATATTAGAAATAACATAGTATATCTCCCCAACACTAAGGATCCTCCTAAACCCCAGTACCCCATAATAAACAAATTAAAGTCTTTCACTAGGATAGATTTACCTGATTTACATAAAATAATTTCTCAAATGAAACCCTCCACCTGTGCCCTTGACCCAATACCAACAAATTTTTTCAAAGAAGTATCGGGCGTGCTTAGTGATAATGTTCTTGACATAGTAAATTCGTCATTAGATACGGGGGTCTTCCCAGACTGTCTTAAGACTGCGGTAGTTAAACCCCTACTTAAGAAAAATAATCTCGATCCCTCTGCTCTTGAAAATTATAGACCCATCTCTAACCTGCCTTTCTTAAGTAAAATTCTAGAGAAGGCAGTCATTATACAGTTAAATGAGCACCTCAATAAACATGCTATTCTTGATAAATTTCAGTCAGGTTTTAGAACAAATCACAGCACAGAAACTGCACTCGTTAAAGTAGTAAATGACTTGCGGGTAAATGCAGACAGAGGCCATTTATGTGTTCTCATCCTCTTAGATCTGAGTGCCGCATTTGACACCATTGATCATAATATTCTTAAGAATCGCCTTAGTCAATGGGTGGGCCTCTCTGGCAGTGTCTTAAATTGGTTTGAATCCTACCTGGCAGGGAAAAAATTCTTTGTTAGTTGTGGTAATTACAACTCAAAGACACATGATATTCTATATGGTGTTCCACAAGGCTCTATCCTGGGTCCACTGCTCTTCTCAATCTACATGCTTCCATTAGGTCAGATTATCTCAGGGCACAACGTGAGCTACCACAGCTATGCTGATGACACACAGCTGTATTTATCAATAGCACCTGATGACCCCACATCTTTTGATTTGCTAACACAATGTCTAACTTGTATCTCAGAATGGATGAATAGTAACTTTCTCAAATTAAATAAAGAAAACAACGAAATCTTAGTGATTGGCAATAATGGATACAATGAGGCTATTAGAAATAAACTGGATGCATTAGGATTAAAAGTCAAATCGGAGGTAAAAAGCTTAGGGGTAACTGTTGATTGTAATCTGAATTTTAAATCGCATATTAATCAGATCACTAGGACAGCATTTTTTCACCTAAGAAACATAGCAAAAGTTAGACCTCTTATATCATCGAAAGATGCAGAGAAATTAGTTCATGCGTTTGTTTTCAGTCGGCTAGATTACTGTAACGCACTCCTCTCAGGACTACCCAAAAAAGACATCAATCGTTTGCAACTAGTGCAGAATGCAGCTGCTAGAATCCTTACCAGGAAAAGAAAATCCGAACACATTTCTCCAGTTTTGATGTCACTACACTGGTTACCTGTGTCATTCAGAATTGACTTTAAAATTCTGCTTATGGTTTATAAAGCTTTAAATAATCTCGCCCCGGCTTATATATCGGAATGTCTGACACCTTATATTCCAAATCGTAACCTCAGATCCTCAACTGAGTGTCTCCTTAGAATTCCAAGAGCAAAACTTAAAAGAAGTGGTGAGGCGGCCTTCTGCTGTTATGCACCTAAAATCTGGAATAGCCTGCCAGTAGGAATTCGCCAGGCTAATACAGTGGAACACTTTAAAAAACTACTGAAAACACATTATTTTAACATGGCCTTCTCATAACTTCACTGTAATTTAATCCTGATACTCTGTATATCTAATTCATTATAATAACTATTCATTCAAAATCTGTACTAACCCCTACTCTCTCTTCTGTTTCCTTTTCCGGTGTCCTATTGGTGGTGGCGTGCGCCACCACCATCTACCCAAAGCACCATGATGTTCCAACAATGATGGATGGATTAAAAGCCAGAAGTCTGTATGACCATCAGCATCAAGTGACTCCGTGAAAAGCCCGAACTACAAAGAGGACTATTTCATTTATGTTAGGTAGAATGCCCAGAGGGGACTGGGCGGTCTCGTGGCCTGGAACCCCTACAGATTTTATTTTTTTCTCCAGCCTTCTGGAGTTTTTTTTTGTTTTTTCTGTCCACCCTGGCCATCGGACCTTACTCCTTTCTATGTTAATTAATGTTGTCTTATTTTAATTTCTTATTTTGTCTTTTATTTTTCTTCTCTTCATTATGTAAAGCACTTTGAGCTACTTTTTGTATGAAAATGTGCTATATAAATAAATGTTGTTGTTGTTGTTGATGTGAAGTGTTGTACAATCAGCTTTGTCAGGTCTTTGATTTTAATGGCCCTGAAATGGTTTGCTATCCGTCTCCTTGTTTGACCTATCTAGATGCTGGTAATTCAATCAATCCATAGTAGCCAGGGTGTTGTTCTATGCTTTGCTCTCCTAGGGAAGCAACTTGAACTCAAAAGATGCACAATACCTGAACAAACTATGGCCACATGTTTATTTAACAATGAATGATCCATAGCCATTCTTACAGAAGAATCACCTTCTTACTGTTATGGCCACAGGAGTAGACTTGTAAAATAACGGTGATTAGAACATTAGAACAAATCTAGACGAGGCAGACTAATTCAACCCAACAAAGCTTGTCAGTCCTATCCACTTAATTCTTCCAAAATAACATCAAAGTCAAGTTTTGAATGTCCCCAAAGTCTTCCACACTACTTGGTAGCTTATTTCATGTGTCTATGGTTGTCTATGTGAAAAAAACGGTGAAATTTACACTTAACAAGTTCCCAGTCTTGTCCTTTTGTTCTTGATGAACTCATTTTAAAGTCACCGTCTCAATCCACTGCTCTAATTCCCTTCATCATTTTAAACACTTCAATCAGGTCTCCTCTTTATCATCTTTTGCTTAAACTGAAAAGGCTCAGGTCTTTAAATATTTTCTCATAACTCATCCCCTGTAGCCCCTGAATCAGCCTAGTCGCTCTTCTCTGGACCTTTTCTAGTGCTGCTATGTCCTTTTTGTAGCCTGGAGACCAAAACTACACACAGGACTCCAGATAAGGCCTCACCAGTGTGTTATAAAGTTTGAGCAGAATCTCCTATGACTTGTACTCTACACATCAAGGCGCTATATAACCTGACATTCTGTTAGCCTTCTTAATGGCCTCTGAACACTGTCTGGAAGTCGATAGCTTAGAGTCCACTACAACTCCTAAGTTCTTCTCATAAGGTGGACTTTCAAATTTCACATCTCCCGTTGTTTATTCAAACCTCACATTTTTTTCTTCCTATATCTGTAGTACGAGGGCGTTGTACTATGTTAGCCATTATGGATGTGGTGAGAAGTTAAGCAAAATGACACCTTTTATTGTAATCATCTTGCCCGAAGAAGGGGCCTGAGTTGCCTCAAAAGCTTGCACAATTTTGCTTCTCACCACAATTTCTCACCATTACTTCCAATGTGTAATATTTTACATTTACTGACATTAAATTTCATCTGCAACAAATCTGCTCAAGCCTGTCTGGAGTCCAAGTCCCTTGATTCAGTGAAGTCAAGATTATCTGCCAATCTTGGTATCATCTGCAAACTTAACTAGCTTGTTATTCATATTCCTATCCAAATTACTTATATCTATTAAAAATA
This sequence comes from Erpetoichthys calabaricus, assembly GCF_900747795.2. Lineage (NCBI taxonomy): Eukaryota > Metazoa > Chordata > Cladistia > Polypteriformes > Polypteridae > Erpetoichthys > Erpetoichthys calabaricus. The sequence continues at coordinate 16,203,718 of NC_041399.2, forward strand.
GCAGCGGCCCTAGCACTGACCCCTGTGGAACTCCACTCTTAACATCAACCAATTCTGATAAAGTTTTTCACACCATCACCATCTACTTCCTGTGTCTGAGCCAATCTACACCCTATACACAGTACACCCTGAACCACCACTTCTTTTAGTTTGATGCCCACCCTCTCCTGTGGCACCTTATCAAATGCTTTCTGAAAGTCCAGATAAATAACATCATATGCTCCACTTTGATCGTTGCTTCCTCATAGAATTCCAGTATGTTGGTAAAACATGACCTCCTCATCTGAAACCATACTGATTGCTCAGTAAAACTCCTGTTCTTGCCATGTGTTGCTCAGTCTTTCCCTTAAATTATCAGGTTACTTAACTGACTAGCCGACTCCATCACTGGGCAAACTCTAGACACACTGGTAGCTGTTGCAGAAAAGAGGATGGTGGCAAAATTGGATGCCATCATGAAAAATCCTCTCTAACACCTCCAGGAGGTGCTCTCTTGTTGCACTTTTAGCCACAGGCTCATTCCACCATGATGTGCTAAGAAGCTCTTCTTGGGGGGTCTTTTCTGCCCACCACCAAATGCTTTCTCCTGATATACTCTATACGCCCATTTTGAAATATCTGCAAAATTTACATACCCTTTTTTTGATTGATTGATTGATTAATTATCTGTATTATTTATCCTATGAGTGCGTATTCTTGTTTTTATGTTTCTGCTGCTCTATGCATTTGAATTCCCCCACATGATTAATAAAGTTCATCTAATCTAATCTAAGAGGCCCATTGTTTAATACTGAATTATTGTCTACAGTTCGCTTCACAGAGGGGAGTCACATTCATCACTAGGCACTTTGTCACTTGCAAATACGTCACCAACGATACCCCTTGTATCTGGATCCTTATGTTTTTAACCTTCTTTCTTTTTTACTGTGATAATAACTTTTAACTTTTTCCTTCTTTTGCAGTCCCGATATATGAGGAATAGCCAAGAGGACCACCATGACCCCTCCTGAATGTGTCTGTAAGGCTATATTCAATGCCCTACTATATCTGTTGTCATTACTGTACAGTATATTCAATATTTAATGCAGAAATTTGGTAATGTATGTGGAAGCCAATAGAGAATGGAAAAAGTTTTTAATTTCAGTGCAAAAGAAACTTTTTATAACCAATGCATTATAAAATGGCCAAGAGACATCTCAGTTGGTCTCTTCTGTGTTAAATGAAAGGATATTAAAGAGAGCTTTAATTTTGTAAGCAACATCAATAATGTGTAAACTGTGCCTTAAGTTACCTGATGGATGGCGAGATTTAATAATGTCAGCCTGGTGCTGATGGATCAATTTGGTCATTAACCATTCTATCTGATGTGCCATTATTATTGCATTACCATTTAGAATTTAATTCCTGGAGTAATGAGCATGCACACACTATAATCGCTGCAGAGAAAAATGTCTTTCATTGGATTTAATAGAAAATGAAAAAGTTGATGCTTAAGGAAACCAAGAAGACATCAAATTAATTGAAATTGCACATATTTATTAACTACGCTGACAGTGCTGGCCAGAATTAACAATAAAATTTCCAGCATAATACTGTCAGTTCCAGTAGATTTATTCTTATTTCGTGGTTTTGAGAACTCTTTTTTTACTCGGAGAAAGAACTCTTTGATACGCGAGTTCCGTCAGAAACGAGTAAAAGGTGGACATCTCTTTTTCTTTTTTTTTTGTATGTTTTCTAAGAAACTTGTAATCTCAATCGTACAAGCTCTGGAAATCCCGGCTAATATTTTCACAGTAAAACCAGAAGAAGGAGCAATTAATACTTCTAAGGAAGGAGGTGTGAGATCCATCAAGACGATGAATCAAAGCAACTGGAAAAAGATAGTCTGAGGAGTAATGCTAACCAGCAGGCAGCCAGTGCTGCAATGATATTCTGCAGGCGTCCCACGTCTAATAAATTAACTCCTAGCTGAAGCAAAAAAAAAATAAAAATAAAGCATTCAGGAACTGGAACCATAATTTGTTTTTGTGTTGCTCGATCTGGACTTAATAAATGTTGTTGAATTTTGATTAGGTCAGCCTTTCAGGTTTTAATGGGAACATTCATTTGTTTGTGAGGGACTAAAGTAAAGGCCGTTACACTATTATCAATTATAAATAATTTCTTAAAAGCTTTCAAGACCAATGAAAGAGCGGCAATAATGTACTTCTGTGGCACATTTAATTCAAACAATAAAAGTTCACATTTTAAAAAGTCAGAGCTCTGTTTCTATTGCATTGTATGATATATGCGTCTGCAGATAACGGTGAATGAATTTTTATTAAAACGTCTTTTACTCTTTGTATCCTTTTACTTGACTAATTTACTGGTTCCTAGTTTTGTATGTGTTGGCATTCTTCTTTTATTTGTAAAGTGGGTAAGTTTGTTGGTATCACACTATGAAAAAAGAAGAACCCATATTGATCTCTGAAATAACTCGAAACTGACTAAAGTAATTGGCACCAGGTCAGGTTGGGGAGCATGCACTGGTACAACCACACAACAAAACTTGGGATCCTGGTTGGCATCACCCCCAAGCAGACACATGGTCCAGTCCCACCCTCCGGAAATGACCCTCTATCTGCCGCAGCCAGGTGTTATGTGGGCGTCCCCTTGTTCTGGTTCAGGCACTCGGTTGTTCAACAATGAGGATACTGCGAGCCTGATCACCCTCGGGGAAACGTGCCACATGGCTGTAGCACCGTAACTGACGCTCCTTCACAATGCAGGTGATGTGTGCCTCATTCGGGACTCCGTGAGCAAATGCTCGTTCGACAAAAAGATTAATTGTTTATTCAGTATTTAACAAAAATGACACTTTGCCTTAGAGTTTTGATTCAACAGAATATTTCAAATAATAACACAAAGGAAAATAGCATGGATAAAAATTATGGGACCCGTAAACTAATATTTTGCTGCACAACCTTTAGAGGGCATCACTACAAACAAGCTTTTCCTGGAGCTCTCCATGAGACTTCTGTACCTGTCCACAGGTCGTTTGGCTGTTTGTTCAGGTTTGAAGGGGGTCTTCTCCAGACTGCATGTTTCTGTTCTTTCCATAGTTGTTTGATGGAATTCAATTCAGGGATCATAAAAGGCCACTTCAAAATAGTTCAATGTTTTGTTCTTAGCCATTCTTGGGTGCTTTTAGCTCTGTGTTTTAGCTCATTGTCCTGTTGAACTGACAGAGAGCTTCCTGACAGTGGGAAGTGCGTTTCCTCTTGAGGACATGACCAGGCCAGTATGCTACAGTCCCATGAACCTTAAACTTCTTAATTATATTCTCAACTGTTGCCACAGAAACATCAAGCTGCTTGGAGATAGTCTTCAAGCCTTTGCCTTTAACATGCTAGTCAATCATTTTCTTTCTTTCTCCTCAAACAACTCTCTCTTTTACTTTCTCTGGTCCATGTTCAGTGTGGCACACACGATGACACCAAACAGCTGAGTGATGACTTTTTTCCACTTAAATTGGCTGAATGACTAATTGCATGATTGGAGACTTGTGATAAGAATTCAAGAAAACAGCAAGTTTGAAAAATCTAATTATTTCTGATCTTTTCTAAGGGTCCTAACAAATGTGTCCAGGCCATTTTAGAACAATCTTTGTAGAAGAAGCAATACTCTTTTCACACTTGCTTTGCTTTACTAGATGCCATATCATAGGCATACAGGTATACAGGGGACAATTGCTTTCATGGCATCAATTTGTAGGAGACATACAGCATTTTTTTCAATGAGCTGTATGGGGATGGGCATTTATCCATGTCTGTATATACTTATTTAGATATATATCTGTTGTCACACACATGCGCTTAGGAGGCAGTCAACAAGCCCTGAGGTAAGTGAAACATTGTGAGATGAAGGGTTGATTTGCGGTACTAACACCTCTCTATCTTTTTCATCAGACCAAAAGAAGAAAAGTAACCCAATAAACTTACCTAACACATTTCTGGGTCCCCAAGATGACCGCCAAACATTACTTCCTCATCCGGCCCCCAATGATGACGTCACATCCTGTCTCCCACCGATGACGTCACTTCTGCCATATCATCAGTTCTGGTCTCCTCTTGATGATGTTACATCTGTCTTGGAGTTACGATGTTATCTCCTGCCACATCATTTCCGCCAGCCATTTTATTTCATTATAATAACGCCATGTCTGTATTTCCTTCTTTCAATTGCTATTTTGAGTATATTGATTGTTATTTTTCATTAATTTCTTTACTTTGTCCATTGGACATTACATGGGGATGGTCTCCAACTCTTTTTCCGTTATGGAAGTCTTTTTATTTACGACACTACCTGTATATATCTGTATATCTGTGTATATTTATTTAGATTTTTTGTTTTGCGCCCACCCCCATCATAACTTATCGTCTATGGGGGAGGACTGAAAGCTTTAAATTCGTCAAAACTTTCAATCTCCGGTTTTCGACAGATCTTGATGTTTTAGGGTCCCTGATACCAATAACATTGATATCTCGATGATAGGTGTGTGTCTGTGTGTGTGTGTGTGTATGTCTGTGTGTCACAGTTTCTTGAGGACGGTCTAGAGCTAAAAAGGCTGGATGGAAAAATACCAGACTGAAAGCTTAAGCCTGTTATGAGATAACAACATGCTGATTGGTTTTTGAGCCTACTTAAGAAGACTTAGGGTGCTTTTGTGCAAGCATCAGCCATTGTGTGCAGCCCTCCTCGTGTGAAGACCTAGTTGTGTAAAGACTGGGAGTCTAACTGTGAGAGTCCACCGAGCAAGGACATTGGACATGGCAACGGACACTCCTACCTGACTACGGTACCTTTAACTTTCCTTATCAATATAATTTTCAGCATGTGTCAACAGTTCTTTTCTGTTCTTAACACAAGACGTTTCTTTCTCTTTAGCAGGAGATGGAGAAACCCAGAAAACCTTTGTCCGCTGCACCAAGCCACCCTCTCAGATTCTCCCTTCTCCTTTGGCTTGTGGAACTGCCAGTCTACGGTCAGCAAAGCAGACTTCATTACAGCTTACGCCACCCAAATGGGTTCTTAAGTGGTGGCTCTGACAGAGACATGGATTTGACCAGCAAACACAGTAACACCGACAGCACTTTCCTTTGCCATCAACTTCTCCCACTCCTGCCGCTCCACTGGTATTCTTACATCAAAGTCCTGGAAATTCTGGCTAATGTATGCAATTTCACTACCTTTGAATTCTGTTATTACTGTCTCCTCTCCAATTAACATGACAATTGTTGTTGTTTATCACCCTTGAGGTTTGTTTGGGATCTTCCTTGAAGAGCTGGATGGACTGCTCTCTTCCATCCCAAATGACAACAGTCCTCTTCTAATTCTTGGGGACCTGGACAACCCTCCTACTTCTGACTTTCTCACTCTTCCTTCAGCATCATACAGCTTCACACCCCTCTCTCCCACTCGCAAGGCTGGCAATCTCCTTGACCTTGTTCTCTCATGCTACTACACTCCTCTACACATGTCTGACTACTTCTTCATTCAGTTCTCTCTGCTCCTTACCTCTTCTCACTCTTCTCCTCACCCTACTGTATCCTTTTGTTGACACCTCTGCTCCCTCTCTCCCACCAATTTATCTTCCATGGTCTCCTCTGCTTTCCCTCATCCTGACATTCCTGATGGAGGAAGTCAAAGGTTCTGACAGACCTAGCTAAGTATCAATCCCTTCTTGTATCCTGTTCTTCTGCCACCATCAATGCGAAGGTAAGGTTCTATCAGACTACAGTAGAATTAACAGCCCCACCAACACACACTCTCTGTTCTCTTTCACTTCCCTTCTTCCCTTCTTATCCCTCCTCCACCTCCTCACCCAACCTCATTATCTGCTGATGACTTTGCCACCTTTTTGAAGGATAGGGTGGCCGCTATTGGCAGTCAGTTCTCACCCTCGCTGCCATCCATTATGCCTCTTTCCAAGCATCACCCACCATTCTCCACATTTTCTCCACTCTCTACCACTGATGTTTCCAACCTCCTCTCCAATCATCCTTCTACCTGTCAACTTGATCCTATCCCTTCACATCTCCTTCAGGCAATCTCCCCCTCACTTATTCCTGAAGTTACACACATCATTAATACCTCACTCAGCTCAGGCACATTTCCTACCATCTTCAAACATCTGCTCTGATAACCCCAATTCTCAAAAAAAAAACAACACTCAGTCCTTCCCAAGTTAACAGTTACAGACCTGTCTCTTTCCTTTCCTTTCTTTCCAAAACACTTGAGCGTAGAGGGCCACAACATATATTAGGAGTGAAAGCTGCACTAAAGCAATTAAAACGTATCCTTTCATTGTACCATATTTGTCTTGTCTTAGTATCTCCGCCATAGTTACTGATAAGGGATATGCATAGCTGCAAATTATGCGCTGTAATTCTAAAAGAACATACTCTCAGACAGAATGTGCTTCTGTTTGGGGACTTGTACTGATGCTTTTCACATAGAATGGCATCTTGAAACTTGCTGATGGCTTAGGGATTTTATGAGTCTAATGAGAATGAAATAAGTCATGGTTCAGGGAGAGATGATTTTGTTAATTGGCGGGATGAGTTTTTTTGTTTTTTTTATAAATTAATGTTATAAAAATTAAATAACTAAAAACTGATTTTAGAAGAAATGTCATTCACCCACAAGAAGCAATAGTCAAAAACCAGGAAGTGGGATTGTTGAATTGCACATATCATGTGGAGAATCTTAGACTTAAAACTGACTTTTAATCAAAATACAGCTTTTCTATTGTATAAGGCAGCAGGGACTTTTTAAGTCAGTTTATTATAAATTTTAAATAGAGTCTGTCTTTATTTATGTTCTGCTGGCTTATTTTGAAAATATCAATCTTCTTATTCCTTCGGCTGCTCCCATTTAGGGGATCACCCATCCCTATCTATCCCTGTCTTTTACTTCATTTTCTGCCATACCGACTGCCTTCACGTCCTCCCTCACCACATCCATAAACCTCCTCTGTGGCCATGCGGATGAAAATCTTAATGTTAGCAACAAAAACAGAATAAATCAAATTGTAAAATGGTGCAATAAAATCACAAGGTCTCAACAGTCCCTAATCTGTCAAATTTGTTTAAAAAGGAAGCATTGCAGTGTATTGTCGCAGATAGAAATCACAATTCCCTTCATCCCAACTGCTATTCATTCATCTAAACAAGTTTTACTTCAATAAACTTCCAGAAAATTCCAAATCATGGCCATTCAGTTATCATTTGTGTCAATTATCCCTTGAGTCTTAATGGTGGTTTAATTTTTATATGCAACATGTAAGATCTGATGTAAGACCATATGTATCATGTTCACTGCTATATTTTATTTAATATGTGGTGACTTTGGAACAAACAATGACAAATTTGTATCAGTTTGTGACATGTTCCACGCAATGGGGGAAACGACCTGGACCTGCTAAATGCAGATGTTAAAGGTGCCCCTAAATGTAAACTACTGCCACCTTTAGGCAAACCTGAACATAACCTGACTCATCTTAATCCCAGTGACACACCTGTTATTAGATGGCAACCTGTTACCACCAGAATAGTGAGGCCTGGAGGCTGAAATGGCTCTGAATGACTGCTTCCAAATGACAAACTGGGAAATGATGTGCGAGTCATATAGGGACAACATTGAGGAACTCTGCCCAACCTCCTCCTCCTCCTCCTCTGTCACTGACTCACAGGCTATATTAACTTCTGTGTTGACACAGTGGTATCCACAAAGACAGTGTGTTGCTTTCCAAGCAAAATAAGCGCTGAATTACTAAGGAGCTAAAGGTCTCTTGAATGAGAAAAAGACAGCATTTAAATCAAAGAGGCTCTGAAGGATGTACAGTGTGTGTTAAAGAAAAAGCTGAATGAAGGAAAGGAAGCTTATAAAGCTCATAGAAAAGAAACTCACTCAGAATAACATAAAGGATATCTGGAATGGACTGGGTACAAATACCGGACTCAAGCAATCCAGGGCTCAGGTGCTAGAAGGAGATGTGGACAAAGCTAATGTTAGCTAATTTTTTAATAGATTTTCCCTCCAAATTTCACCTGTCAACTGGAATGTCCAGTGATGAGTCCACCTCTGACAATCAGGGTAGGCTCTCCATAACTGAAGACCATGTGAGGATACAACTGAGGAACCTACAGGCAGGAAAATCTGTGGGACCAAATGGAGTCGAGTCCTCTTAAGGCCCTTGATGACCAACTTTGTGGTGTCCTCTGTCACCCGTGTAGTCTGTCCCTGAGGCTTCAAAAAGTGCCAGTGCTGTGGAAAACATCCTACGTTGTTCCTTTACTAAAGAGGACGGGAGCCTCTTTAACTAATGACTACAGACTAGTGGCACTTATGTCTCACATAATGAAGATCTTTGAGAGGCTGGTCCTGGACTAAATGAGTCCTCTTGTGGTAGACCACCTGGACTCACTGCAGTTTAATATCATACAAAGATGGAAGTTCAGGGTGCAATTATCTGTCTCCTTCATAACGCTTATTCTCACTGGCACAAAGCTGGCAGCACTATGATGAAGTCTGTTTTTTTATTTCTCCAGTATCTTCAATACCATCAAGCCATCCCTGTTAAGGGGTAAACTCAGAGATATGCAGGTGGATGAGCATATGGTGCCCTTTATAATGGACTGTCTGTTGGGCAGACCGCAGTTTGTGAGACTCAAGGACTGTGTGAGCAACACTGGAGCACCACAAGGAACAGGCCGGTCTGCTCTCCTCTTCACTCTGCACACCTTAGGCTATAAATATAACAGCAGATCATGTCACTTCCAGAAATTCTCAGGTGATTCTACACTTATTGGGTGTATCAATAAGGGGGATGCAACAGAGGAGAGGAGTCAGGTGGAGGATCATATTTCTTGGTGCAAAGAGAATTGTCTGCAACTAAACATCAGCAAAACCAAGGAACTGGTTATTGACTTTCACTTCACCAAAGAGTCTATATATCTGGTCACTATTCAAGGAGTGGAAGTAGAGGTGGTCCAATCTTACAAGTACTTGGAGGTCCACATTAATGACAGGTTGGACTGGTTTTGGAACACAGAGTAACTATAGAAGAAAGGGCAGAGCAGACTCTTTTTCCTTAAGTGATTGCATTTCTTTAATGTGGGAAGTGACATCCTTCACATCTTCTATGACTCTATGGTGTCCAGTGTGATTTTCTACGCTGTGGTGTGCTGGGCTGGTAACATCACTTCAAGACAGGCCCACCTAATTAACAAGCTAATTAAAAGGGCAGGCTCAGTTATGGGACACACAATGGACCCCCTGGAGGTAGTAGAGGACGAGATAATGAAAATAAAACTGAGTGTCATAATGAACAATGCTGCACATCCCCTCTTTGACACACCAACACTAAGGACTTCCAACCAATGGATTATTCAGCAGAAGTGTGTTAGGAAACGCAACTGGGAGCTCCTTTTATACCAACTGCAATACACTGCATAGTGCCTCAGAGGAGCTGGGACTGCCAAGTTGGAAGTTTTCTATCTTTTGAATTTTCTTCTTTACTCCGATCATAGTGTGTGTGTGTGTATGTATTTATTAATTTTTTTTACTTACTTATCTGTCTATTTAGGTATTTATTTATTTAAAGAGCTTTTGTAAAAAGCCAAATTCCCCATAGGGACAAATAAAGTTCTATCTATCTATCTATTATATAGTGCCTTTTCTATGTATTTATCTGCCTATCTATTGTCATACACATGTGCATGGGAGGCAGCTAAAGGGCTCAAAAGAAGGTAATTCCCAGTTGGACCAGAGGGTGGCAGAGTGCAGAAAGCCTACGAAAAAACTCATAAACCACCTTAAATCCATTCGCACCTCTCCGTCAGCTTCTTTTGTGTTGTAAATGTGTCAATAAGCCAAAGCAGCCTGCTATGCCATTACCCCCCCCCCCCCCCCCCCCCCCCCCACCTTCGCCTCAGAAAGGGTGAAAAGGTCTCCCAGCTCAAGCCTTGTTTATCAGGAGTGAGGCACCTAGAGCTGTATAGGGTAAATAATATATCGTTATTTGGAACATATCATTTCATGTGTGTTCTGTGTCTACAAAGATCTATGTAAGTGTAGGATGACAGGAAATGCAACAAATATTAAACAAATACCTAATATACTAAGTTTTTTCATGTGTTAGTACTAACGACAATATTTTTACATGGCGTGTATAATGTGTGACGACTGAAGTCCAAATATCAAATAAGCACTTTCACAAAAGGTACAAATATAACAGAACAAGTGCGCTTTTATTCAAGACTATAACCGAAGAAAAAGAAATCAAGTTAGTGTACTTCATTTTCATGACTTCTTTGGTAGTACAGTGGTAAGAACTGCTGACACCTATTCAAAAGGTCACGGGTTTGAGACTTCCTGTGTCCCAAAATAAATGTTTTGAGTAGTGTGATGCTCCTATTGTTACTACTATACAATAAAAACATACATTTGATTTGAGTCTGTAACAGCCGGTGTAAATGTATGGTTCTTGTAAAGGTTAGCGTTTTTTTATTCAGTTTTATTCTCTCAGTCACGTTCACGCTTGCCCCGATCTGACACTCTTAGTTTTCAAATAAAGACATGCTATAACAGAGGTGAACTTAGATAAGGATCAAAGTTCTACTGTATATCATGGAAAGAGTACAGAAGACCTTCCCGCAAGAAACGTCCACTCACATATAAGAACAACGCTGTTGCACCAGACGTAAAGGCGAAAGATGGCACCGTTTGGATGCAGTTATATTATAGTTCTTAGCACTTTATTCTATACAGCACTTATTTAATTAAGCACTTAGGGCCTGGGACTGAAATAAAATCCTTCTGCTTTATGAAATCTGCTTATTTGGGGGCTTTTAGCTTGGAGCAACGGGAGGCAACAGGAGAAAAATAGTGAGTAGGCCAATTTTAATAAAAAAGATCTTTTTAATAAACTTTCTTTGATAGTACCCTAGGAATCTCTATTTAAATATATTTAAATATTTTTATACATATTTATAGGTGACGAGAAGAGTAGTTAATAATAAAAAAAAATTTCACTCAGATTTCTTTCAGAATTTAAAATGTACAACTGTACTAACTAATAACAGTTTCTCAGTGCTACGGCCGGAAGGGGCCAGGTAAAGAGAAGAGGTACTTTAAGATGCAGTGGTAGTTCTGCTGCTTTGCAGTAAGGAGACTGTAGAAGATTGTGGGTTCGCTTCCTGGTTCCTCCCTGTGTGGATAGCGCTTTGAGTACTGAGAAAAGCGCTATATAAATGTAATGAATTATTATTATTATTATTAAGATCCCGCATGGCATCCATCATTTCGAAATCATTCATGGAGCACTTAAATTAAACCAGATCTCAAAGGGTATGAGAAAGTGTTCAGAAAAACTTTCCAATTTTATAAAACCTTCTTGTCCTAAAGAATATACTTTATATAGAATTTGCTGTAACACTTCAGATTGGTTGTATCAGAACCTTAAAATATTAAAAGACCACTATGTACGACTGATTTAAACCATAAGGGGTGAACAGTCAGAAATTGATAACAATCAGGTGGAGAAAGCAATTAATTTTGTGAAGGTGAGATATAAAACAAAATTGATCCAGTCCTCAATAGGGATGTTAATGCCTGTTTTAATTTCAGGGTGTGTTCCTGATCTTGGAATTAACGTGGAACAACATCTCCAGGCCATACTGGAGTCGGATCCATCAGATGAACAATGGCATCTAAAGATGGGTAAAACTAGAAAGGTGAGCCGTCCTGAAACTCCACAATTGGTTTCAAGCATCAGGGATGACATGTCTCCAAGAGGATTGCACTCTTCTGCTGAGGCGGAATTGATACAGAAAACTAAACTTGTAGATTCAGGTAAAAGTGGTAGGGAGTCCCCGTCTGGGAGTAATCTTTTTTCCTTTGGCTCCTCATTGGATCTATCGACCCAGTAAAGAAAGAGTTTTACAAACAATTGAGGATTTGGAGGACATCGACGCATGTGACGGGCAGTGATAAACCTGATAGGGCAGAGAAAGGACAGGGATTGCAAGCTATTGGATTGTGTATTGGTGATACGCAAATAAAATCTTTAGCGAAGGGTGGTATGGGTGTAATAAAAGCACATACTCTGATTTCCTTGGAATGTCTTTTCTCCTCGGAGGAGGGAGAGGGAAGGGTGAGTAGTTGAAATTCATCTGCAGTATGTCCCTTTTCGACACCTTCTTCTAGGAGGTTGTCATCTATTGAAGACCTAATAGGGGAGATTGGGGGGGGTTTGTACAAAAGGTGAACTATAAGGGCAAAAAAACGTATTGGCTCAGCCTGAACCTCTGGTGGATAAGCAGGTGACAGAACGGGAGATAATGTGTGGGGAGGGGGTGCAGGTGGAAGAGGTGTGTTTGGTTGGACAAGTAGGATCTGAGTGTTCAAATGTTCCTCTGATGGATGGTATGGGTCCCAGTGGGAGTTTGAAATCGGAGTTTGGGCAGCAAGAGACGAGTTTACCATCAGAATGGGGAGTAGTGATGACCATGGAGGCTGTTGAGATTGAACCTGATGTTTCTCCAATAAGATCTGAGACCTCCCCTCACCCTATTAATACCTTAGAAGTTGTTGAGAGGCCAATACTGCATGAACACACAGCACATAAAATTGTGGATTGGAGCTTGGACACCAAAAAACCTTATTTAATCATAAGTGATTCCAATGTAGGTAGAATAAGGGAGTTTAAAAATAACCAGTTGGAAATAAATAGCTTTCCGGGGGCGAGAATTTGTAATCTGCAATGTATTCTGTCTAAACTTACCCCTAGGGAAGAAATCAAGAAAGTAATTTTTTCAGTTGGAATAAATAATAGCGGTACCAAGCTTGTTTCAATACGTAAACTGATAAAGCCACTGATATCTCTGGCCCATCAGAAGTCTCCGAAGGCACTAATCCATATCTCTGAGTTGCCTTATTCTATGGAATCGCAACATTTGGAGTTCATTATGGAGTTGAATGAGCTTTATGGGCCCTGATGTTAAGATCACGTTTCAACAGCTTCAAGGGTTTAGCGGACTTTATGTAATTATAGGCAGACCGGAGTTTGGGGTAGAGGAAGGACATCTAGATGGTCTAACCCCCCTGCCCCACCCTAACCTTAAAAAAAAAAAATGGACATGCAGATGTCTTGCTACATCCAAACGGCTCCATCATTCGCCACTATGCCTGGTACAACTGCATTGTTCTTATATGTGAGTGGGACTTTCTTGCAGGGAGGACTTCTGTTCTCTTTCTCCAATGTAGAACCCTCATCCTCATCTGAGTTCACCTCTGTTATAGCACGTTTTTATTTGAAAATAGCAGTGTTAAATCGGGGATGGGGGGAGTGAACGTGACTGAGATAATAAAACTGAATAAAAAAAAACACTAACCTTTACAAGAACCATACATTTACACCGGCTGTTTACAGACTCAAATGAAATGTATGTTTTTATTGTATAGTAGTAACAATAAGAGCAGCTCACTACTCAAAACATTTATTTTGGGACACAGGAAGTCTCGAACCCGCAACTTTTTGAATAGGAGTCAGCAGTTCTTACCGCTGTACTACCAAAGCAGTCATAACAATGACGTACTCTAACCTGATTTCTTTTTCTTCGGTTATAGTCTTGAATAAAAGCACACTTGTTCTGTTATTCTTGTACCTTTTGTGAAAGTGCTTATTTGATATTTGGACTTCAGCCTTCACACATTATACAGTCAGTTAGTCATTTTCCAACCCACTATATCCAAACATAGGGTCACGGGGGTCTGCTGGAGCCAATCCCAGCCAGCATAGGGTGCAAGGCAGGAACAAATCCCAGGCAGGGCACCAGCCCACCGCAGGGCACACACACACACACATCAAGCACACACTATGGACAATTTAGAATCACCAATGCACCTAACCTGCATGTCTTTGGACAGTGGGAGGAAGCTGGAGCACCCAGAGAGAAACCCACGCAGACACGGGGAAAACATGCAAATGTCACACTTGGAGGACCCGGGAAGCGAACCCAGGTCTTCTTACTGCGAGGCAGCAGCACTACCACTGCGCCACTGTGCCGCCCACAAAATTTTGTCATTAGTACTAAAACATGAAAAAGTTTGTCTTTTAGGTATGTGTTCAACATTTCTTGCATTTCCTGTCATCCTACACTTACATAGATCTTTGTTGACACGGAACACACATGAAATGCATGTGTTCCAAATAATGATATATTATGATACAGCTCTAGGTGCTACCTCACTGCCTGATAAACAAGGCTTGAGTTGGGAGAGCTTTTAGGGGCGATGGTGTTGGGATAGCAGGATGCTTGCTGCTTGGGCTTATCTACACATTTACAACACAAAAGACGCTCATGGAGAGGTGCGAACAGGTTTAAGGTGGGCCAGTTTATGAGTTTTTTCGTAGGTTTTGGTAATTCTAGTGTTAAAACCACCTTGTCTGTACCATAACCTCACTTCTGTTTTGGACTGTTGTCTGTAAAGACCTTTCTCAACAAATCTTCAGATTTTCAGCCACTTTTCAATTATATGAGAGGCTGACCCAAAACCTTTTTACTTGTCAAGGCTTCATTATTACCACACTATCTATAAATTTCCATCTATTTATTTGTACAATTTTTATGTGAGATGGCTGAGTTAATGGTTGTGTTTTAAATGTTATATCACAGTCTCTCTGATAAACCACATTTTTCTTATCTCATGTCATTTTCTAACCAACTTATTCCAGACCAGGGTCATGGGTGGCGTTACAGCCTGTCCCAGCTGGTATAAGGCGCAAGGCAGGAACAAACCCCTGACATGACACCAGTCCATCGCAGGGTGACCGCAAACAAACACATTAAACACACACACACACACACACTATTTAAAATTGCCCTGTCCCATTTATTGAAAAAGAGTGCCAAGGTGATTCCTTACTCATGCCAGATGAGGCTGGAACAGGCTTAGCACTCCTATGAACTTGTACTCGAAAAAATGGATGTGGAAAATTAAGGCATTGCTGATAAGTTAAATCAATTGAAAGCCTCTATGTCTTAATCTTTCGCCATTCAAAAGCAATAAAACTGCACTAATGTTTTTGCTCCTTGACAAATGTGGAATAAGTGCTCAAAATAAAACAACAGTGATATGTTAAAGATGCAAGATTAGTTTAACACTGGACCCTTTATGCAACCTCTATCCAAACATCCATAAACTGAAAGCTTTTCCAAAAACCTCTGTCAACCGTTTCTGTCCCAGCCATACTGTACTCGTATTAAAGTCATCTCTGGGTGAAGTCAACTACCATAAAGCAGTTATGCAAGCACAAACATAACACACATGCCCATCTTTCTGCATGAGTGAAATCAATAATGTCAGATGGCAAAAGCCAAGGTTTCAGTTTTAATACCAGGCAGTGTAAATCCATTGTCTTCCCATAAACCCTCTGACATATTGACCCTATCAGAACACCAAGGTAATGGTGTGTCTTTAGACAAGAAATTAATGCGAATTGATTTGTTTTTGTGTTAAAGCATGATTGCTCCCAGAGTGGAATATTAAATGACAAATTGCATTTTACAGCTCACCAGAAATCTGCAAACATTCAAGCATCCGCAAGGTTTTATTATTCTTCAGTTACATTATTTTGTTTTAGAGATCCGTCTATTACTGAATAAATCATAGGCAAGAGATGAAAATCCCATTTGCAACTGCATGTTCCATTGCATTTTATTTTATTTGTTAGTATGTTTTATTAACAGAAATCAAGCATGTAACATACCAGGAGATTAAGAACCCATCAGTGCGTTGGTTAAAATTAAATGGCGGTACACAATGACATCAAAGGTAATTGGAGCTTTAAATCTACAATAAAGATTGTCATGGGAGAGTACCAGGGGAAGCTCAGAACTCTTCCTTAATTATTTGGATACTTTTGATTAATTTGCTAAAGGTTTGCAAGAAGTTTGGGGAAAAAAAAGCTCATTATGAGGAGAGGTAAAAGAGCCTCTCATAAATAATATGACTTCCTTATCAACCAATCTTTGTTTTATAATGTTTTATGTGAGCTGAATCACCAAGGATTTAGAGTGCCCTCCAAAATGTTTGGGACAAAGAAACATTTTTCCTTGATTTACTCCTCTGCTCTGCAGTTTAAAATTACAAATCAAATAATTCTGATGTGATTAAAATGCAGATTGCAGGCTTTCATTTAATGGCATTTGAATACATTTCATTCACACCATGTAGAAATGACAACACTTTTTCTTCATGGCCCCCTCATTTTAAGGCAACATAACGTTTAGGACAATTGGCATCACAGGTGTTTGCGATTCCTCAGGTGCATTTCATTTCTTCATAGGATACCTTGGCTTGCTTCTATCCTTTGTAGTCTGTAGTTGCCATTGTTCAACATGAGGACAAGAGCTGTGCCAATGAAAGACAAAAAAATCCATTAAGAGGCTGAAAAACAAGAATAAGATCATTGGAGACATCGGTAAAATCTTAGGATGACATAAATCAACTGAATGGAAAATCATTAAGAAGAAAAAGCAAGCTGGTGAGCACAGTAATCACAAAGGGACTTGTAGGCCAAGGAAGACCTCCACTGCTGAATACATCAAAAGACCACAGTCTCCTTAGGAAGTACAGTCTGCTCTGTCCCACCTTGTACAGCACCACTGTGTTGTCAGACCAGTCCAGTCTGTTGTTTATGTTGACACCCAGGTACTAGTAGCGGTACACTATTTCCACACTGGATGGTGACTGGTCCCAGAGGCCCTTTGGCATACCGGATGTCCGACACCAGCTCTTTTGTTTTACTGATGTTGAGTTGCAGGTTGTTCTCCATGCACTACAAGACAAAGACCTCCATAACCATCCTGTACTCTGACTTGTCTCCATTATTAATGCAGCCTATGATAGAGGAGTCACCTAATTTTGTTGTATTTGTTACAATGACAATAAAGATATTCTGACTCTGATTCTGGTGTAGAAGGTAAACAGGAAGGGAGACAGCACAGTTCCCTGAAGTGCTCCAGTATTACACACCACCATTTGTGAAACACAGTCCCACAGTCTTACAAACTGCTGTCTGTTGGTCAGGTAGTCCATGATCAAGGAGATTATTGTGGGGGCATCAAGAGGCAAAGTCCTGAGCTTTCTTCCTGGTCAGCGAGGCGGAATGGTGTTAAAAGCACAAGAAAAATCAAGGAACATGATCCTGAATGTGGTGCCAACTTTGTCCAAGGGGGAGCAAGCTCTGTGGAGCATGTAGTTTAGAGCACTCTTCACACCTACATGTGTCTGATAGGAAAACTGCATAAGGTCCCTAATCAGTCTTCAGTGTATTTAGTCAAATTTTGCTTCTGTAAGAAGTTGCTTCAAGTGATATGCTGTTCAATCAGAGCTGATGCTTGCCAACTTCACCTTCACTATCGTCGTCCTTGTCTGAGCTCTGCTCCTCTACAATTCCCTGACCATAATATTCATGATCTGATGGCATCAGAAGTATCTCTCTGCACTGTGTCTCCCTCTGACCTGTAATCTGCTATCAACATCAGGGGCTCGTTCAAGGGCTTGCTGTGCTAATAAGCACTGGGACATTTCTTTTCTTATCTCTTACCTCTCTAAACTCATAAATGCCTACATAAAAAGTAACATGATAGAAACACAGCTGTAATGAACATATAGAGATACAAAGAAATCCTGAAAAAAGGCATATTTTGTTCAAGCATTATTTACAAACACAGCACTTAAAATGTGCAGGAAAAAATACTGACACTTTACCACATTCAGGGTTGCTAGCGACCCAATACATTTTAGGCAAATTAATGATTATAAAAAGATAATTTTAAACTATTCTGGCATTTTTTGGTAGTAAATTGTTGTGGATGAAATGAATGAGGTATACTTAGGGAAATGCGTCCACACTGTATCATATGACCCAGTGAGAGCTGTAAACGTGATATGCATTGCTAGCTACCCTTAGGTATTTATACAAAGGTTAATACTTTGGTTTTGACATTAAATCTACAACACAATAAGGACACCTCTAAACCACCACAGGTACAGCAAATTGGTTTTAGAAGTCACAAAATTACTTCAATGGAAATCACATGTCTGACTGTAGTCTAAATTTACTGAATGTGGACGGACCAAATTGTGGAGAGTCAATAATAAAGCTTTCTAAATGGTATTATCTCCTTGCCCTGAACTGTGCCTCACCACAATTTGATTGTGGAGGCCTAAGGAGAGTTTCTTAGAGTTCATGGCTTGTTTTTTATCCTGAAATGCAATGTGAATCATGAGACCTTCTATACACAGGTACATGTGAGTCTTTCTAAATGATTTCCAATCAATTCAGGTGGGGTCCAATCAAGTTCTTGACACATCTCCAGAAGCAAACAGGATACACCTAAACACAATTTGGAGTGCAACATCAAAGGGTCTGAACACTTATATGAATGAGAGATTTCTGGTTTAATAAATCTGCAAACCTTTCTCAAAAAATGTTTTCACTTTGTTATTACGAGTGGTCGAGTGAAGATTGATCTGTAGAAATGGATCCATTTGACATTAAATCTACAACACAATAAGGACACCTCTAAACCACCACAGGTACAGCAAATTGGTTTTAGAAGTCACAAAATTACTTCAATGGAAATCACATGTCTGACTGTAGTCTAAATTTACTGAATGTGGACGGACCAAATTGTGGAGAGTCAATAATGTGGGCTGACCTACACAATGAAGACAAAGGAACATGTTAAGCCAGTCAGTGAAAAACAAAAATAAGTGTTTCTTTTCTTTTAACATCAGCTTCATCATTAAAAAGAAATAGTCTGTGGCACACCAACAATTTGCCTGTCAGACCAAAAGTGCATTCAGTAAGTATTCAGACCCCTTCACTTTCTGCACACTTTATTGGGTTGCGTATTTAATTTTAAATGGATAATGACAAAGTGAAAGCATGTTTTCCAAAAGGTTTGAAATTGTATTAACAATCGAAAACTGAGAACTGTCATTCCTAGAGCTAGTCAGACTCTAAATTCAGTACTTTGCAAGAAGCCCCGCTTTAGCACCAACTATAGCTTCAATTGATCTCAGATAAATCTCTGTAAGTTTTGTGTATAGGGATTTGGGCTGTTTATCCTTTTAAGCTCCTTTAGATTGGATGGGGAGTGTCTCTAAACTATGATCTACTGGTCTCTCCATAGTTGTTCTATGGAGTTTAAGTCTGGGCTTTGGCTGGGTCACTCAAGGATACTCAGAGACCTGTCGCAAAAGTGCGCCAGTGTTGTTTTATTTGTTATACTTTGGGTCACTGTCATGTTAAAAGGTGAAAATTCAGCCCAGTGTGAGGTCATATGTGATCTGGAGCAGGTTTTCTTCAAGGTCCTCTTTGTGTATGGCTGAATTCATCCTTCCCTAATTTCTGACAAGTGTCATTTACCCGGCCACTGAGAATCACCCTCCCTAGCATGATGCTGTGACCAGCATGCTTCACCACAGAGATGGTATTATGGAGGTGATAAGCCAGTGCTTGGTCTTCACTAAACATAGTGTGTGGAGTTTGGCCCAAAGAGTTCAGTTCTTGTCTTATCAGACCAGGGAAGATTTATCCATGTTCTCAGAGTCCTTTAAACTTTCATAGACATTGAACTCAAGAGTGGCTTCACTTCAGCCACTCTGCCATAAATACCAGATTGATGAAGTGCTGCTGAGATGGTTGTCCTTCTGACAGGATTTCTGAAGCTCTGTTAGAGTTACAATTGGGTTCTTGATCACCCCCTTGACCAACTACTTTCTTATCAGGTTGCTCATATTGGTCAAACAGCCAACTCTAGGAGGAGGTCTGATGGTTCCAAACTTCTTCCACTTCACAATAACTGAGGCCACTGTGCTCCTGGGAACACTCAAAGCTTTCTAAATGGTATTATCTCCTTGCCCTGAACTGTGCCTCACCACAATTTGATTGTGGAGGCCTAAGGAGAGTTTCTTAGAGTTCATGGCTTGTTTTTTATCCTGAAATGCAATGTGAATCATGAGACCTTCTATACACAGGTACATGTGAGTCTTTCTAAATGATTTCCAATCAATTCAGGTGGGGTCCAATCAAGTTCTTGACACATCTCCAGAAGCAAACAGGATACACCTAAACACAATTTGGAGTGCAACATCAAAGGGTCTGAACACTTATATGAATGAGAGATTTCTGGTTTAATAAATCTGCAAACCTTTTTCAAAAAATGTTTTCACTTTGTTATTACGAGTGGTCGAGTGAAGATTGATCTGTAGAAATGGATCCATTTGACATTAAATCTACAACACAATAAGGTGTGCAAAAAGTGAAGAGACCTGAGAACTTGCTAAATCTATTGTTTTGTTATGTTTATATCATCCTGGGCTCCCATGAGACTTAGTACAGTTCTGTTACAAAAGTGGTAATGAGGAACAGGATACATACAAATTTCAAAAAAAAAAACTGGACTCAGGTTGTAGATTGTATTGTAATAATGCAAGTTGTGTAGACTGGATGAAATAGAGAAAAGTGAGTTAAAGTGAGATGAGGAAACTGGAGCTGTATCAGGCTTGTGTAGTGGAAGTGGAGCACATCACAAAAGGTAAATGATCAGTTCAGATATGTCGGTACAGCAAGGTGTGACCACAGCTGGGATTACTGCCTTCTATATCTCCTCTTTACGACCAGTATAGGCAAATATATAAGGTATAATGTACAAGCAAAAGCAAAACTTCTACTGAAGCAATCACCTCTTAAAGCCCAAACTGAAAATGTCTAATTTCAAAAATCACAATTTAGAGTGTCACCCCAGTCTTGGTCTATAAGTTTCTGTTTGTAGAAACCCCCAACTACTAAAGACCATGAAAGAAACTCTGAATAATAGAGTTGGTGGAAGAATGTGAGTTAAAGATTAACAAGTCATCTTCCTCTGCAGTTCGCATACCGGGAGAAGCTGGGAGCGGACGATGCCATCATCTATATGCTACACTGATCCCTCTCCCACTTGGACAGAGGCAGTGGTGCTGTAAGAATTATGTTTCTGGACTTCTCTAGTGCCTTCAGCACCATCCAACCTCAGCTCCTTAGTGACAAGCTGACAGAGATGGGAGTAGATTTATACCTGGTGGCATGGATCGTGGACTATCTTACAGACAGACCTCAGTATGTTTGTCTTGGGAACTGCAGGTCTGACATTGTGGTCAGCAACACAGGAGTGCCACAGGGGACTGTGCTTTCTCTGGTCCTGTTCAGCCTACTGTACATCGGACTTCCAATACAACTCAGAATCCTGCCAAGTGCAAAAGTTCGCTGACGACACTGCTATCGTGGGCTGCATCAGGAGTGGGCAGGAGGAAGAGTATAGGAACCTAATCAAGGACTAAATGGTGCGACTCAAACCTCTACAACTGAACACCAGCAAAACCAGCTAGTGGTGGATTTCAGGAGGACCAGACCCCTCACGGACCCCGTGATTATCAGAGGTGACTGTGTGCAGAGGGTGCAGACCTATAAATACCTGGGAGTGCAGCTGGATGATAAATTGGACTGGACTGCCAATACTGATGCTCTGTGCAAGAGAGGACAGAGCAGACTATACTTCCTTAGAAGGCTGGCATCTTTCAACATCTGCAATAAGATGCTGCAGATGTTCTATCAGACGGTTGTGGTGAGCGCCCTCTTCTACGCGGTGGTGTGCTGAGGAGGCAGCATAAAGAAGAAGGACGCCTCACGCCTGGACAAACTGGTGAGGAAGGCAAGCTCTATTGTGGGCACGGAGCTGGACAGTTTGACATCTGTGGCGGAGCGACGGGTGCTGAGCAGACTCCTGTCAATCATGGAGAATCCACTGCATCCACTAAACAGGATCATCTCCAGACAGAGGAGCAACTTCAGCGACAGACTGCTGTCACCATCCTGCTCCACTGACAGACTGAGGAGATCGTTCCTCCACCACACTATGAGACTCTACAATTCCACCCCGGGGGGTAAACGTTAACACAATACAAGGTTATTGACTGTTATACCTGCCTTGCACTCTCCACCTTGCTTTTTTTTTAACTTGCACTGTGTTTCTGTCACTCTTTAATTTAATATTGTTTTTATCAGAATGCTGCTGCTAGAGTATATGAATTTCCCCTTGGGGATTAATAAAGTATCTATCTATCTATCTATCTATCTATCTATCTATCTATCTATCTATCTATCTATCTATCTATCTATCTATCTATCTATCTATCTATCTATCTATCTATCTATCTATCTAGTCAGCCAACATTTGTGTTTCAAGTAGTTAGAGTTTACAGAACAGAAAAATTCCAGGGTCACTGGAACAGACAGCTGAAATTTGTATATTTATGGAGAAAAATATAATTACTAAATCAAGGAAAAGTATGAAAAGAATTTTAAAATTACTAAGTGCAACTGAACCTAAAAAAGATTGATGGATTCAGAGCATTCTTTAAGTGCAGAGAAGGGGCACAGTATGCATCCGTATCATTTTTTTTGTCATTTGTGTTAATGAAGATTGTTATCAGTTCATATTATAGATTAGATTGTTGTTCATGCATGCATAGTTCATAAAGGTATAGATTGCAAAAAGATGACGTGACATTTATCAATCGATTAACTTATTTAATTAAAGTAATTAAGATTTTCTATAGCAGTTTTCATCTTACTCATTTCAAAAATCAAGACTCTTGTAGAATTAATTTAAAAAATAAATGTAATTAAAAAAAAATCAAGTGGACAACGATACTGCATATTTAACATTTCAAGAAACTGAAATTTCTGTCACATTCCATACATAGGCAGAATGTCTGTTATTTTCAAAATAAATCATGCAAACTTTATTTTGTTAAGAAAAGAAGTAAATGTCAGAATGCAATGATGCCACTGTATGGAATAACACAGTGACAGGAAGATCACCACCTGAACAAATAAATAATAAATGAGGACGTGTCTCAATCTGGTTTTTTCAAATTACTTTTTGACCAAGAGTGTGCACAATGCCTATGCAGGCCGTTCTTCTTGAGAACTAAAATCTAAGATGTAGTGGTTAAATTTTTAACACATTTATGGGGTTCTGTTGCGGAACAACCCCATTGAAGAAGATAACGGTGGTTACCCAGACCTCATTGCTGGTTGCAAAGAGGACCCCCCTCATAACAGTTTAAGCTTCAGGGCCCCAAAAATGTAGATCCATCACTGCTGTGCTTGTCAGAGATGTCAGTTTTAGAGGGATGCACCACAGCGTGTGATTGATTTTACGTGTGGATCTTGACTGTGTTGTTACCCTTCAATTTTATCCTATTTATGGATTATTTATTTATTGTGACTTTTAACCCCCACCATCAACACTGCTTTTATGTTGGGATCATTTATTTAAAAAAGATTGCACTGTTCTTTCTTGTTGTTCAACACTTAACACTTTTTGCACCATCCCTTGCATTGTGTGTGTGTGTATTCATTTCCCAGTCCCTACTCAGTTTATGACTATTGATGTCCCAAGTTTAAGGAAGTATGCCAGCTGCAGCCAAACCTGGCATCACACAGGTATCACTGTATACGTGTTTCCCAGATATCACTACTGCTTGGCTTTGGGCCTATTAAGCAACAGTGCTAATTTGCCATAATACATTGAGTCAGATGAGGTTCTGTTTGCTCCAGTCTGCTACATATGCGCTCTCACGTATATTTTTTATGAATCAAAAATATTTAGGTTTTATTTCTATTGTTATCACGCATCGACCCTTCCTATGAAAACTCAATGACCCCCCTTCTAATTTTTGTTTTTGCACTAAGACTGATAATTGAATCAGAATGGCACACATATTGCCTAAAACTAAAAATGACTGTAATGCACCATAGGCACATTTGTACATTGGAATAATTAAGTTGCACCCTCTAAGATTTTTTTTTCGTGCCTAGTGTAAAAGATATGATTAACACAGATGAAGAGTTGGTGGACCACCTTGGTGACCCCGTATAATTGTATGTTAAGTAACAACAGCAACAACAAATGCAATAATACTGGGAGCCAGGTGACCATTTTATGGGTTAAGAAGTCAGGAGGCAGGAAAGAGCGGGTCCAGGATGACAGACAACGGAAATGAGGTCAACAATTGAGGAGCTGTCAGTGAGAGAGAGAGAGAAGAAGAAGAACAGATGGCATTAGCACACAGCGCCAACCACTGGTCCACCAGGTAGTCACTATCACCAAAGCCCTTAAGTGGTCTCCCATGCGCACATGTTATTCTTTCAGTTTATAATGTTTACAGATATTATTATAACGCTCAGAAAATTAAACTTATGACTGAACATATTAATCTCATTCTTTTTTCTAAAAAAAAAAATATTTTTTTTTACTCTGAATAAAATTGTATACTTCTTTCTTAAAACATTCATCATTTTAAACCATTATTAATTCAACAATGTGAAAGTGGGTGATAGTGCTTTGAATTTATATCAGTATAAATTGATAAATTTATATCAGTATATATATTTTTATCACTAGATATATTTTTCAGTTTTTCCCAGGACACCATTTGCTTCCTTAATACATACAGTTGCAGACTTTAACTATTGTTTATCTCCATTTCAAATTTGAATTAATCTCGAAATGAATTTATACCAAAATCTAAACAGTGTTTACCTTTCTTCCTATTTGTTAAGGTTGCCTACTTTTCTTTATTATTATTTATTTTTGTTCTTCATATTGACAGGTAAATCTAGAGCTTCTAACAGTAGGAGTTCCAGAGCCCCTGTGTAATTTGTACAATAATCAATCTCCATCCTGCTGATAATATGGGACGCCTGGAGTTTTTATTATGGCTATTGGTATATTTTAACACTGCTATTCCTTTTCCTGAGGTGAACAATTAAGACTTGCTTTAAACACTTCATGTATTAGCATTCTTGTATTATTATTGGTAATAAGTGATGTTTAAATAATTTGTGTCAGTCATGATATAAAATTAATATTTCAGAGTTTACATCAAAAGCAGACCTGGCTGGAACTGGAGCTGCAAGTAATGAAGTATTTTTCAGGATTGTAGCTGGGCTTTAAAATCCCCTGGCAGAAAAACCACTTCCATTAGCAATGGTTGTAACCACGACAGTAAAATTACGCCCTTATCACCTGGGGGGCATGATCCCCCATTCAAAATACTTTTTAAATGATTTGTTTGCCCATTCTGATATGTGGTAGTAACATGGCCTTGTATGTAATCCACACCAACACCCTGCTAGACATTAGAATTAATAGCTAACCTGCAGCTGGGAGCGGGGACTAAAGTCAACCGAGGACCACTAAAGGATTTCCAGAGGCTTGATCTGAACATACAGGGAAGCAGTACCTGATGGGTCTTAAAACCCCTTTTCCTCGATGCAGCCACTAAACTTAGAGTCGGAATGACAGAAGGAGAAGGAGTCAAATGGTGGGAGTAAAGAATGGCTGGTGGTCTGGTAATTAAGGAATGGACAGTGTGACCCAGGAGGGTTATGTTGTGTGTGAATATAGGCAAGAACTCAAAGATAGACGGCCATACAGGAAATGTTTGGACGGACAACCTGCCCCGCAAAAAAATGCATATGCAAAAAGTAGACCAAAAAAAATTTAAATGGGAATTGTTCTGCTTTTATTTAGCAAAAAAAATCTGCCAATGGGGTAAGTCAAATGTACTAAATAATCGTCAACAGAAATTTTTTGATAAGTCAATAATTCTTATAATAAGGAAAACAAGAGTAGCTTGGGTGGTATGAACTTTGCACCCACACCAGGTGCCGATTTTCAAAGGGCGCCGATCGATGAAGTGGTTGTTTCGGGTTAAAAAGAAGAAAAAAAAATAATGAAAACATTAATGTAAGAGCCAATCTTAGAAAGTTAAAGCTTTGGGTTAGTGTTTGCTTAATTTGAATAGAATATAAATTTCTTTCATAGTCACAGACAACGATATAGTCTTTTACCCCCTGTAAGTTAATAAGAGATAGAACTTTCTTGCTATAACTAAGATGCAGTGTGTTATTTGAGTCAGTTGTTGTGGTTTAGAACAGGTCCCAGGGCTATCAGGGACTTAAAGACCCATTTTCAACATAGAAATGCGATAGGCATACAGTTTTCTGATCATTTTGAAATGGTTCAGAAATGTTTAGAAGTGATTTGTAATGATTAGAAATTAAACAAGATTTAACCTTTGAACAGAACTTTTCTTTTTTTTTTGCTATATCAATTTTCTCTTTTTGTGTGAACTGTTTTACTTTGAATTTTTATTATTATTTTATTATTTTATTAAAGTGGAGTGGTGGCTCTGAGGCTAAGGATCTGCACTGGTATCCTGAAGGTTGCCGGTTTGAATCCCCGTCACTGCCAAAAGAGATCCTACTGGGCTGGGCCCTTGAGCAAGGCCCTTAACCTGTAATTGCTCCAGGGGCGCTGTACAATGGCTGACCCTGTGCTCTGACCCCAAGGGGTATGCGAAAACTACCAAATTTCTAATACGAGAAATCGTATAAGACGAAATAAAGAACAAAAAAAAAAAAAAACAAAGATGTTTTGTCTGTGAAATCATTTTGACACGGCAGGCTTTTGCTGAATTCCATTTACAAGCTGGAGCTGCTGAACTTTCTGGGTAAATGCAGCTACAATTAATATCACTGAAAATTAAACAACAATATATTCTATTTATTCGTAGGCGCCTTTCTAAACACTCAAGGACACAGAACAATAGATAAATCACACATTATAAACAAAACTAAAATACAATAATTAATATCAGACAGAGCAATTGTAATCAAAGAGAAGCAGTCTTAAACAAATGAGTTTTAAGTTTAGATTTGAAAAGTGAAAATGATTCAATATTTCTAAGCTCAGACGGTAGTGAGTTCCAGAGCTGGGGAGCAGAGTAACTGAATGTTCTGCTCCCCATAGTGGTAAGATGGACGAAGGGGACAGTCAAGTGGATGGAGGAAGAAGATCTAAGGGTGCGGGAGGGAATGGCAACATCAAGAAGGTCAGACAGATATGGAAGGGCAAGGTTGTGGAGAGCCTTAAATGTTCGTAGGAGAATTTTGAATTGAATTCGGAACTGAACTGGAAGCCAATGAAGCTGCTGCAAGACGGGAGTGAAATGGTGAATAGAGGGGTTCTAGTGATGATGTGGGCAGCTGAATTCTGAACCAGTTTAAGCTTATATAGAGATTTGAGAGAAAGACCAAAGAAAAGGGAATTGCAATAATCCAGACAGTAAGTGACAAGGCTATGAACAAGGATAGCAGTGGTGTGGGGAGTGAGGGAGGAGCGAATACAATCAATGTTACACAAGTGGAAATATACAGACTGGGAGATGTTATTGATGTGGGACTGAAAAGATAAAGTACTGTCAAGGATGACACCCCAGACTCTTAACCTGTGGGAAAGGGGAAACAGAGGAATTATCAATAACAAATGAAAAATGATCAGTTTTGGATAATGATGATTTTGTACCAGTGAGGAGAATGTCAATTTTGTCTCTATTTAATTTTAGAAAATTTGAAGAAAACCAGGATTTGATTTCTGCTATGCAATCAGTAAGTGAGGAGGGTGGAAAGGAAACAGTAGGTTTGCTAGTGAGGTAGAGCTGGGTGTCATCAGCGGAACAGTGGAAGGCAATTTTATATTTACAAAAGATATTGTCAAGGGGAAGGAGGTAAATAATGAAAAGGAGGGGCCCTTAGTAAATTAGTAAAACTTTTATAGATCTATCACTTTACTTTTTATGATTTTGTCTTTATATTGTCTTTTACAATCACAGCCAAATTATTGGAAATAAAAGTGCAGTTCTAAGTAAAATAACAATGAGAATGACGCATTGCTTGAAAACCGCCATGCCACTAACATGTAAATGCACAACTGAGTGCATTTATTGTCAGAACTGCGATGCACAACCAGTCATTACAATTCTGATGAAACTTCATATCGGAGTTCCAAAACTAATTAGATTTTGATTAAACCTGATAGGGCGGAAAGTGAATGTAATTTTGTTCTGTCCTGAATCTTTATTCTTTAAGTTTATTTTTATCAAAAGTATTGTAATTTGTTTATGTAAATAAATATAATTCAAAAATAATATTTTTTTGTTTTCTTTGTAAATGCAATAAATTTGTTTTATCCATATTAATTGAAGAAGTGCACTTATTTTCCCTTTTGGCACCAGGAGTCGTTTTGCCACACTACAGCTCTGGATTTAATATTATGATATAAACACTTTAACACTTGCTTAGATTTCAGTTTTTGCAGTGTGGGGAAGCTAGAGTTTGATTTTGCTAGTTTTAACTTCATGTCTCATTTATATGTCCTATCACTTACAGAATATATACATATACTTCACTAATAATTGTACTCTTTTTAAATTCTTTGATTTAATTTAAACATTCTCTTGAATATCCCCTATTGTTCACTCCATATTAACAAAAATACAGCATAATCACACAAGAAATGCCTCAATGGGCTTTAATGGGCCTTGTTTTTTAACAGACCCCCTACCTTGACTTTGTAAGAAGACAAGAAAAAACTCCCAAAAAATCCATGTAGGGAAAAAAAAATAAATAAATAATGTTGGACGTGTAGTGGAAATCAAAAAATGGGGTGAATTTAACACATAAAACAAAACACAAGTAGCCCTCTTCACAGAGCTCAACAGCCAAACTATCATGGCCACAATACAATACAAAAGTGCAGACGACTTTGCTGTTGCACAGCACTCTTCACCAAAAGCTTCTTCTTCTACTTCTTTCAGCTGCTCCTGTTAGGGGTTGCCACAACGGATCATCTTTTTCATATCTTTCTGCCCTCTGCATTTTGTTCTGTTACATCCACCACCTGCTTGTCTTCTCTGAGCACATCCATAAACCTCCTCTTAGACCTTCCTCTTTTCCTCTTATCTGGCAGCTCTATCCTTAACATCCTTTTCCCAATATACTCCATCATATCGGCTAACTCTCTCCCCTTACCAGTCATACTGCCAACATTTAAAGTTCCTACCCTCGGTTCCACTCTCTTTACTTTTCCTCCTCACCTTCTGCCTCCGGACACGTCTCCCCCTCTTCTTCTCCTTCGTCAGCCAACAGTAGCCCAATCTCCGCCAGCACCCTGTTGGCTAACAGTACTGGTGGCAGTTGTTGTTAACTCGGGACGCGACCGATCCAGTATGGAAATTTGTATTGTTGTCCGCATATTGATTTGGCAAAATTTGCCCTTCCTGACGTAACCCTCCCCATTTATCCGGGCTTGGGACCGGCACGAAGACACAACTCTTCACCAAGACCACAATGACAAATCTCACAGCAAAATGCAAGAATAGATGGTACTACTCACTAAATACAGAACTAGCAGATTAGTTCAAATACATCAGAAAACAAAGTATAAACTAATTAAAATAAATGAAAAAGTGCAATATCTGTCCATCAGCTAATTTTGAGATTCACAGATTGCAGGCTGAGGCCCTGCCAGGAAAAATAAAACAGTTTCCCTTCAGGGATTTACAAAGTATGTCAAATCAAATCAAAATTAAAGAATGACTGACCAGCTTACTACGTAATGCAAGAAGACCTTCCACCTGAGCACCAGGCCCATTGGTTGTGTAGCCTTTGAGGAGAAGCGCTGCTATCCATCCAGGTTATATTTGCGGTAAATGTCACACCCAAATCTAACTGCTTTGCTTCAGCTTTTTTGGCACATTGATGGTTTAAAATTATAATGAGTGAATAAAAAGTTGTATCTCTTTCCCTGCTTGATTGCTGTACACTCTGTTATCTGCCTGAGTAAGTTAATGATACATGAATTGGTTTGGGTTGTCGGTGATTTTGTGTCAGTATAAGAAACCACAGCCTAATAGATAAAAGGGTAAGGGTTCAACTGGGAATATTATAGGTAAAGTGGGGTCTCTCTGTGACATCCCAACATCAAAACACTCATCTTGGTTCACCTTGTAAGTATCTCTGTTTCAGCTTATTACCAAGAACACATTCTTATCAGCATTCATTTCTCCTTATTACTTAAAGTACTCCGACTCTTAATCCCCTGACAATCAGCAATGAGAGTTAAAATAGGAATTGTAGCCTTGGAGTTGTAGAGACGGTAATTGTTTCTAAAAAAAAACAACACAGTGACAGGTGGTATTATAAACCCCATTTCTAAAGTTGAACATTTCAAGAAGCTCAGAATGAGGGCATACAGCTTGAAAAAGTAAGATTTGAAAATGTATTATTATTTATATTTATTTATAATGTGTGCCATATTGCTCAGAGATCTTTATATAGACAACATCTTTGCATCCTACGAACAATTACATTCCAAATTTAACTTTCCAGCTACACATTTCTTTCACTATCTTCAAATTAGGAACTTTGTTAAACAGAACCTGCCCGATTTTCTTTATCTTGCACCCTTGTCCACGCTGGAAAAAATATTGCTCAATTTCAAGGACTTAGACACCATCTCTGCAATATATAAAATTATTTTACAGTCCCTCCCTTTCAAAGATCCAAGAGGACAATGGGAAAAAGATCTCTTAATCAATATATCAGAAAAGGAGTGGAAAACAGCAATGCAGAGACTTCACTCGAGCTCCATATGCGCAAAGCGTACAATTATTCATCTCAAAATTATATATCGAGCTCATCTGTCCCCGCATCTCTTTTTCCTCTCCATTCATCTCTACTGGCCTATTAAACTCATCAATTTAGGTACAGTATGTCTACAAGCCTTAAGTTTTACTCTGTTGGCCATGCTGTCTCTCTCAGGGGTGGGGGTCGACTGTTTTTTTTTTTTCAATCCTATTATTTGTAAAAATTGATTGATTTGTATGAATGATTACAATAAAATTAATTAAATATATATATATATATATTTATATTTTAATTTATATTTATTTATAATGTGTGCCATATTTTACTGTTTGGCTATGTCAGTAAGCCATTTCTAAACTCACTTCATCCTGAACAAGGTCGCTGGAGACTATCCCAGCTAGCATAGGGTGCAAAACAAACACTGGACATGACGCTTGTCCAATCCTGGGTAACAACACACATATACACACACACAAAGCACATACTAAGGCCAAGTAAGTAACGCCAATCCACCTAATCAGCATGTCTTTGGACTGTGGGAGGAAACCTACACAAATATGGGGAGAACACAGGGAGAATGGGCAAACTCCACGAAGGAAGAACCTGGGATGCGAACCCCAGTTTCCTTAGTGTGAGGCAGCAATGGTACCACTGTGCCACCGTAACACCCTATATGACTATGGATGACACAGAACTTAAGACACAAGACATGGTTCGTCGTAGGTGAATGCACAGTTATCCACTCATAAACTTAAAACTATTACCATCAAAGTGAAGAAGGAAAAGGCAAGTTCAAAAGTTTGGAAAAATAGATTAAGGGCCAGAAGATAAAGAAAAGAATTAGTTGAGAAAATGTGTTTTTGGGTCAGAAGAAGAAAGACCAAAATGGCCACTATAGCAGCCATTTGTTTTATCCAAATTTTCAGCTAACCGAGGTAGCATCGGTCGACATTATCCCAGATAACTGGGGTTCTACTGTATTATTACTTTTTCCATATTATTATTTTGTTTTTTCACGCAGTCCTTTTATTTCTGTCACTGCCATTTTAGGACATCTTGCTAGCAACTCTCCCTTTGCTATCTATGTGATAACTGGAAGTCACGACACATGATGCCATTACCACAACGGTATAAAGGTCATTGTCACGGACTTCCTGAATTTCCAAGTTTGTGAATATTGTGGTAATGTGTGCGGTTCAGCTAGTAAACCTTTTTAGTGGTTATGTTTTTTTTCCACACTTGAAAATCACGTGCATCAGTTTAAGCTTACTAACTTTAAGTAGCCTTTAAGGTAGGTAAAATAAGGTAAGGTAAGGCAAATCATACTTACAATAATATTTTAACTGTGTTATGTGGACTATTGCAAATATATTTTGACTTACCCTCAATTTTCTCCATCTGTCTGTTCTTGTTCTACATGTACATCTGTAACATGGTTTTAAAACCTTGCTATGTTTTAAGTATTATCTTGACGTGCTTATTTGTCTGTATTTTTGTGTATTTTTCTATGATTGAGTATGAAAACATCTGTGTGTTGGATTTCTAGCAACTATAACCAAAACACTAATGAAAAAGTGGAGGTCAAGAATTAGCAAAGTGGTCCTAACTGTAACTAAGATTGGGTTGGACCAAAAGTGGGGAAAACTAGCTTAACAGTTCAAAATATAAAGAAATGCCCCAAAATATGATTAATCAAAATACCCAATAAAGGAGGAGACGTGATGGTGCGGGTCGGCTCCAGGCTCCTTCTTCCCATTTGAGAGCCTTTTGAACATGACACCGTCGATAGCCATGACCGGTATGAGCAATGCAATGAGGACACCAAAAGAAACAAGGGGAAGGTGCAAAAGTGTTAAGTGCTTTTATTCAACACAAATCAAAACAGTGCACAAAGAAATAGTGCCATGATTCAAAAGTGTCCATAAATAAATAATCCATAAAACCAAGAGATAAAATCACAATAAATACATCCTTTAAAAGCAGAGGTTAAAAACACAGTCACTGGCTCCGTCATGTTCTTTTCAGTGACTGATGATCCCAGCACACCTCCTTCTTCGTCTCCCTGGATCACCCATAACTAACGCAGCCGACGAAGACTTCGCAGCTACAGTCTTCATCCCCCGGCCGCCATCTTGGTTCCCTCCGTAGGTGTCTGCCAGACTGTCCGAGGTCGGCTCTTCTCCCGGGAACTGAGAGGAAGTGTATTTAGGACTGAAGACAGCAAGCACTTCATTATGCAAAGAGTTGTGGGACTCAGGAAGAAACTGCCAAGACTTAGAGTTGAAGCAGAAAGCCTGACAACCTTTAAAAAGTATCTGGATGAGATACTGGGACAGTTTAGCTATGAGCTTGATGGACTGGATGGTCGCCTCTCATTTATCAAATTTCTTCAGTCAAAAGAAAAAACAAAAAACCAGCAAACCACAAAACAGTCTTACTCTCAAAAAGACGCCAAATACAAACTCAATGAACTACCTGCTGGATCTCTCACTCTGGCCTTCAGATAAAGGTAGAGGGAATACTGAGCAGTGGTTACATGAGGGTGGCCCCACCTCCTAGGGCTTCACAAACAAAACAGCTGGAATGGAAGCACGTTTAAAAAGACAGAAATAACAGAAAATACATAAAAATATGAAAATAAATAATCGAAAATGATCAAAAATAACATAAAACACAAACTCATATTAATACATATCACCTGCAAGATGTTATGCCACTTTTCCATAAACACAAAAATTCAAATTGTGTCATTTGAGCAAGAAGAAATATCCATGTAATACAGGTGTGGCTCCTAAAATCAGTTTACATTTCAAGAATTTTCTTCTGCAATTTAGACCGCAGGGGTGTCTGGACGGCCGCAGTGGCTACAGGTTTTCATTCCAACTATTTTTTTAATTAGTAACCAATTACTGCTGCTAATGGATTATGTTTTAATGTTTTATGTTTTAATTTAAGCCGACTTTATTTTTTTTTTTTAAGATCCACAACTGTTGTTTTCTTTTTTTTCCCTAATCAGCAGCCAAGCAATAATGAGATGCAAAGCAAGCCAAAAGATGACCAGCTAAATAAAGGGTCTTAAATAGCCCTGTTAATGGGCCCACTATTTATTCTCCTGCCAGTTTCCTAATTAGAAAGGCATTTTTGCTCTTAATGAAACACATCTGTTAACGTCTTTACATTTATTCACTTAGTTGGCGCTTTTATCCAAAGCAACTTACAAAAGAAATCTACATAATGGAGTGAGCATCAGTCTGGGGGGGGGGGGGGGGGGACTGTTTATGGACAAGTGTTACAGCACCAGGTTATAAAATTAATTTAGTCTTATTTCACATTTGTGCTTCCATTCTGCCACACCAGACATTTCCAAAAGTGTTGATTTTCTTTTTACTGATTGCACCCTCAAAATGTTTTGTGGTTCAGAAAATATTCAGACCTTGGACAACAATTAAAATCAAGACACCATAATTATGCTCCAGAGGTTTTAGAAATTGGTTATTTATGTAGAAACTTCAGGACCTGAGTTTAATACCTGTGCCTTATTATTTTTTCTTTAAATGAATACTTCACTCAAAAAATTTTTTTTGGTAGTTTGTAGTGATGGTTGAGGAAAGAAAATGTAAAAAATAGTGGAGAAAGGAAATAACAATGTTTCTGCTAGAATGGGACCAAATGGCAACCAATACTGCATGATCACATTACCGGTGTTGCATAATCCACACGCCAAGTCATCATATAAACAATGCCAGAAAAAGAAAGTTGTCAACAAACATGAAACCCTTTCATGCAGCATTTTGCTATTGAATTGAAAGCCCGCCTCCACACCTCATTCATTGGTTAGGAGTCCTGTTATCCATTCAAAAGTGCGACTCCATGTGAAGGGGCTTCCTGTTTGTGGACTGCTTACATTTTCCGGAGTTATTTCATTAGTAAAAAATACCTGTGTTTTACATGTCTGAGCATGGATAACTTGGTGCAAAGGTTATGCGACATCCTGAAAATGCTCAATGTAACTTGAGTTTTGTTTATGGACCCTTTTGATCCTGCTTGCTGTTGTCCAGCGTTGGTCACAATTGGGTCCTGTTCTATCAGAAACGTTGGTATAACCTTTCTCCATGAAGACAAAAGGATTACAAATTTTTTCTCACGCACCACTTCAAATAACATGCAGTAAGTAACTTTTTTGGGTGGAGACAACCATCACCCAAACAATAATGAGATGCAACGTGACCCAGCAAAGGACCAAGCTAAGTTGGTCCCATTCATGCCTACATACCCATCATACACTATCTGTTTCAATACAGGGTTAGAAAGAAAAAAAAGAAGGCCTGAGAGAAATCAATTGGCTCCGATTGTCATGAGTCTGGACTTTGGGATTTGATTTTGTTTACTCTTTTTTTGTATTTCACAAAAATGTTTTCATGATTCCTCATTTTTATGCATTCTCTGTATTGTAGAGCATTTAATTTTATTTTCATTTTATTATTCTTTTTCATCATCAACAACAACATTTATTTCTATGGCACATTTTCATACAAAGGATAGATAGAACTTTATTTGTCCCCAGGGGGAAATTTAGCTTTTTACAGAAGCTTCCTTAAATAAAGAAATACATAAATAGATAAGCAAATAAATAAAGAAATAAATTAATATACACACTTAGGTCTGAATACATGCCAGAATGACTATAAAGCTACAGAATTAAAAAGAAAGAAAACTTTTGACTTGGCAGTCCCAGTCCCAGTGAGGTGCTATACAAGCGTATTGCTGTTGGTATAAAGGAGCCCCCCGTCATGTGTATTGACCCACTACTGCTGAATAATTTGAAAGTCCTCAGTGTTGGTGTGTCAGAGAGAGGATGTGCAACATTGTTCATAACAGCATTCAGTTTTGTTTTCATTCTCTCCTACTTTACAAATCCCAGTGGGTCCAGAGTGTGTCCCATAACTGAGCCTGCCCTTTTAAGTAACTTGTGCAATTGGTGGGCCTCTCCTGAAGTGATGTTACTACACCACAGCGTCGAAAATTACACTGGCCATCCCAGACTTATAGAAGATGTGAAGGATCTCACTACCTACATTGAAGAACAATTATAGGATATAATGCTTTTCAAGATGTCAAAGAAGCAGTTACCAGCAAAGAAAGGCAAATTAAAATTGAATAAGTATAATTATGTGTAAATAGTATACACAAAACAAACCACACACTTACATAAGATAGATATATAATCGAGAGAAATAGAGTCCTTAAATATATAGAATTGTTTTTAAGTCTCTAAATGCAAATCTGATGATAAGGTCAGTTCACCAGGGTGGGCAGAAAAAAAATAACAATTACTCAGGCTAAGCTGGAGAGAAAAAAAATGAAATCTCTATGAGTTCCAAGCCAAAAGACCCCCTAGCCCACACTGGACATTCTACCTGACATAAATGTTTTTAAGTCACTCTTTTGCGTGTGTGTGTGTGATTTTTCTTTTGTAAGGCTTTGTCTTAGAGGATTTGATGCAGTGGTTTCGTGATAGGTTGGGGTATCCGCTTTCATTCAGACATTCAAACATGAAGGTGGCTGCAGAGGACTTTGATCAGGCAGAACATTACCACAGAAGAACCAAAAAAGAAAACAGACAAAAGGAAAGTAATAAAGATTAAGATTACTGGTTTATTGAAGAATATGATCATTCTATGCACATCTGGTTTATACTAAAATGAAGCTAAAATTAACTGTGGGTTTTTAGGAGTTTTTAAATGTTCCACAGTGTTAGCTTGGTGTGTCTCTATCAATACAATACAATACAATACAATACAATTTTTTTTTGTATAGCCCAAAATCACACAAGAAGTGCCACAATGGGCTTTAACAGGCCCTGCCTCTTGACACCCCCCCAGCCTTGGCTCTCAAAGAAGACAAGGAAAAACTACCAAAAATAAAAACCTTGTAGGGAAAAAATGGAAGAAACCTCGGGAAAGACAGTCCAAAGAGAGACCCCTTTTCAGGTAGGTTGGGCGTGCAGTGGGCGTCAAAAGAAGGGGGTCAATACAATACAATACACAGAACAGAACAAATCCTCAATAAAAAATAAAAATTTTAGAAGTACGGAGCAGAATTTAACAGTAGATGATATCACATAATATGATTTGGATTTGTTTAGAGTCCTGGAGACCTCCTTCATCAAGCTGCCTCCCCAATTTGGCAGGTGGGCCATGGCACCAAATGCCAAATTTGAGTACCGAGAAGAGAAACAGAATAGGTGAGGGTTAGTATCCAATTCTAACTATCATGTTACTTATGTTTTATGACTAACAACAGAGATGCAGTCTGTACAGTTAATCAGCAGCTCTAGTCAGGGTGTGCTAAACTGAAGTAGTGAGTCTTCAGCTGGGATTTGAAAGCTATCAGTAAAATATTCCAGAATTTTGGTGCATAACAGCAGAAGGCTGCCTCACCACTTCTTGTAAGCTTGTCTTTTGGAATTATAAGCAGATCTCCATTCGAAGTGCTAAGGTTACGAGTTGGAGTGCATTCCAAAATATAGGAAAGGGCGAGATTATCTAATGCTTCATAGAACACCATTGTTTGTATTTTAAAGTTAGTTCTAAAAGGCACAGGTAACGAGTGTAACGATGCTAAAACTGGTGAGATGTGCTCAGATTTTCTTGCCACTCATTCTAAACTAATCGCAACATGTCTTAGGTAGACCAGTTACAGTAATCTTACAAAATAAAAACAATAGATAGAAAGATAGATTGATACTTTATTAATCCCAAAAGGAAATTCTCAATAGCATGAATTAATTTATCAGCATCCTGCAGTTTTAAACTAGGGTCTAACTTTTGCAATGTTCCTTAAATGGAAAAATGCACTCTTAATATTCCGGTTAATATGTGATTTAAAGTTTAGGTCAAGGTCTATAATTGCACCTAAATTCTTTTTTTCCATCTTAACTTTTAATGTTAAGGAATTAAGTTTATTTCTAATGTCCTCGTTATTTCCATTTTTACTAACAACTAATATTTCAGTTTTTTCCTTATTTAGCATGAATAAATTACTAATCAACCATTCAGAGATATAGGACAGATGTTGGGTCAGAGGACTCAGACCGTCAGGGTCATCACATATGAAAAGTGATGTTTGATTGTTGTTACTTAATACTAACTTACTTGCTTAGTACCATGTTTTAATCAGCAGGCTCATCACTATAACTTCATGGCACAGTCAGCATGATGTTCTGTTGTGTTGCAAGAGAATGATTGCTGGAAGTTACTCAATGATATTTAAACCAATTGTCCAAGGTTCCGGATATTTTCAAAACACTTTGGTGGTTTAGTTTTATTTTAATTTGACTTAGCTTTTTTGACTTTATTGGATTCTTTGACTTTATTGGATTGTATTTTGTACTTTGTTATTTGTATTGTTATTTCTGTGATCCTGGCCACCAGTCTGCTCAACTCCCCATCTCTGTACAGCTTGGCTTACTGTCACTGTCATCAACCAGGTCAGTTTGTAACCTTGGGGTGGTGATTGATGAGTAGCTATCTTTTTCTGACCACATTTCTACTGCAGGTTTATGCTGTACAACATCCGCAAGATCAGACCTTATTTGACAGAGTATGCAGCACAACTTCTGGTCCAGGCTTTGGTCTTGTTGTGTCTGGACTACCGCTACTTGCTTCTGGCAGGAGTACCTGCATGTGCTATCAAGCTGCTGAAGATGATCCAGAAAGCAGTGGCCCATTTTGTATTTAACCAGTCGAGATGGGTACAGGTCACTCCTCTCTGCAGGTCACTACATTGGCTCCCAGTAGCAGCACACTTTAAGCTCAGATCCTTGATGCTCGCCTTCAGAGTAGTCAACGGGTCAGTACCTGCTTATGAGGGGACACTGGTGAAGTGCTCTGCTCCTTCTCACCCACTCAGGTCTGCCAGAGAACAGTACCTGGTGATGCCACCTCTACGTCACATCAAGTCTCAATCCAGAGACTTTTCATGTGTGGTTCTGAGTTGATGGAATGGGCTGCCCACCTCAATCCATACTGCCGACTCCCCCAATGTATTTAAGAAGTGATTGAAGACCCATCTGTTTTGTGAGTATCTATGAAATTGACATTATTTGTTTAAATGTAACTGCTTTATTGATTGTAAATGTATGACTTATTACATGTTTTCACCTGTGGCAATCAACTTTTGTTACATATCCCATTACACTTGCTGAACAAACTGGCCCCAGCCTAAAGTTACTTGATTATGTTTACCTGTTTTGTAATTTGCTTTGGATAAAAGCGTCTGCTAAACAAATAATTGTAAATGTTATTTGACTTTATTGAACTCCTGGTACTTGTCTCTTAGCCTGTCCTCTGACTATTTTCTTGTCTTGTCCATCTCCTGCTCCTGGTTATTACTCATGTACCTGTCCGTTCAATCCTGGCAATACATGATTCACAAAATATTTTCATGGTTCATTGAGAAAAAAAAAATCTGGAAATTTCAGTATGGCAGAATATCAGCATTACATGAAGCAATCAAATGAAATAATGTGTCATTAAGAAATAATCTCTACTTAAGAAACAAATTGCAGAGATTGAGAAAGAAAGAGAAAGATAGCCCTCCATGAACTGACTTTGAGCCCCCTGAGTTAACTGGTGACCTGTTGGCTCGCTTTGCACCTCATGGTTGACTGCCTGCTGATTCAGATAAGAGAAACAATTAATGGTTTTGAGTCTTAAAAAACAAGTTAATTAAAATTAGGGCAAAAACAGCATGTTGTGTTAGCAGCAGTAATTGATTAATAATGGCTGGATCTGAGTTTGACACCCCTGCCTTACTTTTTATTACACTTCATGTTTTAGTTTGTCTACAGTGCAGCATTTTTTCAGTCTCTATAGAACACAAAGGCAGTGCACTGACCTGGCCCACAAAGTCCCGTTCACATTAGCACTTTTCGACCAAGTTGTATGTCGTTCATGTCTAAGTTGGGTATTTCATAAAATGTGGCATGAAATGGAAGTAGGATAGCCAATCTTGATAAAGAGAAAATGAGGAATGTTTTATCATAGTAGATTCCCATCCAATGCACCTAACATCAAAGGTAACAACTAACCCAGTGGTCTCAAACTTCTGGATGGCCACAAGGGCTGCAGATTTTCATTTTAACCCTTTTCCAAATTGGTGACCAGTTTTTGCTGCTAATTAACTCCTTTTAATTTTATTTTGAAAGATTTGTTTCCCTGAATTTCTTCATCATTCCTCTGAATTGCTTCATTTCTCTACTTAAATGGCACCCAAACAGAAATACAATGTGAAGTAAGTGAGCCAATGGAAGATCAACCTAGTCAGGGCCTCAAAATCCAGTTTCACACCAACCAGTTGCTTAATTAGGCGCCGATTCTTCTTGTTAATTAAACGTGTTCTTTAATTTCATAGCTTGTTGCTGCTCTCACTGTGCAATAGCGTACATTTTTGAAAGCAGCACTATAAGAGCACTGTTAATATGTTTTGTGGACTTGAGCAGATTATCATTCCTTAGACCTTTACCTTTCTTTATATTCAGATATTGTATGATGGACACCAGTTGTTATGGCTCATTTTGTATCTCATAATTGTTTGGCTGAAAATTAAGGAAAAAGAAACAATTAAGTTGCAGGGGTGTTGAACTCCGGGCCTGGAGGGCCACAGTGGCTACAGGTTTTCATTCTAACCCTTTTCCTACTCAGTGACCAGTTTTCACTGCTAATTAACTCCTTTTCCCTTCATTTTAATAGCCCTGTTTTTAAGGATTCGGTCCTCTGAATGTATTCCTTTCTTCATTAAATGACAGCCAAACAGAAATGAACTGACAGATGATCAGCTAAATTGGGATGTCAAACTCCAACTAATCTCTTAACACTAGAATTACCAGAGTCTACGAAAAAAGTTGTAGATCCGGCCCACCTTAAAACCGTTCTCACCTTTCTTTTGTCTTCTAAATGTGCCGATTAAGACGAGCAGCAAAAAGCTGGCTATTCCATCCACCACCATCGCAAAACGTTCACTAAGTTTTCCCAGTTCATGCCTTGTTTGATTATCTGGGAGTGAAGTGGAGTTTTAGAGTGAAAATAATGTATCGTTATTTGGAACACACGCATTCCATGTGTGTTCCGTTTCTACAGTAATCTGTGTAAACACATTTTTAAAAGAAACGTTTTTCATATTCTAGTAGTAAATGACAAAATGTAGGCATAAACTATATAATGTATGAAGCCTGAAGTCCAGATATCAAAGAAACACTTTCACGAAAGGTACAAATATAACAGAACAAGTGCGCTCTTATTCAAAAATATAACAGTATATACAGTAATCTGTGTAAACACATTGCTACAACAGAAACTTTTTCATATTTTAGTGACCTGAGAAAGAACAAAAGCCATTGTTCCATTATCAAGTTTGCTGATGACAACATGCTGATAGGATGCATATCTGGGGAGGATGAAAAACATGACTTCGACCAAGTAGACTGTTTAGTGAACTGGTGCAGTAACAACGGTCCCATTACGTGGGTTTTTGTCAGGAGGCATGTCAGATTTGCTTACCAAAGTTGCTGATCTTACAGCTGCACTATTTCAAATAACACGACTGAAATCGATTGACATTTCTACTGTAAGGTCTCAAGGCCACTTGCTACCTGACGGAGCTGGCACTGTACCGCTGTTGTACAAAGAACTAACAGTTTGCAACAAGTTGAGCCACAGTTTCTGCCCTGTCTCTTTTTTCCATGCTGTTTTATATTTAAAACATGAGAGATCAGAAAGGCGAATCTCTCCGCTGTTTGCAAGGTTGAAAACACGCATCGTCCTTATTTCTTGTCACTACAATCTTTCCATTGAAATTCCACATGAGCATTCATTGGATGTCAACTCTCCAGCTAACTTACATACATACACAGCTTGCTCCTCCAAGAAAAAAAGTGCTTGATTTTATCATAGCCAGCCACAGACTGGTTGGTGTCAGTCGTTAGGTAAGTCACATTAGGCGATTGGCTTCATGGGAGTGCGTCACCAACTGCCCCCGACCGGCTAAGATTATATAAATGAAGACTATGACGGATGATCATTGGAAAAGTTGTCAAATGTGACATAAGCTTTAATCTAAATATCAAAAAGTCCAAAAAAATTATATTTTAATTTAAGAGGAAGAAATCTACATGTTCATTTCCATTGTTCTGGGTGAAGAGGTAGAAACAATGACTGAATATAAATACTTAGGAAGTATCCTAGATAATAATTTTAATTGGAATATAAATACAAAAATCATACACTCTAAAGGCAATCAGTATATATTTCTCCTTGGTAAACTCAGGCTGTTTAAAGTAGACAGGTGGTTTCATGTTGTCAGTCACCATTTTCAGCTTCATTACCTGGTTTCTTGGTCTCTTAAATCAAAATTTTAAAAAATGCGGACGTGAGCATCAGTAGGCTTTGCACCCCAGGA
Source organism: Erpetoichthys calabaricus (assembly GCF_900747795.2). Lineage (NCBI taxonomy): Eukaryota > Metazoa > Chordata > Cladistia > Polypteriformes > Polypteridae > Erpetoichthys > Erpetoichthys calabaricus. The sequence goes on from NC_041399.2 coordinate 16,245,833, forward strand.
ACCAATTTACCTGACTATTCTATAACATTTCAGTAATTATTTAGCGCTCTGATCCTGATGTTTCTGATCATAAAATAGGCCATTACGATAACAATTGACAAGAATAATTCATAATTAATTGCAGAATTACGGGTATTTGAGGGTTCCTCTAGTGTGCCTGTTTCTCTTGCACGATTTGGCTCAAAAACTAATCAGCACATTGTTACCTCATAACAGGCTTAAATTTTGAGTTTGGTATTTTTCTGTCCAGCCGTTTTAGCTCTAGACCATCTTGAAGAAACCATGACACACAGACACTCGCACACACAGACACCATCGAGATATCAATGTTTTCATCTTTCTCTTCTGTTCTTTTTCTGGTTTTCTGTGGTGTTGATCTGCACCACCACCACTTGATCAAAGCACCGTGATGTCCCTACATTGATGGATTAAAGGCCAGAAGTCCACATGACCGTCATCATCAAGTTCTTCCATGTGAACCGTAAATACCATGAGGACTGATTGAGGTCATTTATGGTCTCGTGACCTCAGAACCCTTGCAGAGTTTAAATTTTTTCTCCAGCCGTCTGGAGTTTTTATTTGTTTTTTCTGTCCTCCCTGGTCATCGGACCTTACTTTTATACTATGTTAATTAGTGTTCCCTAATTTTATTTTCTTATTTATTTTGTCTTTTTTCTCTTTCTTCATCATGTAAATCACTTTGAGGTACATCATGTCTGTGAAAATGTGCTATATAAATAAGTGTGGTTGTTGTTTCAGTATCAGGGCACCCTGAAACATTGAGATCTGCTTCGTTAGCTTCAGCACTTGTTAGCTCCTCTCCCTAATAAAACCATTACCTTATCATATTAGCCAGATAGAAAATTGGTGTGGGGGATTGCTCTACAATTAAGGGATCGATCCCTTTGGAATTTTTGCACCAAGAAGTGGAGAGGCCCTTTGAAGTTGATGACATTTAGCATTTTGGTCCTTCCATTCAGCGAAACAGAACACTAAATGGAAGGAGTGAAGGCTGGGATATTGAAGATCATGGGCTAGAAGCATATATTCGTTAGACAAGTAGGGGGAACAACACCAAGAGGTCACTACTTCAGACTTAAGACGTGCCACCTGACATCTGTCAGCGAAAAAGTTCAAAGGTTCCTCTTGTCAGACACAAGTGCTTAGGGGGCACTGCTCTAACAAAGCAAGCAGTACCACTCCATGCTGTAAGGGGGCGCAGTTGCTAATGCCTTCTCCACTTTCCTCAGCAGTTCCAAAGAGCACTCTGAAGCTGAGTGTGGTCACGTCCCCCATTTCCCCGGAAGTCCTGCCTCTTCTGAGTTTGACAATATATAATCCCACCAGCCCCTGCAAGAGGATGTGGACCAGTGAAGACAGGAGATTGATCTTCTACCTTGCAGATCAAACAAGCCCAAGCACTTTTGTAATCTTTTCAGTTTTTCTTGATATTTCCAATGCTGGCACCGTGTCCAGGGTCTGTTCTTTGCCTTATGCCCTTTATTGGCTGGGATAGGCTCCAGCACCCCCCAGCCCACATCAGGTCCCTGGTCTCGATTGAGCGAGTTGACATGACATTCATTATAATTCTTTTGCTTTTTTTACCTCAATTAAACAGGGTTCAACGCAAAGGTCTTCTGTTGTCTTGTGCTATATGTAGTATTACAGCTGCAAAAGAAATACAAACTCCAGAAAACTCCATACTCAGCACAAAATAGTGCTTTCATTAATTGTTCCTTAAAAGTGCACTTTGAATGTAAAAAAGATAGAGCGCAAAGTTATTTAAGCATTTTGGTTTAATCTTTACCCCCAAGTTCTGTGATGAATTGTTGTTTGGTTGACTTTGAAGAAAAGCCATGCGTACACCTCAGCCTGGTTAGATTAGATTGCATAAACTTTATTAATCCAGAGGGGAAATTCAGATGCATGCAACAGCAGAAATGTAAAAAAAAACCAAGCAAACAGAGTTATGGGACAAATCATACTGCCAATCAACCAATTAATCAATCAATTGATAAATAAATAGATAAATAAAAATGCATACTGTGCAAATATTTCAAAGTAAACTTAGCGAGCACATCAGGAGGCAGCATTGAATTGACTAATAGCAGTGGGCAGAAAAGACCCCAGAGGCACTTCTTCGCACAATGAGCCTGTGGCTAAAAGTACTCCAAGAGGGCACCTCCTGAAGGATATTTTCATGATTTCGTCCAAATTTTCTACCATCCGCTGCTGCACAACAGCTTTGCCCTGTGATGAGCTGATAAGTTTGTTCAGACATTGTGTTTCTTTTGAGCTCAGGTTTTTCCCCAGGAAACCACAGCATAGAACACCACACTGGTTACTATGGACTGGTAGGACATTTCCAGCAGGTTGTTGTACACATTGTCTCAGTTTGAGGCCCTTGTCGTCCTCTTGAACCCTCTGACTCGACTCCAGACACCAGGTAAAAGTCCAAATATTACTTTTATTTGAACCATACAGTGCACAAAGCACCCTCCACTCCACAATACTAATAAACTAATCAATAAACAATACAATAATCAATAATCAATCCTCCACACTCCCAGACACTTCGCCACCCTTCCTCCCAGCTCAGCTCAGCGTACTGGTTTCCCAGAGTCCTTTATATAGTCCCTGACCTGGAAGTGTTTCTCCCTTCTGTCCATGTGATCATGAACACTTCCGAGTCGGATAAAAAGCTCCTTTCTTCAACCCGGAAGCATGCTGTTTCCTCTTGTCATGTGATCATAACGCACCTCCGGGTTATAGGGCAATTAAGAGTCCGGCAGCATTCCCACAGCGACTCCTGGTGGTCCCCATGGTATCCAGCAGGGCTGTGCATATAAACTACAAAGTCCATGAGGCCCTGCTGGAATTCGGGGAACGTCCACGCTGTTGGGAGAGCTCCACCTGGCGGCCTGGGGGTGATGGCAGGAATATTTAGCCGGCCACACACCACAACATCAAAACACCCGAGTCTCCTTAATAAGTCCAGTCTGCTCTTGCCCTTCTTGTCCAGTGTCACTGTGCTGTTACACCAGTCCAGTTTGTTGTTCATGTGAACCCCCAGGTACTTGTAGCTCTGCACCACTTCCTCATCCTCTCCCTGAATGGTTGACTGGTCTCAAAGGCTCCTTAGCACGCCAGATGTCCACTACCATCTCTTTTCTCTTGCCAACTTTGAGTTCCAGGTTGTTGTGCCCGAATCACAAGACATAGTCCTCCACAATCTTCCTGTACTCTGACTCCATTATTAATGCAGCCTATGATGGAGGAGTCATCTGAAAATTTCTATAGCTGGCAAGGGCTGATGTTGTGCTGGAGGTCTGTTCAGTAGAGAGTGAAGAGGAAGGGTGTGCTCCATTATTACACACCAACATTTCTAACACACAGTCCCTAAGCCTCACAAACTGCTGTTCGTTGGTCAGGTAGTCCATGATCTGGGAAATTGTGAGGATATCAAGATTCAAAGCCTTGTCATTAAGGCAGAGTGGTGTGAAATGCACTGCAAGAATCAAAGAACATGATCATGACTGTGGTGTCAGCTTTATCTAAATGGGACTTGGCTCTAGGGAGATCAGAGCATCCTCCACATCTGCTCGTGTCTAACACGCAAACTGCAGAGGATGCAGATGTTCTGAAACCAGAAGTCATAGCTATTTTAGGAGCAGCCTCTCAAAGGTCTTCATGATGTACAAAGTAAAACCAACTTGTATGCAGAATGTCACCACCCAGGTTGGAAAAAGATACAAACTTATTTTGCTTTTGAATTGCAGAACAATTCTAACAGATGGAAACCTCCACTCTCATGTCACTGAAATGTTGGGATTGGATATAGAAGACTTTTACCCACTGCTACAGATTTATAATAGAAACATATTGGCACGTCATGTGAAAAGCTCCCTGGTAAGTGACAAATTGGAAGGTGTTTGAAGCAGATGTGGTGTAATATCAGCACAGATCGGTGCAAACATTATCGATCTGCCTTAGGGAATGTTGTTAGGAGCCAGAGAAGGCTTCTTCTCTATTACAGTTGTAACTTCACAATGTTACATCGAGTAGCTACTAGAGGGACACGTGAGCTCCCAAGGGCAGTGGCCTGGCATATGGTACTCCATGATGATGATGTTAGTGAGGAAAGATGGAGGCTGCTTTGATGCAAAGTTCCAATCTTATGAGGAGGTGGAAGAACCTGTAGTGGGAAGGAAGTGAAGGGCAATAGACTTCCAGAGCTCCGCTCCATTGAGGAGGTTGTCGCTTTATATTATACGTCAGATAATACTTGGTTACACTTAATGCATGGGTACACTGGGCAGTTGCCGGGGGGCCCCACGAGCATAGGGGCCCCATGCTAATCTATATATGTTGTGACTTGATGAGTGGTTGTGTAGGTAGGGGCCCCAGTGCATTGCTTTGCCTGGGGACCAATAATGCTGTTAAGACAGCCCTGATTACATCGTGGTGAAGACTACACTTTGCGGAGGGTTATCTGACTCAAGACAAGTTATCCAAGTGACAAAAAATCCATATGGCGTTCCAGAGAAGCTACTGAGTTGTGGAGGTCTGCAGCTGGACACACCTCGTGGAAAGAGACATTGAGTGACAGAGTGGATTCAAAGAGTATTCAGGCCTATTTGCCGCACTCTTTATTGTGTTGTAGATTTAATTTTAAATGGATCCATTTGCCATGTTTGCCTACCCATTAACTCAGAATGACAATATGTTGAAGATGTTTTCAGAAAGTTTTGCAAATGTATTAAATATCAAAAATGGAAATAGACTAATGGGCAAATATAACAAATGTATAAATTTAAAATTAAATCTACAACACAATGAAAGGGTCAGAATACTTTTTGAATCCACTGTAAATACATAAACAGGATAATAGTAACAATAAACATTAGAAAATAATACTTTACAGTAAACAAAGGAAAATAAACATAAAGAAATCCTGGCTTGGAGATGATACTTTCAGCGAGTTTTTCTCACTCTCATCTCCTTCTCTTCTTCTGTCATCATTTGGATTGAGAACACAAAAAGGAACTGAGCCAACTCAGCAGCTTGCTGTTACTGATGGAACTGAATGAAGATTTAACTCAACCAATTTGTATAATTTTATGTTAACTACTATTGCTTTTGTCATGTCATTTTCTAACCTACTTAATTCAGGCCAGCTTCACAGGGGGTGCTGGAGCCTAACAAAACCAGACAGGGTACCAGTCCATCACAGGGCAGTCACACACACAAACCAAACACATCCAAGGGCCAGTTTAGCATTTCCAGTCCACCTAACCTGTATGTCTTTGGACTATGGGAGGAAACTGGAGCACACAAAGGCAACCCATGCAGACAGGGAGAGAACATGTAGACTCCATGCTGGGAGGATGAGGGATGCAAACCTTCGTCTCCTTAGTGCTAGGCAGCAATGCTACCAATGTACCACCGTGGCAGCCTGTTATTGCTTTTGATGTTATGAAATGTATTTCATTTTTCATCAAAAGTTTAAAGCCAGTGTCTTTCTGATTGATACTAGTAAGGTGATTAGATTATTCATTCCTTGTCTATCCGTATGTTCCTTGACCTACCTGGCATTAAAACAGAGTGTGACCTGGGCTCGGAATTGTATGCAATTAGGGTTAAACCAGAGTCAGGCTCGGTGTAACGTGTAATGATGTTTACCATGTTAAGCCTGAATAACTCTCGGGAAATATTCTGCTGCTATTTAGTGAATGAAATAATAACATTTTGTAAAAAAAAAACAATAAAAATGCTTTCTGCCACTTTGTAGTAAAGTAACTCATCAATATTCATGAGTGGGACAGAGGCACACAATGGCAAACAAAAAGTCGTAGAGGCATTTTTGGAACAAACTGAAAACTAACCATTGCTCAAACTGAGCAAGAGTGATATCCATGTGAATTGGTCATCAGACGTTAACACGGAAAGTGCAACTGATGTTCTGTACGACCAAAACGCTGTGATATGCCCATTGAATTCAGTCAGGAGAAGCATCACCGGGGTGAACTTAGAGCAGTTGCTTTTCTCCATCATGGACTATTCTTGAGTGTGGTTTTATACTGGTATTGGTCATTTTTGATTTTATAGGATTTTTTATTCATTTTTGGTAATTTCACTTTATTTTTAATATATTGGGATTTAATGGATAACTGAGTGTTATGGTGTTGTTACTGTAGTTGAAAAAGCAGATTTGCATTTACTTCACTGAAAAACTTGATGGGATGGCTGTTGATGTTTTTTGTTTTTTGGGGATCCTGTTTGCTGCTTAAAAAATTTTTTTATATTAAAAGAAAAAAGCTCAATAATTCAAAATCATTCTGATTGTGTAATGTATCAGCAAAGCTCCAGACCTGCTTTCCATCACGGGCTGAAACAGCCCATAATTTTACCTTGATACTTTAACAGGGATTTTAGCTCTTTATGGTTTACTTCTTTTTAAAATGTTATATTTCAGATATGGAAACAACACTTTTTCACAGACCCTTCACAACTAACAATAGCCCATCAATCCATTATATTTTTAAATCACTTGAATTGGGCTCTGCTGTTTATGAAAGACTAGCTGTGTTTGGTCTTCTGGATAAAATAAAAACAACCCGAAGACTCCCTAGCAGTTTTACTATATTGATGAACTTGGAGAGGTGTCAGCTAACTCTTAAGAATGACCTGTTGCAGAGGACGTGGACCCACCTGTGCTAGCTGCCCCACTGGCTTTCGTAAGAAGACACCGACGATACCATATCTTAGCCATATCGCTGATATATGAGTCCCGTTAATCTTTGTCTCGAGAATATACCTCCCAATAGACAATGTTTTAGTGAAAACGTTGTGTGTTGCCTTCTGCTGCTGAGGTGTTTCACTTGTACGTTGTTGATCTGCAGCGTTTGCTTCATTTCAACATTGTGTCTCTTCATCTGTGTCATTAACACAATGTCGTTACTTGTTGGCGACTTTTACTGCACGCAGGTCTCTTATAGAGAGAAGTGAGGCACATGCAAGTGCCGAAAAAATTTGAAAGTGCATGCATGCACCATCTAGTGGCTGTGATTGAGTGTGAGCAGAGTGGCCTGCTGCATACACACACACACAGAGGTCTTTTGTTTATATATGTCTAATATTGAGTATATCAAATATAAGTTTAGCAATATTTTAAAACCATAACTAACCATCTTCTATTATGTTTCCCTGGATGTGGCATTAGGTGCCACTGTTCTCCTGCCAGGCTGTTCTTCTGCATATGGAACAGTCACATTGGTTAAAGGATAATTGGAATCATTGGATAGAAAGATTCTCTCATTTGATTGGGCGGCCAGCACAGACTCCACTATAGAAAACCCAGCAGTGGGTAGGCGTCCAGTTGGCCAATGTCTCCAGAGCTATGACTTTATTGTTGACTTTTTCTTTTACAATTTAATTTTTTTTAAAATATTTTGACACTTGATTAATCCCCAAGGGGAAATTATCTTTTCGCATGACCTTTTGGGGGTCAGAATGCATGGTAATATCCAGCGTTGTAAATTGTCCGTAGTTCATCAATAATAATGATAATAATAATAATTAATAATAATAATAATAATAATAATTCATTACATTTATATAGCTATCCACACAGGGAGGAACCAGGAAGCGAACCCACAATTAATTAATGGACAGACATTGATGGTTTCCATTTATGTTTAATCAGTTTCTACCTTGTTCTACGTTGTTTTGACAAATCTTCATTTATATATGTTCCAGTCCTGTATTTAGTAATTAGTATAATCTGTAGTTGTATTTTAACTGAGAATTGTGCCTGCACTCGGTGAAGGACGTTATACAGAAAATGTATGGTATTGTCTCAATAAATATCACATGAAAGACATGAACTAAACTTCCACCAGGATAGCAGTAGACTCTAGACAAACTCTTCCCGCTGTATTTAAGTTGACATTTTGATATTTGGACATGTTCAGTACATGGTGTTGGACTGATTTCTAGCATATAAATTGATAAATGTTTTGTATGTCTTTATTTTTAAGCCAGACAAAGTAAATGTTAGATAGTGTTTCAGGCTGTTTTACTTCATTAATGAGAGCAGCGGTGCTTGGATGTTTACCTAACCAACTGACCCCCCAATCCCACCCCAAACCTGCCCAGGTCTTTAGGAGAAACTCATAATGTGAAATTTATGGTGAGGGGGTGGATGGAGCATCAGACCAGCTTGACAAGTATGACTGTGTTTGAACTTGGAGCCTATAAGCCACAGGTAGGCTGCTTAAACAAAGCCACCGTGGGGTGAATCGTACCTGAGCAGTTTCATTGGTTGATGGCCCAGGAATGGACAGATAAACTAATTTTATTGGTCAAAAGTATGGCTGTTTATGATTGGTTTTGGTTTTGACTTGCTGGCCATTCTGCACTACGCCCCATTGATTTATGATTGGTATAAAGATGCTCTCCTTGCCTTTACCTCTCTCTCTCACCATCTGGCCATGAAGAGAAAACCGCGATGAAGACAACTCTGTCTCAGTAGCCATACTGAGACAGGCATATGGCCTGTTTCAATATAGTAAGTCCCCTACATACGAACGAGTTCCGTTCCAAGTGCGCAAGTTCGCAGGTCCACTTTGTTTGTAAGCCCAGCAAAGTTAGCCAAGGCACCCAACAAATGCAATGCAATACCCAACCCTCAGCTCCTATAGAAAACATGTACATGTACAGCTATTTGTACATAAAAAAATTCTTTTAAAAGTTAATTTATGTATTTTGTTACAGATTTCTTGTGTATTTTAAGAATAAACAACATAAACTTAATTTTTGTTTCTATTGTTTTCCATCAGCCAATATCGCTGTTTACGCTATCAGGTAGCCTACGTATGCAGACCTAACCTGCCTCTCCTAATCCCCTATCGAAAACATATTTGTACTGTACAGTACACAAGAAAGTGCTTTTAAAAGTTAAGTTTGTATTTCTTATTATAGATTTCTAGTGCATTTTAATAACAAACAACTGAAAGTTATTTTTTATTCTGTTTTTCATGTTCTGATCTCACTTACCATTAGCTAACAAGCCTATGTAATTGTCTTCAGATCCACAAATCCACAAAGTAAGCAATTGGATGGCATCACCACTCGACACCTACTGCCCATCACTTAATTTTGATGCCTGGTAAGTGTTTGCAGTGAAGATTCATGGAAGGTTTTGAAGCAAGGAGATAAAAAAAAGCATCACAAAAAAAGTTCTTCTGGCGCTAACTCCAGTTTGAGTGTATGAAAATAAAAGCCTTTGCTAAGTCCACGGTACTACTGATGGGATGCTCGTATCTGAAGATCATACATTAGAGTCGATCAGGACAAGTTTGCGAGAACAAGTTGTTCACAAGATGTGACTGAAGATCCCTATTGTGCCTGTGCTCCACCACACCACAGGTTTTGTATAGCATGTATGGAAGTATAATTTTAATGTAACATAGCATTAATCTTAAAGAAACAGCATAAAGGGTTAATAAATGTCAGAAACCTGTTCAGGCACACCAGGAAAACAGATAAATGGCAAGTGAACAACAAAATCTACACTGAAATATAATAATTGGCTTAGGAAAAATACTGAGATGGTCAAGTAAATAAAAAATGTACCAGAAGGAAGGTTGATGTAATATACAAAATGTACTGAAGGATGACTAAGAGATGACTAAGAAATCAGCAGATGTCCTGTGAACAACAAGAATGGACAGTTGTTATATGCACAGCCATTTTAAGGGTGGTGGTGCAACTCAAAGGTATTAGAAGAACCTGAATATAATACAGTATAACAGACTTTTCTTCTTCTTCTTCTTTCGACTGCTCCCGTTAGGGGTTGCATTGATATAAATTATTTGGGTGTAACCAACGAACCAACCAGAGTAAAACATATGCATTGATTGACACTGTATGTAAATTTAATAGGTTATAAAACAAACTACTATTCTTTGTTTCTGTGATCATTCTGACCAGGCTATAACAGACTGCTTTTGAAGAATGCTCTCTCCAAGGTATTTTGCCGACGAGTAATTAAAAGATACAATGAACAGCTTTTCTCCTGCCTAATTACTGATTTGTCCTGTTAGAGGATGTTTCTTTCTTTAATAAGATGTTAAATTTCTACCACACATGTTAATGTGGTTTTCTGAGTGAAGAAGAACTTAACCTTAATGAGTTTCCAACTGTGTCTTCAGGATCTTGTTGAACACGCTTAGTTCAGACATCTTGGGCTTGAAATAAAGCACATTAAGTCAACGTAAACATAGATACAGCCAAAAGCACAACCACTTGTAGAGGATAGACACACATGACTGAAAATGTAAACAATAATAGTGTGGGTTTTACGCTCCACCTAGCGCCAGACACACAAACTAACTTACGCGCTGCAGCAAAATTAGATTCATGATACAATTTTCACTTATTTAAATAATTTTTAATTTATTGGGCATGCACTTCCGCAACTTTGAAAGTTCATAACTTGAAGGTTTGTAGGTAGGGGACTTACTGTACTTCATTGAAAGGCCATGTGGTAGCAAAGCAAGCTAGACTGAAATTAAGCTGAGAGGCACCTATGGATGCCAGATGCACTGACGCTTCGGCTGTAATTGAATGGTTTGCCAATAATCACATAATATTCTACTAAAAAGCTGCAGAACTTTAGTCATTTTTGGATAAACGCACCTATATTAACACTAGAATTACCAGAGTCTACGAAAAAACTCGTATATCCGGCCCACCTTAAAACTGTTCTCACCTCTCTTTTGTCTTCTAAATGTGCCGATTAAGAGGAGCAGCGAGCAGCCGGCTATTCCATCCCCCACCGTCGCAGAACGTTCCCTAAGTTTTCCTAGCTCATGCCTTGTTTGATTACCTGGGAGTGACTGAACTACTGGAGTTTTAGAATAGAAATAATAGATCACTATTTGGAATACATGCATTTAATGCGTGTTCTGTTTCTACAGTAATCTGTGTAAACACATTGAAACAGAAACTTTTTCATATTTTAGTAATAAATGTTACAAAATGTAGAATGTGTAAAGCCCGAGTTCCTAAGATCAAATAAACACTTCCACAAAAGCTTCACACACCATATAACTGTTTCCGTGGCGTAGCGAGCTAAGATTTGCCTCTCAGACCGAGTAGCATTTCTCTGCCTCACAAACATGAGTTCAATTCCCTGCTGGGGATAAAGTGTTACTTCTTTTTTTTTCTTTTTAACCTCAAACGGACATAAAATTTGTAAATTGGTATGCACTGTCAGTTAATGAGATCGTTATATTTCCATGTGGGATGCTCCTTTTAAAATATTTTTTTAACAATTGAGACTGCAATTAACATGAACAACTGTCCTTATAACTTATTTTTTTCAAGATCCATAACACACAGACAGACAGAGCACTGCGTAATACAGAGACAGTCAGGCAGAGATATACAAACAAACAGGGAAGGCACATGTACTGAAAGAAAAAAAAAATCAACATGCGCATTGTTTCTGCAGCACTGAATAAGCTCACCCGCTCTAACATCACCCCTCCTCCGATCTGGCTCTCTAAGTAACAGCGCAAGTACTGCTCTTTACTATGCTTTCCTCTGCATGTCCTGGAGTACAAAAGAAACAGCATACAGCAACACGTGGGGACTGGCAATACTGGGGGAAAAAAACACGCGGCCGTATGTATCGTGATACACTGCAGAACTATAGCGCGTCTTTATGTAAAAACAGCAGTGTCAGGTGGGGGGCGGTAGGGATGGATCCTGAACGCGACTGAGACAATGAAAAGTGAATTTAAAAAAAATAAAGCTAACCTTTACAAATATCATAAATTACACCGGCTGTTACAGACTGAAATCAAATGTATCATTTTATTCTAAAATAGTGAAAATAAGAACACTTCTCAAATGGGAGTTGTGTAGGATCGAACTCATGACCTTCTGATTCCCAGTCAGCGACTGATACTGTTACGCCACGGAAGCAGTGATAGTTAATTCATATCAATGTCTCACACTAAGGCGGGTTTTTTTGGCGGTGGCTTTTTTTTGTACCTTTTGTGAAAGTGTTTCTTTGATATTTGGACTTCAGGCTTCATACATTATATAGTTTATGCCTACATTTTGTCATTTGCTACTAGAATATTGTAAACCGTTTCTGTTTTAACAATGTGTTTACACAGATTACTGTAGAAATGCAACACATATGAAATGCGTGTGTTCCAAATAACAATCTTATTATTTCTACTCTAAAACTCCACTTCACTCCCAGATAATCAATCAAGGCAAGAGCTGGGAAAAGCCTGTTTAAGTCGTTGGGGGGATGGAATAGCCGGCTGCTGGCAGCTTGTCTTTATCAGTACATTTAGATGACAAAAGACGCTGGCGGAGAGGTGAGAAAGGTTTTAAGAAGCGATTTAAGGTGGGCCGGATCTACAAGTTTTTTCGTAGGCTCTGGTAATTCTAGTGTTAAGTATGTGAATTTACATACTGTAGAGGCTCATGGGACATAAAACAGTGTGCCATTTGTCATAAATAACTATTTTATGTTGATTTATGTGTAAAACCATTGCTTTGTATGCTTTTTAGAAAACTGAGTTTGTGGGAAAAATATTCAGACCTGGGAGAAAATGAAAATTAAATGTGTAACTTAACTCCTGCCTGTTGGTTTACTCTGTCTAATTGCCTGAGGTTACAGATGTAGAAGGGAAAGAGAGGGAGGAAGAGCTAAAGTGTCTGATCACAGAGTGTTAAGTGTATGGGATATTGTACAGTTTATTAAGGTTTGCACAAAAAAGAGCATAAAGAGAAAAATAGGGTCACGGTGTGATCTTACGTGATAAACACGTTTTTTTTGTTTTTTTTTTATTTTAAATTTTATTAATTTTATTGTAATCATTCATACAAATCAATCAATTTTTACAAAAAATAGGATTGAAAAACAAGTCGACCCCCACCCCTGAGAGAGAGAGCATGGCCAACGGGGTAAAGCTTAAGGTTTGTAGACATGCCTAAATTGATGAGTTTAATAGGCCAGTAGAGATAAATGGAGAGGAAAAAGAAATGTGGAGATAATTACTTCCTCAGTGGTTTAAGAGCTTATTCTAAAATTTTATTGATTATATTCTGCCAGGTTTTAAAAAACATTCTTTACAGATCTTCTAACTGAATATTTGATTTTTTCCAATTTCAAATAGTATAAAACATTGCTTACCCACTGACTTAAAAGAGGAAAGTTAGGATTCTTCCAGTTTAGCAAAATAAGTCTGCGTGCGAAAAGTGTAGTGAATGCAATCACAGTTTGTTTGTCCTTCTCCAATTTAAACCCATCTGGAAGAACACCAAACACAGCTGTTAATGGGTTAGGAGGGATTGGGCCACCAAGACTGTCTGAGAGGCACTTAAAAATTTTGGTCCAAAATGATGTTAATTTGGCACAGGCCCAAAACATGTGACCCAGTGAGGCTAGGACTTGATTGCAGCGTTCACAGGTTGGATTTTGCCCTGGAAACATTTTGGACAGTTTTAGTTGAGACAGATGTGCTCAATATATAATCTTGAGTTGAATAATTGTATGCTTTGCACATATGGAGCTCGAGTGAATTCTCTGCATTGCTACTTTCCACTCCCTTTCTGATATATTGACTAAGAGATCTTTTTCCCATTGTCCTCTTGGATCTTTGAAAGGAAGGGACTGTAAAATAATTTTATATATTGCAGAGATGGTGTCTAAGTCCTTGAAATTGAGCAATATTTTTTCCAGCATGGACGAGGGTGCAAGATGAGGAAAATCGGCAGGTTCTGTTTAACAAAGTTCCTAATTTGAAGATAGTGAAAGAAATGTGTAGCTGGAAAGTTAAATTTGGAATGTAATTGTTCGTAGGATGCAAAGATGTTGTCTAAACACATGCTCTTGTTGAAAAAATTTATTGTTTTTGGCTCGTTTTTCCTGGGGTAAAAATAACACTAAGGAGACTACGGGTAAAAGCAGGGATGCCCTTATGAAGCCCTGTATTGGTGAGAGATTGGCTTGAAGTAGCAGTTTTAAGATTAAGACTGCCCCAGAAAGCGAAGCAGCCTGTCATTAGAGGCACTAAGGGTGCAACACATGGGGTACGGCATGGACAGTCAGACAGTTATTACTGGCATTACTGGCTTTGGATTTTCTTCCTATCCTCCATGTATAGAAGAACCTAAGGTGCTAGTTGGTATGTTTCGTGTTAGGTGCAGGTCACATAAGATATGATAACAAGATAAAACAAATGTATAGACATGACATTTTATGCAATTCCTTAAAAAGATTGAAATTTAAGAATCTGCTAAAGTTTGTTCACACCATAAAGAATTCCTTTCAATAAAAAAATGGCAATATTGAATTAATTATATTTTATTTTATAGATGGCATAAGTAAGAATCCAAACTACATAACACTTAATAGTATGATGTGGGGTTGAGAAAATTTATTTTTGATTCCTTTTTGCAAGATTTATATCACATCACTGTGATGGACTGGAGCCTGATTTAGAGCTAGTTTCTGCTTTGTGCCAATATATTTTGTGAGCCACTTGGGGGCATACCACCACCCTAACCAAGACACAGACAGGCAGGAGACAGGTTTTGTCACACTACACACGTTTATTTAAAGCTTTGACATGCCCAAAATACCAGTCCACACAACACACCAGTACCATTCAATCTCTTCTTGCTGCCAGTCCTTCTCCCTCCATTCCTCCTCAGGCTTTGTCCTCTCCTCCCGACTCTGGTCAACTCATAGAGTGAGGCGGCTCCTTTTTATAGGGCACCTGGATGGCTGGAGCTTCTTCCGGCCATACTTGCGGGAGTGGCAGAAGCGTGACCAAATAAGGCCCTGGAAAGGTCCATGCGCCCCCTGGAAGTGGCCATAGGTTACACACAGGGTTGAGCTCCCATGCTCATAACCCGTGGCCCCACTGGAAGCCAAGGGGGCTGCCTTCTATCGGCCCAGGGGAGACACTGTCCCACAAATACTCTCTCCCCTGGTCCTTCCATACTCTGGGCATCCTGGCCGGGTAAGGATTCCGGCCACCTGCCACAACTTCTAGGAGAAGCTCTGGTTTTTGCAAATGTCTTTTACTGAGAAGATGCTTCTCTCTGGTCACTTTGTCATAAAGTCCAGATTGGTAGAGTGTTGCAGTGATAACTGTCCTTCTGGAATTTTCTACCATCTCCATACAGGTTCCCTGGAGCTAACCCAGACTGACAATCTGATTCTTGGTCATCTTCTCTTGCCATGGGCCTTCTCTCACATTTTCTCAGTTGTAGGAAGTGTTAGGGTCATTTCAAACATCTTCCATTGATGAAATAGGAAGACACATGTGCTCTTGAGAACCTTCAGTGCTACAGGAATGTTTGGTAGCCTTCCCCAGATGGTTTCATCGACAGAATCCTGTCCAGATATGGCTTCTGATTTGTACCAATGTACTGCTAGAAGAAGCTCACATTTTTGCAAACTCCATTCAGGTTGGCATGTGTCGCCTCACAGGTGGTGTGGTGGTAGTGCTGCTGCTTTGCAGTAAGGAGACTGTGGAAGATTGTGGGTTCGCTTCCCGGTTCCTCCCTGTGTGGATAGCGCTTTGATTACTGAGAAAAGCGCTATATAAATGTAATGAATTATTATTTGTTTACTGAGAAGATGCTTCTGTCTGGTCACTTTGTCATAAAGTTCAGATCGGTAGAGTGTTGCAGTGATGACTGTCCTTCTGGAAGTTTCTCCCATCTCCACACAGATTTTCTGGAGCTAACCCAGAGTGACAATCGGGTTCTTGGTCATCCTCTCTTGCCATGGGCCTTCTCTCACATTTGTTCACTTGGTATAGCTAGGAGAAGCTCTGCTTTTCATGACCCTGGATGGGACTAAGCTGCTTCCGAAATTTATGACTGGATATATTACAACAGTATATTTAGCTCACTAATTAACATTCTTAATTTCAATATGCCAAGAAAGTGCAGATGTAATTTTACTTTCCGATGCGGCACCTCCACACTGTGTATTGCCAGTAGATGAGTTTCAGAAGAGGTCATCTATGAATGCCATTGTGCCATGTGATAAAATCAACAATAATATCTCTAATCAGAAATGGCATTGCTGCTCCTCACAAAGTATCAACTTTTGGCCTACTCAAATAATGTGCAAAACCTTTGCTGCAAGATAATTAGATGTGCGAGCCATTAGTCAAATACTTTAGGAAAATTAGTATTTGTTCTGATGTAGTGAGCTGGTATAACTAAATTCAGATTTTGATAACCTGTCATCTAAGTGTATAAAGGAAATGCAAAATGACCCTAATAGGTAAATGGGGCAAAGGAACACAATTACCTGTCAAAACTGCATAATATGAACCAAGAGAAGGTGGTCTTTATGGAACTGCGGTGGGAAAATACTCCACACTGGCTTCTAAAAGGAACAGGAAACTAGATTCCTTTACTGGTTTGATCTTTGCCTTTATGGAGCTAACACTTTCTTTTCAGTTTTGTTCAGATTCCAATAAAAGATTAGATTGGGGGTCTTTGTTGTCACACTGCAAGAACATAGTGAACTTCTTGTGCCAGTTTTGTGGTGATGTATAAATAAATACAGTAAATTAAGGTAGCAGATGATAGATAAATGGGTTAAAAAATAAATAGCATAAATAAATAAATAAGTAAACATGATTAGAGTTAAAAAAATCGGGAGTGGTCTCCTTTAGACTTTCTCATATACTCAGATATGGGGATGAATATTTGGGGAATAAACCACAAGACAATGATTATATTTTTATATTACGTACATTAAAGAACCATCAACAACAAATCAAATCAAATTAATAATATATTGAACAATTATAAAAGTAAAGTTGGATAAATCAGACTCTGTAGCTGCATGAATAAAAGGTAAAGTACCACTTCTGGTTAACGAAAATAGCCCAAAAGTTGACAGAAATCTACGTTTTGTACCTAATACTTGTATGCAAAATTTGGTTGACCTAAGTGAAATTGTACTCAGGTTATCGTGCTTACACACACACACACAGACACACATACAGACAGACACACAGAGATAATTCCAAAAACTGTATTTTCAGGCGCAGGAAGGTCTAAAATGTTGAGATTCATCAAAATATCAAAATGGAATTTTTGGAGGATTCCAATACTTTCCTTATACTTCGTATATGAGAAAGTCTGGGAGGTCTATAATGTTGAGATTCATCAAAATCCTGACATCGAATCTTTGGACGATTACAATACTTTACCTATACTTTGTATACGAGAAAGTAAAAAAGTAACGTACAATTGTGCATAAACCAACAGGTGGGTACAGCACACAATGCAGGGCAGATAAGAACAGATTATTGAGAGTTTAGTGACTTTATGGCTTGGGGAAGAAGCTGTCCCTGAAGCAGGTGGAGCGAGTGGTGAGGCTCCAGTGGTGCTTCCAAGAAGGTGGAAGTGAAAACAGAAGATGAGCTGGATGGCTGTCATCACAGATGATGGACTCAGCTCTCCACAGATATGTGGTAAGGTAGATGGTATGAGCTTTTAGAAACATATTTTGAGATTAGAAGGTCCTCATTTTTCTAATTTTAATTATGTCACTTGGTAACTAGGCAGATCTTGGCCATGCAGCAAGAGGTACTGTATGTCCTAACATTTATGTGAAATTTATCCTTAACCAACTTCTGTATAAGCCATTTTCTTTAGAACACTCTAGATGAGAATAGGCCATTCAGCCCAACAAAGCTCGCCAGTCCTATCCACTTATTTCTTCCAAATAAACATCAAGTCGAGTTTTGAAAGTCCCTAAAGTCTTACTGTCTACCATACCACTTGGTCACTTAGACACTTGGAATATTTTTCTTTGTGTAAAGAAAAACTTCCTAATGTTTGTGTGAAATTTACTCGTAACAAGCTGAGGAAGGTCAGCCCCAATAAGTTTAGAAGCATTATGGAAAGCCCTCTGGAGGAGTTTGTGACCCTGGCAAGTCAGGTTACCAAACCACATGATGCATCTGGTCAGGATACTTTCATTAGTGCAGCAGTAAATGTCCACTAGTGTTTTCGTTCCCACCCCAAAGCTCATTAGCCTCCTATGAAGGTCCAGGTTGACTTCACGGCCTCTGACAGCTTTGAACCAGGAACTGTCGATAACATGTCCGAGAATGAGCCAGGCAAATGAGGACATGCACAGTCATCGAGAGGTAGGTGAACCAGGTGTATACTGCTTTTGTTTAAAACAATTCAGGTCAAGCAAGGGTGCCAACAGTGTAATACTTATCATAATAACTAAATGAAAAATTCTTAAAAACAATGTGCAATTTTAAAAATTCAATAAAAATCTCCAATAAAATTAAGTTAAAATTCAGAGACAGTTTCTCCTTAAAAAATACGAGCCCGAGGGAAACTTTCTAAAAATCTATCCCTAATGGGATAAGCAGAAAAGACGCCTATTGACAGGTGCAGTCAGCTCTTTAATCCCCGGTTTGGGTGCCCACCACTAGTCCCTCGGCATTTGCTGGGCACCACTTTGAACCCCACTCAGATCTCCCTTTTGGTGTAGAAAGGGAGATGCCACACAACAATGAATCTCCTACTCATACACATAGCTCTAAGGAGCAACCCTTCTTCAGCCCTCTTTGTCGATTGCGGGATTGTCATTCATTTGCCTTAAGCCTACTCCCGATCACCTGCCTCCACTCTATATTGCACGGGATCCTCACCATTCTGCCACTTCTTTCTCTGCTCTTTTATCCTCTGTTCTCTTTCTCTTCTTTTAATTTTCCCTCCCGGTGTTCTTCTCTGGGTCATTTTTCTACCTTCCAGGTGCTCAGTGTCTGTACGTGAATGAAAAGCAGCTGAGCCATCTAAAGTGACAGGCATGCAACAGTCAATCAACTCGCTACCTCCACTTAACCCCCAGCGATCACACAGCAGAGTACAACTCCCACAAGCCTGAGGCAAGTTGCACTGTTTTTTAATTATTTTTTTAACACGGCACAATCGCCACAATTCCTGTTATATCACACCTCCTCGGGAGAAAGACCATTTGTTGAACCTTTTTGAATATGCAGGTGGTGTTGACGGACCACAAAAGGCAGTTGGTGATTTGGACACCCAGGAACCTGAAGCTGCTACATGTCTGGGCAGGAGGGCTGTTGATGTGGAGTGAAACATGTCTGCTTTTCTCTGGATAATAACAACAACATTTATTTATATAGCACATTTTCATACAAATAATGTAGCTCAAAGTGCTTTACAGGATGAAGAAAGAGAAAACAGACAAAATTTATAAGAAAATAAAATTAGGCAACTCTAATTAACATAGAATAAAAGTAAGGTCCGATGGCCAGGGAGGACAGAAAAAAACAAAAAAAAAACGGCTGGAGAAAAAAAAAAAAAAAATCTGCAGGGGTTCCCAGGCCACAAGACCACCCAGCCCGCTCTAGGCATTCTACGTATCATAAATGACCTCAATCAGTCCTCATGGTATACAGGGTTCACATGGAAGAACTTGATGATGATGGTCATGTGGACTTCCTGACCTTAATCCATCAATGTAGGGACATCACGGTGCTTTGATCAGGTGGTGGTGGTGCAGATCCGGAAAAAGAACAGCAGAGAAAGTAGGGGTTAGTATAGTTTTCGGAGCCACCATGAATGATAATAATAATTAATTGAATATACAGAGCTATGAGAAAGCCATGTTAAAGTAATGTGTTTTTATCAGTTTTTTAAAGTGCTCCACTGTATTATCCTGGTGAATTTCTATCGGTAAGCAATTCCAGATTTTAGGTGCATAACAGCAGAAGGCCGACTCACCACTTCTTTTAAGTTTAGCTCTCGGAAATACTAAGCAGACACTCATTTGAAGATCTAAGGCTACGATTTGGAGTGTAAGGTGAGAGGAATTCCGTATAATTGTATAAGATGGAGCAGATTATTTAAGGCTTTGTAAACCATCAGCAGTATTTTAAAGTCAATTCTAAATGACACAGGTAACCAGTGTAGTGACATCAGAACTGGAGAGATGTGCTCGGATTTTCTTTTCCGAGTTAAGATTCTAGCAGCTGCATTCTGCACTCGTTGCAATCAATTGATGTCTTTTTTGGGTGGTCCTGAGAGGAGTGCGTTACAGTAATCTAAAAACAAAAGCTGAAAACAACAGTGTGAACTAATTTCTCAGCATCTTGCAATGTTATAAGAGGTCTAACTTTTGCTATATTTAAGTGAAAAAATGCTGTCCTAGTAATCTGATTAATATGTGATTTAAAATTCATGTCTGAGTCAATAGTTACCCCTAAATTCTTTACCTCCGTCTTGACTTTTAATCCTATTGCATCAAGTTTATTTCTAATACCGTCCTTATATCCATTTTTGCCAATCACTAAAATTTCTGTTTTCTCCTTATTATATGCAATTTTGGGTGATTGGGGACATTGAGGTGGCCGAATACGTGAGTGAGCCATGAATTGAACTGGCATCCCATCTATAATCAACTTTAAGTGTACATTTTCAACAAACATTGTTTTTTTCCAATAAATAGGCATAGGTAGATGGTAAAACATTACCATGTCAAGTAGGAGATAGCAGTACTTTGGGGCACTCATATCTCAACTTGACAATTTTTACAAATGAAAGAGACTGAAGATCTCTGATAGGCTGGTTGCTCCACTCCTATTAAAATTGTTGTTATGCTTGATTCTCTGGGCAGCACGGTGGTGCAGTGGTAGCACTGCTGCCTTGCACTAAGTAGACCAGGGTTTGCGCCTCGCATCCTCCCTGTGTGGAGCTTGCATGATCTTCCTGTGTCTGCATGGGTCTCCCTCCAGGTGCTCTGGTTTCCAAAGACATCCAGTTTAGGTGAATTGGCCTGGGTGTGTGTTTGTCCTGTGATGGACTAGTGCCCTGTCCAGGGTTTGTTCCTACCTTGTGCCCTATGCTAGCTAGGATAGGCTCCACCAGTTCCTTTGACCCTGTTCAGGACTAAGCAGGTTAGAAAATGAAAATGACTGACTGACTGACTTTATTCTCTGCTGCTAGAATTGGATATAGCTACTTATATTCTTTGACTGGAAAAAAAATGAAGAATGGATGGACTAATGATTAAAAATGGGCACAGTTGGAGACTTGTTGAGGGTAAATTTTGCACAAACATTAGGAAGTTTTTCTTTACACAGAGAACTATAGACACTTGGAATAAATGACCATGTAGTGTGGTAGACAGTAGGACTTTAGGGACCTTCAAAACTCAACTTGATGTTATGTTAGAAGAATTAAGTGGATAGGACTTGCGAGTTTTGGTCGGCTGAATGTTATGTAACAGGATACAAGAGGACAAAGTTACTCCTTTTCACAAAACTTTGAACAATTATAGGTTTGGTAATGTGGCTTATCATATTATACTGTTTCTAGGGTGATGATCCTGAATTTGATAATTTTTCTCATACTTGATTCTTTATTGGTGATCCTGGCTCTCCCAGATGGTTAAATATGACAAATTTCAAACATAACCATGTGGGATATTATTTAGGTTATTTTAAGGTCAGTGATTAAGAATGCAATGCAATTTTTGACTTTTACTCCTTCACTTGTCCTCTATGGACCTCTATCAGAGGGTGAAGGTGATAACTTTCTACTACAATTGAGAATACTTAGACATTTAAACATCACATTTTAATATTTGACGCGTGTATTCTTATTATATACTTCTATCTCGTGAAATAAATCATTACTTTTCTTGTGAACACCCTGAATTAGAGAGTCTGACTTTAAAAAGGTTAAAGCCCCAACATCTATAACACCAAACGTGTACTATTTAGTAAAGTTTAATTCTGCAAGGAGGATTAAAGAATTTAATTAACACAGTGTTGTTATTGATATGAAGTTCTTGAGAAACACTGAATAAGTAAACGTCTTCTTGTATGTTTTATCAGTGTGGGTTCAGAATTTACATTTCTTCCTTTTTTGCAGGTGCATATTGAAGCAGTCCTTCTCTAACTTTGAGTGTTATGATTCACACAGACGTCTTTATGTAGACACATGCTGTGGAAAGCGATATTTAAAATAAAGGTTGGTTGATTGCTTTGTTTCTGCATAATGGCTTAATGATCTTGGATTTTGTTCATTGCTTGAGTAAATGACGTTGCCTCCTACTTTAACTTGATCAAGAATATTTAGAAATGTCTAATATACTAATATATTTAGTATATGGAAGCTATACATGTACCATATCTATTTTCAAACCCTCAAACATAGGGCACAAGGCACAAAGCATGCCTGGGCAGAATGCCAGTCCATCTCAGGGCACAGTTCTGCACACACCCACACTCAGTCCTGCTGAGAAAACATAAAGGATGCCAGGAAACCTTTTGACAGTCTGCCTATTTGCAGGCATAATTAAAGACAGCTTACTTAACTTACTTAAAAGAATACCCAACATTGATCATTTTTTAAAAAATTTCTTTTACTTATTGAAGACAGGATTCTTAACAAGTAAATGCAAAGGGAAATGGGCCTTCAATTCAAAAGCTTGAATTCGCTTGAACGCACATTGTTTTCATGCACTACTCTCAATTTCTACAACTTTTTATTTAACAATATTTTAGACAAAAATTACATTTTGGATGTTGTGAGCATATGAGTAAATAATTGAGGTGTGGGTTATATGAAACTTGTCACTTTACCTGATGAAGACAGGTAATATAATTATCCTAAATATATTTGTTATCTCATGCCCTATGTATACCTTCATTGCTTTTCCTCTGTACTAGCGTGTGTCTTCGCTAGCACTCCCACTACTGAGAGAATTCCCATACAGCCTGCTTCTCATATCTTTCATTATGTTTGAGGCATGCTGCTCACTCATTTGTCTTCATTTATACGTCCCACCTTTGTAGCTGACTCTCTGTGTGCCCTCCTATACCTTTATTCCTTCTCGTCTGTCTTACTTAGTCATTCACTCACTCACTCGCAGTTCCTACTTCATCCACATCACCAAAGCCAAATTGACGAAACATACCAAAACCAAACTGACCAATCACACCAAAGCCAAATTGACCAATCAGATTGCTCTGAGAAACAGAACGCACAATTTTATTACACATTTATATAGCACATTTTCATACAAATGATGTAGCTCAAAGTGCTTTACAAGATGAAGAATGAAAAAAGAAAAATATAAAAATAAGATTAAGAAATAGTAAGTAACAAAGAATAAAGTAAGGTCCGATGGCCAGGAGGACAGAAAAAAAACAAACAAACAAAAAAAAATCCTCCAGGAGCTAGAGAACAAAACAAAATCTGCAGGGGTTCTTAGGCCACAAGACATTCTACTTAACACCAATGATCTCAATTAGTCCTCATGGTTTTCAGGCTTCACGTGGAAGAATTAGATGATGATGGTCATGTGGACCTCTGGCTTTGAATCCATCAATGTAGGGACAGCACGGTGCTCTGATCAGGTGGTGGGGGTGCAAATCGCCATTACAGAAAACCAGAAAGAGAACAGCATAGAATGTAGAGGTTAGTACGGATTGTGGAGATATAATAAAAATGGAAATTAAATGCATATACAGAATGTCATGAAATTATGAGAAAGCCGTATTAAAATAATGGGGTTTTAGCAATTTTTTAAAAGTGCTCCACCATATTAGCCTCGTTAATATAATAATACTATATATAATTTAGTAAATGATTGACTTGAACATTTTTTTTATTGAAACTTTAATATTATTTGCTTTTTTTAAACTTTGCCCCACTGGCCCCCATTGAAGCCAGTTGCATTAGAAACTTTGTTTTCTCCATTCTTCATGAAACCATTAAAATGTTTTGTTGCCATTACTACAAACAATAAGAGATTAAAAAAATGATCATTTTTGGGTAGAGTACTCCTTCAATTGAAGAAAAAGATTGATTCTGATCATTCTTTAAGCACTGCAGAGTCAAAAAGAAATAGTTTTTAAAAAAAGGGAGTTGTTCAATTTTATGGAGAAAGCAAGATGATTCCTTAAAGGACCACTTGAGCTTAGGACGGAAATACGGGCGAACCTGTGTTTGTTACAGTTTCCTTCCTTCCTACCTGTTGTGGCTGATTGAAGGAAGGACAGGCAACAGATAAAAGATGAGACGCCACCCGGGTCGTTCTGTTTAATTTAATGAACTCTGACACAAATAGTGCCTTAAATAAGGAGAATAAATGGCCACTTGGGCTCAAAACAGAAAATAAGAGCTATGGCTGTTCCTTAACAGCCTTTGGGAGCTCCATCCAGCTTTTTGTTTTTGAGAGAAAGACACATTCATCTGAGTAGATGGGTTTCTTATGGCTGTCTTCTTGGAGCTGTGGGGCGAGAAAGAAAAGAGAACATTAGTGGCAGTTCCCCCTTTTGCCCCAGTGGGTTAATACATACCTCGAATGAGCATGTGAGGAGATCTTCTGATGCACATGTATGACACTGACTTAACATTTCCTTTGTACAAGAGAAGCGCTTGCTTCCAGGCATCATGGAAGCAGCAGCCTGTGTTCTCTCTGTTTGTCTTTGTAGTTACTAGATTTGATAAACATTTTCTTAACAATTATTAATGTTAACGTTAGATGCAATCAGGTATTTGAATCACCACTAGAAATTTACAAATGGATGGTATACTACCATCATTGCAAACCAAAGCATTGTCTTGTTTCAACTGCCTTTCAGATAAGCTGCAAACCTGGGTGAAGTTACAAGGAGAGCAAAGAGGATATCGAGACTACCTTACATCTATGACATGTGAGAATAGACGCTGAGAAAGGTAGGTTGTTATTGAATAATTCTATATTCAGCTGCTGTTATTTCTATTATATTATTACCTTCCAGGCACTGTGAAGGCAACTACCTTACACAGCTCTATGTTCTTTCTGTTTTTCCTTCTGTTTTGAATTTGTTTTACTAGCAACTAAGTAAAATTTAGATTTGCTTTCCGGCTTGTTACCATACATTTTTTAATGAATTTTTAAACAAAACTGAAGAGATGCGGCTCTCAACGGCAACCCTTGCCCAAGCCATGAAAACTAAAATGTGCGATCATGACACTGATTCAGACCTGGCCTGATTTCATACAATGAGAAATGTTCAATTGCGTTCATATTAGTCGTTTGAACTGTTACATCTCATAGGGAGTTATGACTTCAATTACTGTGAACATCTCATAGCAAGTTATGAGTTCAATTACTGTGAACATCTCATAGCTAGTTACGGCAGGTTCAGGTACTGTGATTTTTGGGTACTGCAGAGAACCTGATTACACCTCTTATTTCAGGTGCTATTTTAATTTTTAAAACAGGTTATGTTTATTTAAAAAAAATATAACTTGCTCAATGCACATACGATAGGTTCTGTTCAATAAGGGCATTCACAAAATGGCGAACTTCAAAACGGCAACCTCAATTGGGAGCGGCGAATAAAGGCGTGCGTAAATAAAGGTGAGCTTCAAAAGGGCGACCTCAATTGGACGCAGCGAATAAAGGCAAACACAACAAAATTATTACAGAAAATTTATTAGATAAAGGCAATGATTGAACGCATAAAAAGGCAAAAGCAAGAATATGAAAACATTCGCTCAATTGAGGTCGCCCTTTTGAAGCTCGCCTTTATTTACGCGCGCCTTTATTCACCGCGCCCAATTGAGGTCACCCTTTTGAAGCTCGCCTTTTTGTGCGTGCCCTTATTGAAGGATACCCATACGATTCACATTTATATATCTAATATCGTTTTTTTAGGAGACTTTTTGACTGTAGACAGTTCATCGTAAACTGAAGCTTGCTGTGTGTCAGACCAGGTTAATGAGGGCACCTCTGATCTTTGCAGTTCAAAATCACTGCTCCTAAGTTGAGCACCACCTCACGAGGCATTGGATTGGTTTAGAAATATCACACTCAGTGAGTTGTCTAATTGATCCCATCCACTGTTAAGCACTATTAACTCATAGTTGTCTCCAGAGTATACGTTAAATGTCTGGCTTTGGCAAGACTGAGTTCTTTTTGATGGAGGGATGTTATTCCCTTTTATTAAATTGAAAATATAGCTTGCTTCTTACTATAAGTATTGTGACGTCCTGTCAAATAAAACACACTCGGGAGCCGCTTGTTCGGGGGAGTCTTCCAAATGTCGACTGGCATTTTATTGGATATGCCGTGATATAAACGGTGCCCTACCGCCACCCGTTGTCTGGGTCATAGGGACACCTCCAAAATAACAAAAATAATTTGCTTTCATCCTATCTACCCCTTGCCTGTTCTTTAACTATTCGCTCCCTTCTCAACCTGATGCTGTCTTCCTCTCACTCCAGCAACAACTATTACTTCCGACTACCCCCTTCCCTTTTCTCCACGCACCATTAATTAACCCTGATCCCTGTCATTCAGCTCTCTCTCTAGAGAGGTGCCCCGAGCTCTTACAAAGTGTGTAACCCCAAGAATCCACCCCAACACTTCTTCCACCCACTACAGCCCATGCAGTGGCAAGACACGTCACAGTATTTTCTACAATGGCAAGCTCAAGTCTAAAGGCTGCTTCCTCTCTGAATCCTCTTCAGAACTGAAATATTGAACACCATAGCTTTCTTAATTCTTACCATTTTTATTATTACAGTCTAGTGCATAGTTTTCTGGAAATTAAATGTTGGTAAACACCTCAATTTGGTTACTGAGCGACTTGCAGAGAAAACTTCACTTCAGACGCATCTGTTTTCACTTAATGCTGAGAAGAATGTGCACAAACGGGTATAATGCAGAGCAGAATATCTTCATTTTAGAAAGCCTTTGAAGTTCATCACTTCAAATTCTAAATTGAAATTAACAGAACCATTGTCAGTTTTAATTTACTTTTTTGAGGATTATTTTTCCTTTTAAGTTCAAATAGTACCATCTGCCAAACAGAGAAGTGTATACGTATATCAATAAATCAAACATGGACTTAGGGAATAGCTCTTTTTAAAAGTCCATTAACCTGCTGGTGATGTATCTGCCCACCTTGCAATTGAGGACATGAGTATGCTTTAGCCGAAGGAAACAGATGGAGCCCATTGAGTTCATTCAATCATCAAACATCAGTGGCCTGTTAGGAATTCATTATGTACAGTATAAAAATTTCAAGTGAAAATAATCCAACTGAACAGCTAGTGAAATGCTTTTCTAATTTACAGAGAAATACAAATATTGTCATCATGTGTAGTATAAAATGTTCACAGTTTGCCTAATCGGTTTATAAGACAGTTGAAAATGGAACAAATAATATTTTTGGGGCGATCAGATCCCAGTTGCGGTTTGGACTTCTCAAGCAATTCACAGACTGAACGTGGATTTGTACTTGACAGCAAAATGCAAATTTGACTTCTTGCAAACATATTTCGGTCTATCTTGGCAGTCACTGCACACCTACACAAATTCAGACAACACAGCAAATGTATAGTAAATATTTATTAAAGTGATTTTCTCAGGTTTACATTGTGGGAGTAATAAACACAAAGAGATCTCAACAAAGAAAGACAAAATATGTGTAAATATTGCTACAAGCAGCTGTGAAGAATGACCGAGCCTCCAAAAACAAAGGGGGAATTTGACCAGTTCACAGATGCATCATTACAGTCCCTGCTAGATAAGCTCTATACAGTAACATTTCTTGTGAATATCTCAAGTCATTTGAAACTGAACACAAATGCCGCCTCTCATCCAAGCTGCCTACAGCCACCTCAGCTAATGCCCTCAGATCATCTGGACTTATTTACAAATGCAATCTTCTTCCGAATTCATGTGTTCTTCACACAGACTTCTCATACCTGAGCTACTGAGATCAGTGGGGTAGAAGGGGTAAACAGAAGTTCATACTCGACAATAAGACATTGTTCTTATCAATTAGCTTCTCTGTTTACAGAAATGAGCACTCGGTTTTTGGCTCAATGCAAAGTCCCTGTCTGTTTCAAGAAATCTACATTAATCCCAACGAACAGGAAGCAAAACACAACGTAATCTAAATGATACCAGGCCAGTGGCGCTGACTCATGTAATAATGAAGACATCTGAACTTCTGATTCTGTGTCCACCCACTTCAGTTTGCTTACCGAACCAATAGGTCAGTTGAGTGTGCAGAGAACATGGCTCTCCACTACATCTTGCAGCATGAAGACTTTCCAGTTACAACAACAACATTTATTTCTATAGCACATTTTCATACAAATTTTGTAGCCCAAAGTGCTTTACAAGATGAAGAAAGAAAAAAGAAAAATATAAAAATAAGATTAGGCAATACTAAGTAACAAAGAATAAAGTAAGGTCCAATGGCCAAGATGGACAGAAAAAACAAAAAAAAAAATACAGATGGCTGGAGTAAAAAACAAAATCTGCAGGGGCTCCGAGACCACAGGACCACCTAGCTCCCACTAAGCATTCTACCTAACATAAATAATCTCAATCAGTCCTCATGGTTTTCAGGCTTCATGTGGAAGAATTAGATGATGATGGTCATGTGGACCTCTGGCCTTCAGGGACTGCCTAGTGCCCTGATTAGGTGGTGGTGGTGGTGGTGTGGATCGCCACCACAGAAAACCGAAAAAAGAACAGAAGAGAAAGTAGGGGTTAGTACGGATTGTGGAGCCATGAAAAAAAAGATAATTAAATGCATATACAGAATATTAGGGTTACACTAAAATGAAGCTATGAGAAAGTCATGTTAAAGTAATGTTTTTTCAGCAGTTTCTTAAAGTGCTCCACCGTATTAGCCCGGCAAATTTCTATTGGTAAGATATTCCAGATTTTAGGTGCATAACAGCAGAAGGCCGCCTCACCACTTCTTTTAAGTTTAGCTCTTGGAATGAGCAGACCCTCATTTGAAGATCTAACGTTACGATTTGGAGTGTAAGGTGAAAAACATTCTGAAATATAGGATGGAGCAGATTATTTAAGGTTTTGTAAAGCATCAGCAGTATTTTAAAGTCAATTCTAAATGGCACGGGTAACCAATGTAGTGACGTCAGAACTGGAGAGATCTGCTCGGATTTTCTTTTCCTAGTTAAGATTCTGGCAGCTGCATTCTGCAATCGATTGATGTCTGTTTTTGGGTGGTCCTGAGAGGAGTGTGTTACAGAAATCTAGTTGACTAAAAACAAAAGCGTGAACTAATTAAACTAGGGCGGCACGGTGGCGCAGTGGTAGCACTGCTGCCTCGCAGTTAGGAGACCCGAGTTCGCTTCCCGGGTCCTCCCTGCATGGAGTTTGCATGTTCTCCCCGTGTCTGCATGGGTTTCCTCCCACAGTCCAAAGACATGCAGGTTAGGTGGACTGGTGATTCTAAATTGGCCTTAGTGTGTTTGTGTGTGTCTTGTGGTGGGTTGGCACCCAAATTTATTTTCATACTACAGTGATTCCCCGCTATATTGCGGTTCAGCTATCGCGCCCCCGCTACATAGCAGATTTATTAATACTATTATTATTATTAGGGGATTCCGCCCCCTGCTTGCTTCGCTCACCCACACCCGGGTTTGGTTTACCGGATAAACAATTTAAAGAGATTGTTATTTTCATGGGAATTGTTACATATGCATTATTTTCATTTTTACTTTAAAACTTTTGTAAAAACAATATTTGTCCTTTATTTCCTGCCCCGGGCATGGTTAAATCTCTTTCTCGCGGCACTTATATGCTTGCGTTGTGAAGGGGGGGGTCTGAACGCATGCTAAAGAGATGCGATTGGTTCAGCTGGTGTCTTGCTGCTGCTGCTGGCCAGCTGTGTGTTGTGCTTGTCGCGCTTTGCGTCGATCACTTGAAAAGCCTGTACAGCAGCTGTCATTTGGCCACTTCGTGTCTCAGCCGCCCGCTTTGTGAAGGGGCGGAGTTGAACGCACGCTAAGCAGAAGTGGACAGATCAGCTACTGGCTTTGTGCTGCTTCTACCAAGGTGCCTGTTCTGCTTGTCGCTCTGCGCGTTCTGAAGGCGGGATGGGGGTGGATTTGGGGGGTGAGTGCTGAACGCACGCTAAGGAGATGCGCTCGGATCATCTGCTGGGTTTCTGCAGCTTCTGTTGGCAAGCTGTGTGTTCTGCTTCTCGCCAAAAGCATTCCAACAACTGCTAGGTTAGATGTCAGTGAACTTGTTGTAAATTGTTTCTAAGTAGGGCGTGTTGTCAAAGTCTCTGTCCAAGATGATCTGGGGCCTCATGTATAAACGGTGCGTACGCACAGAAATGTTGCATACGAATGTTTCCACGCTCAAATCGCGATGTATAAAACCTAAACTTGGCGTAAAGCCACGCACATTTCCATGGTAACTCATGCCTTGGCGTGTGCAATTTCTCCGCTCGGTTTTGCAGACTGGCGGCACCCAGCGTCAAAGCAGTGCTACTGTTCCTGTGTGGTCAACCTTTCTTTCTTAGCTCCACATTCCTGACGCGGCTTTATAAATACACTGAAACTAACTGCATATTGTTTATTAGTGTAATGCATCTGATTGTAATTAATCTGCAGCAATATAATGGTCCAGGGAATAGCCATAGTATTAAAAATATCATAACTGCTTTAGCGTTGTTACTCTCACTGCACTTCTTCTTCTTCTTTCAGCTGATCCCGTTAAGGGTTGCCACAGCAGATCATCTTTTTCCATATTACTCTCACTGCACCACTCGGAGTATTTATGTCACTGTATCTGAGTGGGGAATCACAGCAGCAGCGGATGGGAAAGAGAATTATCGGTACACAGCATGAAGCAGACGCTGACTCAGCCATGGCAAAACGCTTTAGAGACTTCCCAGTACGGACTTCGCTTTTTAGAAAAAGTTTCATCCCAAAACTATAAACGCACTCAATCAGTCCATCAAGTGCTCCTTGTAGAACTGTTTACTTATAAGTACAATTACCTCACTGTAAACTTGCACTACAGTTATAATATTGCACAACCTGCGCCACTTTATAAAGCGCGTATCTACATATGATGACGGTATTCATTTTTAAGATGAAATGCAGCAAAATATGTTGATTATATTATACAGATAAAACTAACTTCATTTAAATAATCTGTATTGTTAATAATTAAACATGTGAGGACACGGTGCCGCAGCGCTAGCTAGTTCAGGGATTGTTCCTGCATTGCGTTGTATTCTTGCGCTGACGCGACACTGGAAAGATAGACGGATAGAATAATTAAACATGAACTACGAAGATAATTCAATGTTCCTTAAAAGTTTTGAAGAATCGGCGTTCTAAGCTTACAAATGGCTTCACGTCTATTACATAACTGATTGTGTGGCAATTGGGTATTTGGACAAAGAAAAGTAGGGATAGGAATTGGAGGTTAGTACGTTTGAAAGAGACAGTACTGCTGTGATAAATTATTTCATCGAAGGTCGCGCATGGTGCAGCAAGCCTCTTGCGTGAGATATGAACAAGCACTGCGCCACCGTGTTCCCATGTTTAATAAAATGCTTTCATTCCTATCATCATGAAAAAGATATCACGTATACATCTCAGTATTTTAATTATTCAGAGAGCTATAATATCATGAATGTAATGGATTATGTATCCTTTCAGAGAAAGAGAAAGCCCGTTTAAGAAGCAGGTAGTGATTCATACACATAGAGCACATAGAAGATCAAATACAGAACAAAACATTTAACGTCCTACTTTAGTTACAATGGGATTTGAGAAACTAGTAAATTAAACGATTTTAAGATGAAGTTATGATGTTCTACTTTAATGGCAAAATAAACTATGTGATTAAAGTGGAAATTTCGAGATTAAAGTTGACATTTCGTGCTTTTTTCCCACTGTGTGCCTATTTTTTTTGTCTGTACACTAATAAGCTTTCATATGACACTCAGACGGTGGGCTACGACTCGCCTTTTCACGCCGACTTTGATATGTGATTTCTTTTTTATTTCGGGCACTGTGCAACTTTGTGAATTTGAGCTTTCGAGTTTCTCCGACACTCTGTCACTCGATCAACTTCCTTTTGTTGATTATACCACTGTTTAAACCAACAAATAGTACGTTTTTCCTTTGCCTCCACTTGGTATTCGTTGAAATTCTTATATTTTCCCCCGTGCTTTTCCCATTGTCTTTTCTCAGAAGGCTATTTATATCGATTTGCATATTCAAAGAGGCGTAATTCTGGGAGGAGTTGGGGCGGGACAGAAGGCGCGTGCACGTGCGTTACTTTTCACGCTGATCGGGATTTATGTAGTGGAAGAACATGAAAGTTTGCGTGCGCACAGATTCCTGCATCTGGATTTTTCTGTGCGTACGCACATTCCCGCTTTTGTGCTTACGCCATGTTATAGTGTGAGTTCTACGCACGGCGTTATACATGAGGCCTCTGGTCTTGAGTGCTTCGCTCAACAACAAATCCACCCCCACGGAAGTGGACTTTGTGCTGACTTTGTGCTGCTTCTGCCAAGAGGCCTGTTCTGCTTCACACTCTGCACGTCAATCATTTAAAAGCCTGTACAGCAGCTGTCCTTCTGTCTCACTGCTTTGTCTTGCGTGACGTTAAAATGTTTTATAACAAGACAGATGTTACTCATATGCTTAGCCCGATATCCACATATCATATGTGTTTACAAAGCGTGTTTTAATAAGTCTACATGTGTTTAAAGCGTGTGGGAGAGGTATTTTAAGGCTTAAACAATACAAAAAATGTTTATTTATATGGTCTTTCTATATCACGGATTTTCACCTATCGCCGGGATCACTGTACTGCATATAATATAGTGATGTTATTTTGTATTGTATTTTATGTTGTTTAATTCTGTGTACCTTGTTATGTGTGTGGATGGAACACCAAAAGAAATTCCTAGCAATTATGGTGCCTACCAAAAAAAAATTTAAAATTCAAATGAATATCTATTATTGTGATGTGTTCTTTATTAGAGTGTGGCGATCTTCAAAGTCCCCAAACAGGACACTTATATCCTGACCAGATTGTCATGGTACCAAAATGGGATACAACTGATTAGTTCAGCAAGTATACTAGACCCATGTGTGGTGGAGTGTTAGAGAAGATTAGATTACTTTATTTGTCAAAAAGGGGAAATTCAAATTTTATAATACTCTCAAAAATATTAAAAACAAACAAGAACCTCCCCTAAGCACACATAAGAACTGGCTTGGATAACAGAGAGCTGCTGCTGTCAATACAGGCCTGTAGGTGGCAGTGAGATAAGGTCAGACCTGCTCAGATTGTGCCAGGGTCTTATAGTTAAAGTCATTAATATCTGGATAGAGCAGGTCCAGCTTGTAGTGTCCACAAACTGATCATGCCTAATAGACTCTTGATTCCTTGTTTTAAGTCAACAGCATTGATGTTGGTACAGAGAGAATAATTTCTGCCGTTCAGTCAGCCAGGATGATGTAACTTTCTTTCTTGGTCAGTGACAAGGACAAATTCAGTCCACATTTCAAAGTCTTGATCACATATTTTAGTTTTAATTGGACTGTGGTCTCTTTTTTCACCATTGCGCGTTCACATAAATCTCCAATCCCCCTCCTGCTTTTTTTACTCAATCTGATGAAACCCATCAGCATCCGAAGCAAGAGGTAAAAGCTAGTTCTCTACAGTACTCAAATAATCACAGTACCTGAACTTGCCTTGCCTCATTTTATCCTCACTGCGGGTCTTCACCTCTTCCATGTCCAGACGAACTTGTAACTTTTATCCTTGCTCCGGATATTTACCGTTTTGCTCTTTTCATTTTCACTTGAGCAGCTCTTCCAATAGGGTGTAACTGGACCCTTTAGACAGTAATAATTTCAGTGTTACCAGGTGGATACGAGAACGTTTAATATATCCCACTTTACATTTCTCAGATTCTCTGTTATTCTCAGGTGTGTTGGACGTAGACAGCGATCAGATCTTTTACGCTCACGTGTGACATTTCTCAAGTTGGCAGCTTGTCTGAGAAGCAGTTGACAGTAGCATCTCTTCATTTTAGTTTCAAAATTCATATAAAAATGTTTGGAAACTAGCCTGATGATGCAATTGTTGAATTATATTAAAAACCTTCCAAATTAATAAAGGAAAAAGAGAGCTTCTGTAAAGTCTGCTGCAAGTCGCGTCACCTGGAAGTAGTAAAATACTGTGTACCATGTAAAAATGTAGAGGAAATTGAAGTGGGGGGAGTGTCCTAAAATCAGACATTTTCTTCAATTATGGACCACTAAGCATAAAAATTAATGTGATGCATAGACACAGGAAAGTATCAGAATAAACAGGACATCTGGTCAGCCTAACCAGGACATAACCTGAGATTGGTACTTTCTTGGTAAAACCTGGGAATTTGGTCACCCAATTATATACATTGCCTTACCCATTTTTTAAATAGACATGTTTAATCCATACACAGAGTACATGTGCATTTCGGCATATATAAAGAACTTTAGCCTGTTATAAAAATTAAGCATTTTCCTTAAGGTTACAACTGACAAAACACAGACAAGCTCAGACTTCATTGGGGCTTCATGTTTTGAGGTAGGAAAGTAAATGGAGATAAAGGAAGGGTACAGTAGCGAAAAATAGAGTTGGAGAGAGAATACATAACGGAAAGAGAAAACATAATCACTCATGGATTGGAGAGAAGAAGCCCAGATAGTCAGAAAATGGAGTCTTAAACAAGGCAGAATCTGTATGAG
Organism: Erpetoichthys calabaricus; assembly: GCF_900747795.2. Classification (NCBI taxonomy): domain Eukaryota; kingdom Metazoa; phylum Chordata; class Cladistia; order Polypteriformes; family Polypteridae; genus Erpetoichthys; species Erpetoichthys calabaricus. The sequence goes on from NC_041399.2 coordinate 16,280,495, forward strand.
GCCTCCAAACAAAAAGCCAAGAAGCAGGCTAATTTTTTATCCTGCCCTGAAGAGGTTCACTTTAACTCAGCCAGGCCCCAGTCTATTCCTGCTGGCAAAACAACATGAAATGTCCACAATTTATTTAAAAAGCCCCACAAGAGGGTGGATAACCATCAATCACTGACTTATAAATGAAAAGGCAACAAAGGATCTCTGAAGAGGTATTTACAAAAAATAGAAAACCCCCCAGGAAAATGCTCAAAAGAGCAAAATGAGACAAAATGTGCTGCTTAAAAGGCAATCATACAGCAAAAAAAAAAATCCCAGAAGAATATTCCAAGAACAGAGGAAGTATAATAAAAACACAGATATTTCAAAAAGAAAATAATACTTACAATGTCTCCAAATAAGAGAATGACCTCCAGCTCCTGAGCCTTCTCACCCAACTAAAATAGTCAGAAGTAGAGCTCAGAAGTCGTAACGTCAGGGTGACCCCACCTCCTGTGGTACCAACCACAAAATAAAAGGGACATCAAAGAACATGATTTTACATATTAAAATATAATAATACATAAACAGAAGACTACTAACAAGAAAAGACATAAAACGGAACATAAACAGGTAACACACCTTGGCATACAGATAACACAGAGAAAGTTGACAAATGCCATTAGAAAACGTCACCCGGTACCTCCACAACTGATAATTCTCCAACAATCAAAAGGGGGAAAAGTGAAATCAACCTTCATCAGCTATTGAGTTTAATCTTTACTCATTATAGACTACAAATTTGAATTTCCCCTTGGGATTAATAATCTATCTATCTATCTATCTATCTATCTATCTATCTATCTATCTATCTATCTATCTATCTATCTATCTATCTATCTATCTATCTATCTATCTATCTATCTATATCTCTTATAAGTAGCTAACTCACATTCATGGAAAACAGGGGACTCTCAGTTTTTGACATTTAACACTCCTTAACAACCCCATAAAATAATGGCTCTTCTGCTCGGTAAGCAACTATAAATCAAATACTTTTATGATGGAGTGATGCCTAGTCACATCAGACTTAATCTTCAGGTCCCTTTCTAGGAAATCACATGTTAAAACCTCTGAACCAGACCTTTTATCATACATTTATGAACTGCACATAGTGTAAAGATTAAAAGCAGACTTAATTTACAGTGAACATACACAAAAAAGTTCTTTATCCAAGACTTGCAATCAGTTGCCTTTGAGCTTCTGAAGTTTGTAATCCATTGTGTCCTCTTCAACATCCCTGATAAATAAAGAGCACGTATATATTTTTGTTTACCTCAATGATATAAGGGTTATTCCTCTTGGTTAGTCATCTCACTTCAGACAACTGCTAGTAAGATGGTTCATGTTTATTTATTTATTTATTTATTTATTGAGTCTATGTACATTTACACATACTGTATAAGGACCCTTGTAGACGCATGTTATTGAAAGCAAAATGTCAAATAAAAATTTGATGATCGCTTCATTTCTGCATAATGGTTTCATGATCTTTTGCTCATTGCTTGAGTAAATATCATGTTGCCTCCTAGCACGATTAAGAATATTTAAAAATGTCAATGTAAGCCATATATGTACTGTATCTATTTTAAATCCTTCAAATATAGGAGATAAAGCTTGCCTGGGCAGTGCGCCAGTCCATCACAGGGCACATTCCTTCCCACTCCCACACTCAGTCATACTGAGAAAACTTAAGGGTGCCAGAAAACCTTTTGACAGTCTGTGTCTATGTAGGCATAAAGAAAGGCCTTTACTTAAAGGAATACCAAAAAATGATAATGTTTTTTCTTTTGCTTATTAGGCCTGTAAGGAAAATGTACGTGAAAGGTAAATTAATGGAAGGAATTATTAAAGAAAAGATTGAACAGCACGTGGCAAGAACAGAAGTTTTACTGAGCAGTTAACATGAGTTCAGATAAGGGTGGTTGCAATTTACTAACATGCTGTAATTCTATAAGTACTGCAAGCAACGACAGGATTTGATCAAAGTGGAGCATATGATATTATTTATCTTGTCTTTCCAGAAACATTTGATAAGGTGCCTCATACACAATAGGAGGTCTGAAAATTGAAAGTACACCTTATGAGAAGGATATAGGAGTCATAGTGGACTCTACGCTATCAAGTGCCAAACAGTATTCAGAGGCCATTAAGAAGGCTCACAGACTCTCAGGTTATATAGCACCCTGATGTGTGGAGTACAAGTCACAGGAGGTTCTGCTCAGCCTTTATAACACACTGGTGAGGCCTCATCTGGAGTCCTGTGTGCAGTTTTGGTCTCCAGGCTACAAAAAGGACATAACAGCACTAGAAAAGGTCCAGAGAAGAGCAACTAGGCTGAGTCCAGGGTGAAAAGAGCCACGAGTCAGGGTTTCTGTTATTATTCTTCCTTTTCCAGGTATGTAAATGGTTAATGTTGTGAGTAAATAAATAGAGAAATGTTCATAGTTTATTTTAAGTATTTCGGGAAAGATTTTGAAAATTTTAACATATTTGAAATAATTAATTAATAGTATAATTACGTGAAAACCACTAAATGCACATTTTATTTGTGAAATACACACAATACATGCATGGTATAATGTTTGTTCATTCAATGGCATGTTAATTGTTTAGTATTTATTATTTAGTTTTCTTAGTATAAATTAAAAATGTAAATACAACCCCAGCAATCATGCATATAGTGGCCCCTGTGGGAAGAACATGGGCAATGTGAGCTTGTTAAATACACCACAAGCCTAATGTGGAGGATGCTACAATAGGCCCTTTAGCACAGTTCCCCTAGTAGCCCAAAATGGGTGAATTGCTAGGCATGTGTGGGCTCAGCCAGCACTTGGATGAGAGACCGTCTAAGGAAAAGCTTGGGTTGATCCTGGGAGGGGTGTTGGAGAGGCCAGCAGGGGACGCTTACCCTGTGGTCAGAATGTGGATTCCAATGCGCCAGTGTAGTGAAGGGGACACTGTGCTGTAAAAATGGTGCCATCCTTTGGATGAGATGTAAAACCGAAGTCCTGACTCTCTGTTGCCATAAAAGATCCCTGGGCATCCTTTGTAAGGAGCAGGGCGTATCCTGATGTCCTGGCTAATTTGCCCTCCATGGTCTGGTCAGTCTGGCCCCCTAATCATCCCCTGTATAATCGGCTATCTCTCTCACCCCTTCACCACCTAAAAGCTAAAGTGCGGTGAGCATACTGGTGCAAAAATGGCTGCTACACAGGTGGGTGCTACACATTTGTGGTGGTTGAAGTGGCTCCTCACTCACTATGAAAAGTGCTGTATAAATGTCCAAAATGATGATGATGATAATGATTATTATTATTATTATTATTTTTATTATTATTATTACAAGTTCAGTAAAGCCCAGTGATGGTTTAGTAACATTGGCCAATGTAATCACTACCCCATAGTTTCCACATCTTAATGTTGTAAGTATGAATTTGTATTTTCACTGGAGTTCAAATTTTGATTATAGAATTCTAAATAACAATTTCAAAAACTTTGAAAAGTATCTTTTTCATATTGGCTAAAATTGCATAATTATTATAGATATTATTGGTAATGTTTTTGAGTTAGGGGTCTAACACCACATAAAAAAGTAGCAATAAATACAAAGATAGTTTGTGTTTTGTAAGAATAAATAGTGTAGGAACGCACAAGTATTGTGTTTTTTATTCATTTTCTGATTAATTAATAAATTGCAAATCTTCATAATTACACTTCATTTACTCGATAAAGAAAAACAACCAAACACTAAATAAAAAGGGAAAACAAATTTCAAGGGGTGCTGCTGCTCACAGTAAGGAGGCTTGGGTTCACATCCCAGGTCCTCCCTGTGTGGAGTTTGCATGTATTCCCCGTGTCCATATTGGTTTCCTCCCACAGTCCAAAAACATGCAGGTAAGGTGGACTGGTGCTGCTAAACTGGTCCTATGCTCTGTGTTTGTGAGTGTGTTCACCCTGTGATGGGCTGGTATCCTGCCTGGGATTGTTCTTGCCTATGCCCATTGCTGGCTGGGATAGGCCCCAGGTGCCCAGCAACTCTCCCTTGGATAAAAGAGACAGAGAGAGAGAGAGAGGCTGGGAGCGTGCGCTGATTACAGTGTGTTGCTGCACCCACCACACGACAGTCCACCCGGATTGAGATCCAAGTGCAGCCGTGCAATGGGTGACACCTCAGAACCACACTGAAACAGTGTCCTGCCACCAACCCCCATGTAAATTGGAGGATCTGCTTGTAGGGCTGGATGGAGATTAACGTCATACCCAGGACAGAGCAATTGTACTGTAGGTTAAGGTCCTTGCTCAAGGGCCCAACAGAGTAGAGTAGTTTTTCATCTGGTAAAATTTCTAATTGCCGGCACAGATCCCAGACCTCAGAGCCACCACTCCGCCTTGGATAAGCAGGTGTAGAAAATAGATAGATAGATAGATAGATAGATAGATAGATAGATAGATAGATAGATAGATAGATAGATAGATAGATAGATATTTTATTAATCCCAAGGGGAAATTCACATTAAAATAAATAAAATAAAATAAAATAGACCTATTGTCTAGTAAGGTATGGACTTTTTTCAGGTTCATGACCAAACTTGACATCTCTATCTGTTTTGCTAAACCTGGCCAGTGTTTTGGGGTCAATGTTGCCCCAATGAGCAAATCCCAATTGGACCATTGCTGACTGCACACACAAGGCCAATGGGTTTGCCCACACTGGACCTACACTGGCCCAATGTAAGTTTGTTGGCTGGGGCATTTCTGTTACTCTAATTGTATCAGGTTAAAGTAAGAATTCCCAAACCCGGTCTTGAGGACCCATTGTGGCTGCAGGTTTTTGTTCCAACCAGTTTTTGTTTTTAATTGGATTCCTGGGCTAATTAAGAGAACTGCTATTTCCCAGGTTCCGTGTTTTATGAACAATATAGAAAATAGAAAACTAAGTTTGGTAAAAAAAAAAATATTAAAATGTACTAAGCAGTTATATGGGAACAATGTATTTTTCTTTCTTTTTTAACATTTTCATCTTGATTTTCATTCTACTTTTCCAGGTGTTCTAATTTTTTAATTAATTCATTATTTAATTAGTAGGGCTGACACTAAAGTAGTTGCAGCCTTTGATGATTCAGTGTTGTTTACCTGGGTGTCTGCTCTGCTAGTATTTAATTGTCATTATTAAGACACAATGAAGGGAGCAAACGGCGCAGAGAAAGGGCATAAATATAATGAAATCAACTGGTGAGAGTTAAGCATTTCAATCTTGTGGACGAAGTCGAGACAACAGCAGGCAGACACCAATTCAAATAAGCAGAGTTCTTTTATTCTTTACCATTCCTGATGAGCAGAGGGTCCTTGCCTTACAGAGCCTAAGTGCAAAAGCCCCATCATAGGGGGGTGAGTTGCATTTTTATAACAGAGATCTTCAAAGAAGCGGTTTAGAAAAAAATAAGCTCAGCTTCATCCAAAGGTCACAGAACCTTCTTACACAATTTGTTGATTACAACGGAAAGCAGAAATTCTAATCTTTTCTTATATTTTTAATTAAGCTTATCAGAAAACTTGTCATACGTTTGGCATCTTAATTGGACGATAACCAGACACTGCTGAAACAAGCTGGGAAGTAGCCAAAAACTGCATTCCACACTGGCAGCCCTACTCTATGTAAGCACGCTTATTTATCTGTTATAATAATACCTAGCCACACAGAGAACATGCAGATTTGCATACAGAAGCTAGCAATAGATTTTAAATTCCATTCCACAATCTACAGCAAAAACAGAAATATTTCTAAATTTCTTATAAATGTAAAAATCATGCTGCGGTGCTTTTCTGAATGTAGAATAAGACAAGAGGAAAAAAAAAATACCAGATAATTAAAGTTGATCAACGTTATCAGTTGTTGTCACTGGTTATGAATCTGTCTGGGTAGAACAAAAACCTGCAGCCACAGTGGGTCCCCAGGACCAAATTTGGGAATCCATGGCTTAAAGTGTGTGGCGTGCAGTGAAATGATGCAATCACGAAATAAAAGTAGCAATAGTTTATCGTAGATGAGTTGCCTGTAATTGAATCTTCATCTGTTTTAATTTGTGGAAATATGATTTATTGTGCTAGGTATAAAATTAATTAATATGGGACACAGTAAAGACAAAGTGTGAATTTATATTAATGTTATGATAATTTAATTTTATTTTATGACATTATTTTAAATATTGAATATGTGTATATGTCAGTCAGTCAGTCATTATCCATCCATCCATTATCCAACCCGCTATATAATAACTATAGGATCACGGGGGGTCTGCTGGAGCCAATCCCAGCCAGCACAGGGCGCAAGGCAGGAAACAAACCCCGGGCAGGGCGCCAGCCCACTGCAGGACACACACACCCACACACCAAGCACACACTAGGGACAATTTAGAATCGCCCATCCACCTAACCTGCATGTCTTTGGACTGTGGGAAGAAACCGGAGCACCTGGAGGAAACCCACACAGACACGGGAAGAACATGTGCTACCACTGCGCCACTGTGCCGCCCATGTGTATATGATTGTTAATATATATATAAATATATATATATATATATATATATATATATATATATATATATATATATAATGTGAGGGTTGGCCGGCAGCTCAACCCGGCCAGGACACCCAAAGGATGGAAGGATTGGGGAAGGTAGATACTTTTGGACACTGCCTTCCCCAAAATGCTAGATGGCAGCTTCCCTGGAATGTAGCAGTGCCCCAGATTCCTGCAGGTCATCCTGGGACTTGGAGTTCAGTTGCTCAGCCCTGTTGGGTGCAGTGGGTGCTGCCAAAGGGAGCGGTAAAGGGACAGGAGGAGTCGTGCCTTATCTGTAGCCATCCCAAGTCATCAGATCAACAGTGCAAAATACCAACAGACATTAGCAGTACAGACTTTATGAACTTCTTCAATGAGAAAATTAAAAATATAAGATCCCAGATCTCTGCATCACAGTACAAACCAAATACTAGCTTAGCAGACCCTGTCTCACATTGCACTCAGCACTTTAGTAATTTTAATCCTGTAACTGAGCAGGAAGTCTTAAGTTTAATTTCTAAAATGAAGCCCACTACTTGTTCCCTAGATCCAGTGCCAACAAAACTAGTAAAAAGTGCAATGGATGTTCTTGCAGCGCCTATCCTAAACATTATCAATAGTTCATTATTGCATGGCACAGTACCTGATACACTAAAAGTGTCAGTCATTAAACCATTACTTAAAAAGTCAGACCTTGACCCACATATACTAAATAATTATAGGCCTATTTCAAATTTACCGTTTCTCTCTAAAATACTAGAAAAAGTAGTCGCCAGTCAGCTTCAGACACACCTTACGCATTACAATTTATTTAAGAAATTCCAGTCTGGTTTTCGCACTGGTCATAGTACAGAAACGGCACTAACACGGGTTGTAAATGACATTCTGATATCCTCTGATGAAGGAAACTCAACTGTAATTATGTTGTTGGACTTAAGTGCAGCATTTGACACCATCGACCATTCTATTTTACTGCACAGGCTAGAAAATGATGTTGGGCTTACAGGCACCGTGCTCGCTTGGTTTAGTTCTTACTTATCAAATTGATTCCAATATGTACAGAAATGTGCTGACAGTACTCCATCATTATACACTGAAGTTCAATATGGTGTCCCGCAGGGCTCAGTACTGGAACCTTTACTGTTTTCACTGTACATGCTTCCACTGGGATCTCTCATTAGGAAACATGATGTTAATTTTCACTCGTATGCAGATGACACCCAGTTATATCTTTCATTTAAATCAAATGAAGTTTCTCCAATGTTGTCTTTAATTAGTTGTGTTAGTGAATTAAAGGAGTGGATGAATAAGAACTACTTGTCTTTAAATACAGATAAAACAGAGATGTTAATTGTTGGAGGGAATGATGCTGATCACAACAATATTTTGTCATCATTTAACTCAGTGGGAATCCCAGTCAATTTTACTGAATCAGCCCGCAATCTAGGAGTTATCTTTGACTCTAGCATGTCATTTAAAGCGCATATTACAAAGTTGTCCAAGACATGTTTCTTCCATCTTAAAAATGTTAGGAAATTAAGGCGCTTTTTAAATAAACAGGATTCTGAGAAACTAATTTATGCATTTATCTCTAGTAGGATTGACTACTGCAATGCGGTGTTCACTGGATGTTCAAACTGTTCTTTATACAGCCTCCAGTTAATCCAAAATGCGGCTGCGAGAATTATTACAAGAACAAGAAAATACGAACACATAACTCCAGTTCTTAAATCCTTGCACTGGCTCCCGGTTAAGTTTAGGGCAGATTTCAAAATCCTTCTTTTAACATATAAAGCATTAAATGGTCGAGGTCCGGCTTACTTGTCTGAACTTATCATGACTTACAAACCTGAGCGCACATTAAGATCTCAAGATGCCGGTCTGCTTATGATTCCAAGGATTAATAAAATAACAGTGGGAGGTCGAGCTTTTAGTTATAAGGCCCCTAAACTGTGGAATGGTCTGCCTGCTACTATAAGAGATGCCCCTTCGGTCTCAGCTTTTAAATCCCGGCTGAAGACTCACTACTTCAGTTTAGCATATCCTGACTAGAGCTGCTGATTAACTGTACAGACTGCATCTCTGTTGTTAGTCATTAGCACTTAAACATAAGTAACATGACAGTTATAATTGTATACTAACCCTCACTTATTCTGTTTTTCTTCTCGGTACTCAAATGTGGCACTTGGTGCCACGGCCCACCTGCCAAGTTGTTTTGCCTGCCTAAGGAAAAGTCATCTCTGATGGAGGATCGCAGGAATCGTGGGAAAGAGGGGTCCTTTCATCGGATTGGCTGGCCCAGCACTGTTTCAGCCGTGGAATGGCCAAATGGGGGAGGCAGCTTGAAGGATGAGGTCTCCAGGACTCTACACAAATCCAAATCTTATTATGGGATATATCATCTACTGTTAAATTCTGCTCTGTACTTCTAAAATTTATATTTTTTATTTCTTACTATATTGAGAAATTGTTCTGTTCTGTGTACTGTACTGTATTGTATTGACCCCCTTCTTTTGACACCCACTGCACGCCCAGCCTACCTGGAAAGGGGTCTCTCTTTGAACTGCCTTTCCCAAGGTTTCTTCCATTTTTTCCCTATAAGGTTTTTTTGGGAGTTTTTACCTTGTCTTCTTAGAGAGTCAAGGCTGGGGGGCTGTCAAGAGGCAGGGCCTGTTAAAGCCCATTGCGGCACTTCCTGTGTGATTTTGGGCTATACAAAAATAAACTGTATTGTATTGTATTGTATTGTATGAAGACAGAAGCTACAAAGTACTTCCAGGCTGAAGAAAAGACCAGTTCTATATCTGACCCGGAAGTGCTAGCAAGTCATGTGGGCACAAGGACAGAACCACTTACGGGTTAAGGACTATAAAAAGGACTACTGGAGACCCAGCTGGAGACAGGAGGTGTAGGACAGAGCTTGCTGGGAGGTGTGGAGGAGAGAATTATTATTATTATTAAGAATTGAGAGTATTGTGTTCATTTAATTGCCTGTTTATTGTGGCTGGGGTGCTTTGGATGCACTGTTTAAGAAGACGAAACATTAAAATACTTCTTAGTGCTTTTATGTGGTGCCTGGAGCGTCTATTTGTTGGGTTTAACAGGGCAACAGTGACCACTAGTGTTTACTGTATATATATTTTTATATATATATATACAGGTACTCGTCGACTTACGACCGCGATTGGTTCCGACTGACTGGTTGTAAGTTGATCTGGATGTAAGTTGGCCTATGTTAAATTAAGGTAAGAGTATTAGACTGGGTAATGATATTGTAATCATCTTAAAGTAATATTTTATCAACATTTCCTTACTTTCTAAGTCAAACACAGCATACTACAGTACAATTGGTTTAATATGTGGAAAACATACAAAAATAAGAAATACTGTATATTTAATTCCTGGCACGACTGGTGCTTGGCTGCGGGTTGTCGATATCGCCTTCATCAGGCTGTGGAGGCTGCGGACAGGGTGATGGGAGGAGTTGCTCTTTTCATAAACATACTGAGCTTCGTCTGAATTGTTTGGTTTTTTTTCTCTTCATAAATTTCGCAATAAGGACGAAATGTGTCGCGTGCCATCCGTTCAATCCTCGCAAATTGTTCAATATTTGGGTCCATTTTTTCAAAATGGGCGAGGAGTTTATTCAATAGAGATAAACCTTCTGATAATCCCTTTGTGGTGAACAGTCGTTGTGGCGCCTCCTCCTCTTCGTCTTTCTCCAATTCTCTTGTTTCTTCTTCTGCCACTCTTTCTTCTTCCAATTCTATCAGCTCTTCATTCGTAAGTTCACCTGATTCCCAGTCTAGCAACTCCTCAACATCTTACATTTCACATTACAATGAAAGGTCTTTTGACAGTTTCACTATTTCTTCACGAATCTCATCAAGTTCTTGTTCACTGTTAAATCCAGCAAAAGTATTTACAAAACGCTTAACACACTTCTTCCATACGCCATTCATACACTTTTCCATCACAGAGTCCCACGCGATAGCAAGATTCTTTATACACTTAAGAATATTATACTGTTTCCAAAAGTCGCGTAGTGATAGTTCCGGGTCGGCATCTATAGCAGCTATGGCTTGGACGAAGGTGGTTCTGAGATAGTTTGCCTTTAATGTAGCAATCACACCATGGTCCATCGGTTGAATAAGTGGAGTAGTGTTTGGGGGCAAAAAAAACACTTTCACATTGGGATAGAGATCAGCTAAGTGACATGGATGTCCAGGCGCATTATCGAGCAAGAATAAAATTTTGAAGGGAATTCCTCTCTCCAAACAGTACTCAAGCACTTGATGAATGAAACAATTACTGAACCAATCCTCAAATAAAGCATGGTTCATCCAGGCATTACAGTTTGATCTATAATAAACTGGCAAAGTGTGCTTGTTCACAATCTTAAATGCACGTGGATTTTCGGATAGATAAATTAAGAAGGGCTTCAGCTTGAACCCTGCGATATTCCCGCCAAGCAGCAGAGTCAGTCTGTCCTTGTGTGCTTTAAATCCTGGCATGCTTTTGGCTTTTTTGTGGATGTAAGTGTGTCCTGGCATCTGCTTCCAATATAACCCTGTTTCATCTACATTAAAAATCTGCTCTGCGAGATAACCCTCATCCTTAATTATTTCGTCTAAACTATCGACAAACTTACTAGCTCCTTCCTCATCCGCACTCGCTGCTTCTCCAATCAATCGAACATTATGCAACTGGAATCTTTTCTTAAACCTCTTAAACCAACCAGTACTTGCCACAAATTCTTGACTGTAGTCTTCTCCGGCGTGTTCCTTTAAAGTCCCAAACAGACTTCTAGCTTTCGACTGTACTGTAAAGAGTTTTAACGGCGTCCGCTTTTGAATTTGATCTTCCATCCAAATGTTTAACAATTTCTCCATTTCATGGATGGGCTCGATACATTGCTTCGTAATCACTGTTGATTGCAAAGGTGTAGAACCTTTCACAGCTTCACGAATTCTATTTTTGTCCTTTAAAATAGTCGACAGTAGAGTGTGATAACTTCATATCACATGCAATTGCATTCACTTTCTTTTCTCCTTAATACTGTTTTATTATCATCATTTTGGTGTCTAGATCAATGGCCTTTCTTTCCTTTTTGGCAGGCTGAGGAGTGGACAGGGACAATTTCCTCTTGGTAGACATGTTAGGGATATATTATTATCGAAAATTGCCAAAACAACAAGACACAAACACACGTGGGGCAACACTGCTGCGTATATTTTTACTGCTGCGTAGCGAGACTTGGGAGTATGGGAAACTGGCGCTGCCAACAGCTGGCGGGGGAAACTGTCGAACGCGTCGTAAAGTTGAACAGTCATAACTTGCATAGGTCGTACATTGACGACTACCTGTATATATATATATATCTATAATAATTAAAGGCAAAGCCCTCACTGACTGATTCACTCACTCACTGACTGACTGACTCACTCATCACTAATTGTCCAACTTCCCGTGTAGGTGGAAGGCTGAAATTTGGCAGGCTCATTCCTTACAGCTTACTTACAAAAGTTAGGCAGGTTTCATTTCAAAATTATACGCGTGATGGTCATAACTGGAACCTCTTTTTTGTCCATATACTGTAATGGAAGGCAGCAAGATGGCCGTAGGAGACTGAGTTGCGTGTCGCGTCATCACGCCTCCCACGTAATCACGTGAACTGACTGTGAACTCAGTACGTAGAAAAGAAGGAGGAGCCCCAAAGAGCGCTGAAGAAAACACTCATTACACAATTGACAAGGCAGCGAAACAATAAGAAGCGAGTGAGTGACGCATACAAGCATCTTCATAAGACACGAGGTATAAAAAAGCACGGTGTAAACCGTAAGTCTAAATTAACTTTATAGAAACGCTCCCGCTGCCGTTTGCAATACCATATTCGCGAGATACAAGTTTAATGAGAAGACACGAGGTATAAAAAAGCACGGTATAAACCTAACCTTAAATTAACTTTATAGAAACGCTCCCGCTGCCGTTTGCAATGCCATATTCGCGAGATACAAGTTTAATGAGAAGACACGAGGTATAAATGAGAGTTTGCATCACTTTGTAACAGAGTTAAAATTGCTGTAGCAAGAAACTTTTAACTGCCGGGTCTTAGCTAACATTAAATAAACCCGTGGACATCGCAACATCACACAAGAGAGCGGCTCACGTGAAGTGACTGAACGCAGCAGGAGTGATCACTTCCATGAATCAAACCTGTTCAAAAAACACATTACACAATTGATAAAGTAGGAAAAGAATATGAAACAAAGCACGGTATAAACCGTAACTTCAAATTAAGTTTATAGAAACGCTGCCGTTTGCAATACCATATTCGCCCCTGCGAAGCGCGGTGATTTTGCTATATATATTAAACTATTTCAACCATTGTATGATCTGCTTCTCGCAACTGAAAGAGGGCACCGTGGCAGAAGTTAGCCAACTTGCTCACCAACCACAAGCGTTACCTGGTAGGTAACCACCCATACAATCAGATTGTGAATCAGACTACGAATGCCTGCAATGTAATTACCCCGATCTACATGCCGTCAAATGAACGAACCACACGCCGTAGCACAACGTTAGGGGCTTCGCCTCTACGTCCGAGGATCGATTCCAGTAAGGGAGTGCAGTGACTGTGTACTCCTAATGAGCCCACAATTACGGCGAAACACGTGTCGCATACTATGCATCTTCAAATCACGGTGTAAACAGTAAGTTTAAATTGAGTTTATAGAAACGCTCCCGCTGCCGTTTGCAATACCATATTAGATGACTTTGTAACAGAGTTAAAATTGTTGGAGCGATAAATTTTTAACTGCCGGGTCATGTCGCGTGTTCTTGGGTAGGTACACCAAAAAATGTATACATTTATGCATGTAATGGGCAAACAAAAAATGTACTATACCCGAAAGCACTACAGTAGTACTCAATGTATCTTTACTTCTTAAATGTTAATGTTTTACTGTTTAATAATTTATACACTTCTTATATGTTATTCAGATTCTTTTATCAAAATACCAGTAACAGCGCACTGCACGATAATGTGGAGTGAATACACTTGACATGACCATTCATAGTATTTATCCTCTTTCTCTGTACGTTTAACATTCGTTTGCTCAGAGGTTGATGAGCTTGCTGCTTAATGAGCAGCTCTTCACCCTAGCGTCCCGCTGCTTCTCTTCTTTCGTCGGCATCTTTTCCCGTTAAAACTGATTTTTTTTAAAACTTAGTATGTTTTCTTTAATTTTTCAGTTAAGCTGGCACTTAAGTCTTCAATCTGCCTCAAGAATGATTAGCGGAGGTGGTAGACAATGAAAACGTCAGCCGTACGCATCTGCCACGCACGCACTGGTGCGCGCAGCTGTGAGTTGACTCTACAATAAAATAAAATAAAGATAAAAAGAGCAATAACTTGCAGCACCGCTATTCAATTACACTTGCCTAACGCCTCTCCTAAGGGGAAATACTGTGGGATCTGGGCATTCGTCAAAGCAGCAATCACAAGCCCGATTAGAAAGCGGGAAGCTGTGATTTGTCTTCTCCCTCCCATGTAACAATCGCAGCCCGTGTTGCAACGCACTATGTATGTATATGTATATATGTGTATGTGTGTGTATATGTATGTGTATATATATATATATATATATATATATATATATATATATATATATATATATTTGTTCATATGTGTGGGAAAGCGAATAGTAGACGTGACGTAGTATATGTGTACCAAATTTCAAGTCAATAGGTGAAACGGTTTGCGAGCTACAGGTGATTTAAAATCCTGGACAGACAAACGAATAGCCACGGTAGCGTATTATAGAAGAACATTTTACTGTTTAATAATTTATATTTATATGCAATGTGCTTCTTATATATTACTTCATATTCTCATATGATAATGATGTTAATGTTGTTTATATTGATTTCTATGTTATTGTAAGTGCCCTTTATTTGTGGAAAAATAAATTTGGCAATTAAACTTATTTTATACATACATTTTATTTTTTTCTCTTGCACTCAGTGAGCGAATCCACTGGGTAATCAGCTATATATATATATATATATATATATATATATATATATAGATAGATAGATAGATAGATATGTATGTGTATATATATATATATATATAGATAGATAGATATATGTGTATGTATGTAGATATACAAATATGTATATGTATATATGTGTATATATATGTAGATATACAAATATGTATATATGTGTATATATATGTAGATATACAAATAAATATATGTATATATGTGTATATATATGTAGATATACAAATATGTATATGTATATATGTGTCTGTATGTGTATATATATGTTGATATATGTATATATATATGTGGATGTGTATATGTATATATATATATGTATATATGTTTATGTATATATATGTTTACATAACCTCTTTAACACACTACTTCTCCGCTGCGAAGCGCGGGTATTTTGCTAGTATATATATACACAGTAGAGTCCGTATATATATATATATACAGTAGAGTCCGACATAAACGTGCCGGCAGAACGTCGGATAAGCGAAAATGTTGGATAATGGGAGGTATTAAGAAAAAGCCTATTAAACATCAAACTATGTTATATTTTTACACATTACGAAACTAATACAGTGGAACCTTGGTTCACAAACATCTCTGAACACATACAATTCGGGTTACGACCAAAAAGTTTGCCAAACTTTTGCCTCTGTTCACCACCACACACTCGGTATATGAACAAGCCAGTTTCCCTTTCGGTTTGTGCGCGCTGATGATTTCCGCACGTGTTCAGTCTCTCCCTCTGCATTCCCTGTGCAGCGAGAGAGAGAGATAGACAGTGCGAGAGAGAGACACACACACACACACGAGAGAGAGAGACAAACAGGCGTGCACACACACACACACACACACACACGCACACATGAGAGACACACAGGTACACACACACACACACACACGAAAGAGACACACGCACACACGAGAGAGAGGGCTGGCTACATAATCCACTGTAATCATGTTTTACAACAAAACAACAGAAAAATTTAACTGAAAAATGAACTTAGCAACAAAAAATAGACTACACTCGCAACTTGCATTACTTGTTGCCGATTGATGCGTTTTTTTTTTGCAGTGGGACATCGGATAATACGGAATGTCGGATAAGCGAAGGTTGGATAAGTGAGACCCTACTGTATATATATATATATATATATATATATATATATATATAATATATTTATTCATAGCATTCGTAGTCTGAAGCACAATCTGATTGTATGGGTGGTTACCTACCAGGTAACGCAGGGCTTTGCCTCTGACACTGATGTCCAAGGTTCAATCCCCACGAGGGGTGCAGTGGAGTGTGTATGCCTGATGAGCCCAAATAAGGGCGAAACACGTGTCACGTACTCTTTGCATTATTTGACAGTAAAACTATGTAACATTCCATGATCTGCTTCTCGCAACTGAGGAGGGCATGGTGGTTGTTTGCCGACTTGCAGACCAACCACATGAGTTACCTGGTAGGTAACCACCCATACAATTAGATTGTGTTTCAGACTACGAATGCTATGAATGTAATTACTCCGATCTACATGCTGTCAAATAAACGAACCACACGCCGTGTCGCAACATAAAGGGGCTTCGCCTCTGACACTGACATCCGAGGTTTGATCCCTGCAAGGGGTGGAGTGGAGTGTGTACGCCTGATGAGCCCAAATAAGGGCGAGACATGTGTTGTGTACTCTTTGCATTGTTTGACAGTAAACTATGTAACATTATATATATATATATATATATATATATATATATATATATATATATATATATATATATATTATTTCATTCCTGATAAAGCTTCTATTGAAAGAGCCTCTAGTCAGGGTTCCTGTTATTATTCTTCCTTTTCCCGACTCGAAAGGGAGTAATAGAAGGACCCAGAATATGCCATCTCCAGACGGGTAGAGACTGGTCCAGTATTCCTGCATCTTAAAACTCTCAGACAGCAGCTACCCTGCCCCAGACTCCTTCTTACCTATCTTAAATAAATAAAAGAATGTGCAAATATAATTATAATTATTGTTCTAACATGTTAATAAATTAGGTAGTGAAATTCCATTTAACACGTCTGTGAATTAAATATACAGTGTTACAATCCAAACATGGCCGAGTATCACATTTATGCCTTGTGCCTTTTATGTTTCACATTGTCAGACAATGGAATTCCAGCTGTGAACGTATGATTCAATAATTATTGCAATAGTCAATTTCTCTTCTCACACCTTTGCTAAATACTCCCAAGGTTTTAGCTCCCCAAAGTGCAATAGTGTAAGAGTGTTTTTTACTTGGTGCCTGAGTACTCTTGAAGAAAACAAGTTAATTAAAACCTGTGAAAAAATTTATATTTCACACCAAAATAACCTTGAGGTTTTAAACTGTAGTGCACGTTGGGTTTCCTGGTGGCAGTCCAGGCTTATTTTTTTTTACAGAAATTTTTCACATAAATACACAAATGAATGAAGAGCCCTTCACATTCTGGCAATTCCTCTTACCCAGGGACTGAACTTGAGATTTTCCAAATGTTGCCATATTGATTCAGCTCCTCAGACGTTTACTCTAACAAGACCTGGGGATCATTATTGCCTATGGGGGTAAAAATGTAAAATAAGATAGTGGTGTATGAAATTGTGGCTTCAGTGTTGTGATGTCTAATCTTGTTAGTTAGTTCTTTACTGTTTTCGCTTTACACGCTTACATTGGGTACCATCATATTCATTTTCACTCATACAGTATGCAGGTGGCACCTAAATATACCTTTCTTTTAGACCAAATGCTGTTTCTCCAATGGTGTCCTTAATTATTATTATTATTATTATTAATAATAATAGTAATAATAATAATAATAATAATTCTTTTGATTTATATAGCACTTATCTCCTACTACTCAAAGCACTTTTCATAGTGACTAGAGAGCCAATTCAACCACAACTAATGTGTAACATCTACCCGGATGATGTGATGGCAACCATTATTGCACTCACCACACATGAGCTATTAGATTGTGAAGGGGTGAAAGATAATTAGCCAATTAGAGACAGGGGATGATTAGGGGACTGGAATGACTAGGGTGAGATGGGCAATTTAGCCAGGAGATCAGGATACACCCTACTGTTTACAAAAGAGGCCCAGGGTTCTTTAATGTCCACTGAGAGTCAGGACTTCAGTTTAACATTTCACCTGAAGGATGGCACCGTCTTTTCAACACAGTGTCCCCATCACTATACTGGGACATTAGGATCCACACACAGACCACCACCAGCAATCCAAGCTTTTCCCAGATGGTCTCTCAAGTACTGGCTGGGCCTGAACAAGCTTAGCTTCAGGTTGATGATGTACTCTGAAGTGAGTGTTATATTGAGTTAAAGGAGTGTATGGCTGTGGTGGGCTGGCGCTCTGCCCAGGGTTTGTTTCCTGCCTTGCGCCCTGTGCTTGCTGGGATTGGCTCCAGCAGATCCCCGTAACTCTGTAGTTAGGATATAGTAGGTTGGATAATGGATGGGTGGATGGAGTGTATGGATGAGAACTACTTTTCTCTGAACAGAGAAGAAAACTGGAATGATATTTACTGGAGGGAATGATGCACTCTGCCACAACAGTCTGTCATTTTTTAACTCAGTCGGAATCACCATTAATGAATGAGCACATAACTTACGCATCATCTTTGACACTAGCATGTCTTTTAAAATACACATTATGAAATTCGCTACAACATTTAAAAATGTTTAAAAATACTGCAATGCATTATTTATCCATCCATCCATCCATTTTCCAACCCGCTGAATCTGAACACGGGGTCATGGGTGTCTGCTGGAGCCAATCCCAGCCAACACAGGGCACAAGGCAGGAACCAATCCCGGGCAGGGTGCCAACCCACCGCAGGACACACACAAACACAACCACACACCAAGCACACACTAGGGCCAATTTAGAATCGCCAGTCCACCTAACCTGCATGTCTTTGGACTGTGGGTGCATTATTTATTGACTGTTCAAATCATTCTTTATGCAGCATTCAGTTCATTTGAAGTGTTACACCAAGAATCATTACAAGAACTAGAAAGTACAAACACATAACTCCAGTTCTCAAGTCCTTACACTGGCTTCCAGTGAAGTTTAGGGCTGATTTTAAAATCTTCCTCTTAACAAATGAAGCTGTAAATGGCCAAGGCTCTGCTTACTTATCTGAATTTGAATTTATCATAATTTGCAAACCTGAGTGTACACTAACGTCTCAAGATGCTGGCCTACTTAGGATTTCAAAGATTAATATAATAACAGTGGGAGGTCAAGCTTTCAGGTACAGGGCCCTGAAGATTTGGAGTGACCAGCCTGGTTGAACCTGGAACTCCGTCTTTAGTCCGGCATACCATGATTAGAGCTGCTGATTAGCTATGTAAACTGCATCTCTGTTTGTTAGTCATTTGTACTGAAATATAAGTAAAACAGTATTTATAAACCATTACCAACCCTCCTCTGTTCTGGGGAGACCATGTTTGAAAAAGTGTTGTCGTTTCTACATGGTGTGACCAAAATGCATTCAAATCCCCTTACTTGTAGTCTGCAATGCGCACTTTAATCACAATTTCTGAATTGTTTGATTTGTAATTTTAATCTGTGGAGCAGAGGGGAGAAATCAAGGAGTAAACATGTCTTTGTCCCAGACATTATGGAGGTCACCGTTTATGGGAATCTGCCTGGTATGCACTCCAGTACATTCATTGACTTAGATTATCAGAAGTATCTGCACAATAGTGTGCATTACATTAAACACTATAATCAAAGTAAAACATTGCAAAGAAAAGACCAGCACTCGTACTTGAGTAAATGAACAAACTGTAGTCCTGCAGGTGGCTCATCACCACAATAAATTCTGCTTGTCATCAGTTATTAACACAGTGATAGTAAATCTGATGAACCTGCTATGCGATTATTCAGCGCTGACAGTTTAATTTGTACGGCACTGATAAGAACTAATAATATCACATTAATTTTAAAGAGACCAGCTGAAGAGTTGCAGAGTTGTAGTATACAGTAATATTGTGGAAAGATATGTAAGAAGATATATTGAAAGTGTCTTTTATCAGAAGTAAAGTGCCACCGATTTAAGTTGCGATCTTCTGTGTGTTAATGACTAGATATGCACCACTGATGTGTCATAAAAATGTCCCTAATTGGCTGTTATACACTCTGTCATGGACGACGGGCACAACTGATGTTCTTGTAATAATCTTCTTTCCTCATTGTTTAAAATGCGAGGCCTAAAGTGACAATCAAACACTGATTCAACAGGCTGCACAATGGCCTGTAATGCATTCTAATGTGCAAACAAGAGAAAAATCCCAGAAATGAATCAATTAAAATACATGCAAAGGAAGAGTGAATTGTGTTCTAGGAGGAGTATGGGACAAGAGTGGGGGGCATTCATCAAAAAGAAATACTCCACAATACCACCACACTACAATCCAACGCCCTCACTCTACCTTAGATGTCATTAGAAACAAAGTACGTGTGTTTCCAGCATTGAGGAACAATAACTGATATGTATGCAAAGTCTGCCAATATACAGTTAGGTCCATAAATATTTGGACAGAGACAACTTTTTTCTAATTTTGGATCTGTACATTATTACCACAATGAATTTTAAATGAAACAACTCAGATGCAGTTGAAGTGCAGACTTTCAGCTTTAATTCAGTGGGGTGAACAAAACGATTGCATAAAAATGTGAGGCAACTAAAGCATTTTTTGAACACAATCCCTTCATTTCAGGAGCTCAAAAGTAATTGGACACTTGACTCAAAGGCTATTTCATGGGCAGGTGTGGGCAAGTCCGTCGTTATGTCCTTATCAATTAAGCAAATAAAAGGCCTGGAGTTGATTTGAGGTGTGGTGCTTGCATGTGGAAGATTTTGCTGTGAACAGACAACATGCGGTCAAAGGAGCTCTCCATGCAGGTGAAAGAAGCCATTCTTAAGCTGCGAAAACAGAAAAAACCCATCTGAGAAATTGCTACAATATTACGAGTGGCAAAATCTACAGTTTGGTACATCCTGAGAAAGAAAGCAAGCACTGGTGAACTCAGCAACGCAAAAAGACCTGGACATCCACGGAAGACAACAGTGGTGGATGATCGTAGAATCATTTCCATGGTGAAGAGAAACCCCTTCACAACAGCCAACCAAGTGAACAACACTCTCCAGGGGGTAGGCGTATCGATATCCAAGTCTACCATAAAGAGAAGACTACATGAAAGCAAATACAGAGGGTGCACTGCAAGGTGCAAGCCACTCATAAGCCTCAAGAATAGAAAGGCTAGATTGGACTTTGCTAAAGAACATCTAAAAAAGCCAGCACAGTTCTGGAAAAACATTCTTTGGACAGATGGAACTAAGATCAACCTCTATCAGAATGATGGCAAGAAAAAAAGTATGGAGAAGGCGTGGAACAGCTCATTATCCAAAGCATACCACATCATCTGTAAAACACGGTGGAGGGAGGCAGTGTGATGGCTTGGGCGTGCATGGCTGCCAGTAGCACTGGGACACTGGTGTTTATTGATGATGTGACACAGGACAGAAGCAGCCGAATGAATTCTGAGGTGTTCAGAGACATACTGGCTGCTCAAATCCAGCTAAATACAGCAGTCAAATTGATTGGGTGGCGTTTCATGATACAGATGGACAATGACCCAAAACATACAGCCAAAGCAACCCAGGAGTTTATTAAAGCAAAGAAGTGGAAAATTCTTGAATGGCCAAGTCAGTCACCTGATCTTAACCCAATTGAGCAGGCATTTCACTTGTTGAAGACTAAACTTCAGACAGAAAGGCCCACAAACAAACAGCAAACAGAAGTAAAGGCCTAGCAGAGCATTAAAAAGGAGGAAACCCAGCATCTGATGATGTCCAGGAGTTCAAGACTTCAGGCTGTCATTGCCAGCAAAGGGTTTTCAACCAAGTATTAGAAATGAACATTTTATTTCCAGTTATTTAATTTGTCCAATTACTTTTGAGCCCCTGAAATGAAGGGATTGTGTTCTAAAAATGCTTTAGTTGCCTCACATTTTTATGCAATCGTTTTGTTCACCCCACTGAATTAAAGCTGAAAGTCTGCACTTCAACTGCATCGGAGTTGTTTCATTTAAAATTCATTGTGGTAATGTACAGAACCAAAATTAGAAAAAAGTTGTCTCTGTCCAAATATTTATGGACCTAACTGTATATATAGCAGTAACGGCGCACTGCACGGAATACACTTGACTTATAGTTTTCATTCTCTTTCTCTGTACGTTTAGCATTCGTTTGCTCAGAGGTTGATGCGCTTGCTGCTTCCTGAGCAGTCTTGTTTTCTCCACCCTAGTGGCCCGCTTCTTCTCTTGTTTTGTTGGCATCTTTTCACATTAAAACTGATTAAGTCAGTGTTTGTGTTGCAATTATTTAGTACATTTTCTTTAATTTTTCATTTAAGCTGGCACTTGAGGCAAATTGAAGACTTAAACATGATTTAAGATATGAAGAGGAAGTGAAGGTGGTAGGGATGAGAACGACGAAGGTGGTAGGGATGAGAACGGTGCCCATGCGCTTGCGCCACATGGCCACCCTTCTGCCCTCTGCCAAGAGTTGATTCTACAATAAAATAAAATAAAAATAAAAAGTAATAATTCTAAAACTCTTCGCTTTAATTATAAAGCTGTAGTGAAGAGTTTCAGCATAGTATATGTGTACCAAATTTCAGATCAATCATTCCAGCGGTTTGCAAGCTACAGGTGATTTCAAATCCTGGACAGACAAGCGGACAGCCACGGTAGCGTATTATATAAGAAGAAAGGGAAAGAATTAATATACAGTATTAGCAATTTCAGTGGACAGAAACAAGCCAGCTAATCAAAGCAAATGAATTAAAAATTCACATACAGTGCCTTCAAAAAGTATTCACTTCACTTTTTAAAAGTTTTTATTACATTTATTTATTTGGTCAACACCTTTATCCAAGATGACTTTCAGCATTTCAGATTTAATTGGCGGAGTGGTGGCTCTGAGGCTAGGGATCTGCACTAGCAATCGGAAGATTACCGGTTCGAATCCTGTAAAATGCCAAAAGGGACTCTGCTCTGTTGGGCCCTTGAGCAAGGCCCTTAACCTGCAATTGCTAAGCGCTTTGAGTAGTGAGAAAAGCGCTATAAAAATGAAGAATTATTATTACATTTGTTTTTCAAATTGTGGTGTCACACAGTGGTGTCAGTGGTTGGATTTGAACCAACATCCTCAGGGATGAAGTCCAAAGCCTTAACCACTGTGCCGCACAACCGGCCTTATTATGTTGTAGCCTTGTGCTAAAATCATTTACATTCATTTTTCCACCTCAAGTCACATTCAGTGCCACAGAATGGCAAAGCAAAAACAGCCCAGAGGAAAATTATGCATCTCAGGTTGATCTTTGATACCTTGTGAGACTTCACACAGATTACCATTTATGTTTCATTTAAGAACTAAACTTTGTCACAGATGGGTCTCCTAAAATTCCTTAGGAGACATGACTTTAGACAAAAAGAAGATACAACTGAAATCAAGTCAAAATTGAGGTGTTAGTTTGGAAAGCATGGTATCTTCTGTGAGATCTCTTTCCAGACTTCACATTCATTGGACTGATGCCTTTATCCAAGGTGTCTTACAATATCTGAGACATGATTGGTTGCATTTCTTTTGTTTTTCCAATTGGCTCACAGGCAGATGATGTGAAATTACTCGTGGTCATAGTGGTGTCAGAAGTGGGATTTCATCCCAGAACCTCAGGATTTAAAATCCAAGGTCTTAACCACTATGCTGCCACACTGTCTGCCCTTTGTTCTAGAATGACTTTGATCTAATTGGCACACAACAATATAAATTAGAGCAACTAATAGTATTATTTCGAAGCAAGGACTACAGTTTTGTATTCATAGTAAATAGTTTTATGACTATCGCCCATACATTTCACCAGATATTACTGAGCACACAATGCAAATACTTTCAAACTGGAAAATAAAATGTCAAGACACAACTTGGAAGATCTGAGCCCATTGTGTGACTTTGCTGAGATCTCCACTGAAACTTAAGAGGAGACCCTTGAGAGAATACCGAGAAGAGAGGTATAATGTTTCCATTTTATTTCTTTCTGATCTAACTTTTGTTGAGGAGAAACCAAAAAGATATTAAGGAGGTCTCTTTTTTGAGTTTTTCCTTCCTATGGGAGGATTTTTTGAAATTGTTGCAGATTTTAAAAATAAAGAACTGAAATATCCCATTAACATAAATATTCAGGCCTTTGCTATAACATCTATAATCTGGCTCAGGTGTATCCCATTTGATTAATCATCATTGAGATGTTTCTACAACTTGGTTGAAGTCGCTCACCATTGATTGGACTTGACTAGGAGAGAGCACACCTGTCTATAGACGGTCCCACAGTTGCGTCTAAACCAAGCCATGAGGTCGAAGGAATTGCTTGCAGAAGTTGGAGACAGAATTGTGCTTAACAGATCTGGAGAAGGCTAAAATAAAATCCTGCAACACTGTAAGTTCTCAAGAACACAGTGGACTCCATAATTCTTAAATGGAATAGGTTTGGAACAATGTTCTGTCATGATTTATGATTTTCTGACTTGGCTACAATTCTAAGACAGCCAGCCAGCCATTATCCAACCCGCTATATCCTAACAGAGAGTCACGGGGGTCTGCTGGAGCCAATCCCAGCCAACACAGGGCGCAAGGCAGGGAACAAATCCCAGGCAGTGCGCCAGCCCACCTCAGGACACACACACACACACACACACCCACACCCACACAACAAGCACTCACTAGGGACAATTTAGGATCGCCAATGCACCTAACCTGCATGTCTTTGGACTGTGGGAGGAAACCAGAGCACCCAGAATAAACCCACACAGACACGGGGAGAACATGCAAACTCCATGCAGGGAGGACCCGGGAAGCGAATCCAAGTCTCCTTACTGCAAGGCAGCAGCACCTCCACTGCACCACCATGCTGCCCGCATTCTAAGACAAACGTTGAAATTTAACTAATGAGCATAGATCTCAGCGTTAACATTTGCAGTAGGCCTCTGTTATATGCCATGTGGTATGGGATTCACGAAAGCAGTGTTAATGTTTGTGATGCACCATCTTTTGTAATGACAGATGCAGGCTTAACGTCTATTATGATTGTGTGGCGATTGGTTACTTGGAGAAAGAAAAGGAAGGACAGGAATTGGAGGTTAGTACGTTTGAAAGAGACAGTACTGCTGCAATAAATTATTTCATCGAAGGTCGTGCACGGCGCAGCAACCATCTTGCGGGAGGTAGGAACAATCTCTGGACCAGTCGCCAGATCGTCACTATCACTGTGCCAACGTGTTCCTGTGTTTAATAACATGCTTTAACTCTTATCATCATGAAAATTATATCAAGTATACATCTCAGTATTTTAATTATTCAGAGAGCTGTAATATCATGAATGTAATGGATTCTGTGTCCTGTCGGAGGAAGAGAAAGCCCGTTTAAGAAGCACATAGTGATTCACACACATAGAGCACATAGAAAATCAAATACAAAACAAAGCATTTAACATGCTAATTTAGTTACGATGGTATTTGAGAAACTAGTAAATTAAATGATTTTAAGATGAAGT
Organism: Erpetoichthys calabaricus; assembly: GCF_900747795.2. NCBI lineage: Eukaryota > Metazoa > Chordata > Cladistia > Polypteriformes > Polypteridae > Erpetoichthys > Erpetoichthys calabaricus. Next base: position 16,305,820 of record NC_041399.2, read on the forward strand.
TTATGATGTTCTACATTAATGACAAATTAAACTACGTAATTAAAGTGGAAATTTTGAAATTAAAGTTGACATTTCAAGCTTTTTTTCCCACTGTGTCCCTATTTTTTTTCTTTTCTCTGTACCCTAATAAGCTTTCATATGACATTTAGACGGTGGGCTGTGACTCGCCTTTTCACGGTGACTTTGATATCTGACACTCTGTGTTACTTGATCAACTTCCTTTTGTTGTTTATACCACTGTTTAAACCAACAAATGGTATGTTTTTCCTTGCCTCCACTTGGTATTCTCTGAAATTCTTCTGTTTTCCCCCGCTGAGCTTAAGGGCTATTTAAATTGATTTGCATATTCAAAAAGGCATAATTCTGGGAGGAGTTGGTGGGTGGCAGCAGACGCGTGCACGTGCAACACACAGATTTATGCATCAGGATTTTTTTGTGCGTACGCACATTTCCGCTTTTCTCCTTACGCCATGTTTTAGTGTGAATTATACGCACTCCATTATGCATGAGGCCCCAGGAGAGAGACCAAAGCAAATGTACAAAGCAAAATACCTCTTGGGTGACATTTTGCATATTATCGCTGAAACGGACTCTGACTTGCTGGACTCCGATTTTGATGCAAGAGATCTGGAGACGGAGATCGAAAACGATCAAAAAAATCAGCATCAGTTGATCGGACCCCAGCTAATCGACATGCTGAACATGTTCATGTAGCTGATGCGCTGATGACTTCTACTTGAAATGGCAAGAGGTACAAATCAGATTGCGTCGCACTGTATCTGCCACCACCATCCACATGCCGCACGGAGACAGCCAGGCAGCCGGCCCACCACACATTTCTGCTGGCCATTGAGCTGGCCCCGTACAGCTGCTGCTGCCAGAGACGTTGAACAGGCACTGGCAGCAGCCCCAGCATGCAGCAACAGACATTTTATGTTGATTTATGTGTGAAATTGTGTGCTTGTCAGAAAACTGAGTTTTATGGAAGAAATATTCAGCCCTCTTTAGAGTTAAAGGACAAAATAGGGAATTTAAATATCAGCTGTGGACTACTGCAGACTGGAAGAAAGTCTTATGGACCGATGAATCAAAATTTGAAACCTTTGGTTCATCACGTAGTGTGTTTGTATGCCGTCAAATTGGTGAAAGGATGGCTCCTCAGTATGTGACACCAACTGTCAAACATGGAGGAGAAAATGTGCTGGTCTGGGGTTCTTTTGTTAGAGGCAGAGTTGGTGACTTTGCACAGAGTGACTGGCATTCTGAATCAAAAGCGTTTCCACAGCTGGCCTGTTATTGTGTATCAACAAAAGGTGTCTGTTTTGATTAATAAAACATTTGAATAAACCTTTGTACGCTTAGTGATTCCTTGACTTTTGTTTCCATTGTTTATTTGTTCTATGCCTTAATTTCATGAAACATTAAGACGTTAAACTTCATGCATTTCCATAAAAATTGACATGTTCTAAAACCTTTGGCCGATAGTGTATATTAGGCAGAAAGTGAATACTGTATATACTTGCGTATAAGTTGGGTCTTGAAACCCAAAAAATCGATCATAAAATCAGACCCCGACTTATACGCACGTTCAAAAATATGACACTTAATTTTTAAATTTTTATTACATCTTCTTGTTTCCTCCAATCTCGCATCAGTTTCGCAGTCACATCGAATTTTGTTGCAGCAGCGCGGTTGCCTCTTTCTTTCACCACTTCAACAACTTTTACTTTAAAGCTAGCTTCATATTTTCTTCTGATAGAATGCTCCATCGTAGATAAGGGATGCTCTTACGATAAAGGTGTATGAGGGTGTGAGATACAAAAAACACAAAACTCTGCAAACGTCGCTTTGGAATACTTCGGGTATTGCTGTGTGGTCACGTAGGAGAGTACATAGGAAAAAAAGGCAGTGCACTCTGTGGTTACTCTCACAGGTGGACGTTAGCATATCATAATCTCATGGACCAATAGCATGAGTTTTCTGCATTCGACTTATACGACCGACATTAAAAAATATTGGAAATTATACAGTAAAATCAAGCCCCGACTTATCTGCGAGTATATACGGCAGTCAGTTCTTGAAGGTGATGTGTCAGAAGCAGGAAAAATTGGCAAGCGTAAGGATCTGAGCATCTTTGACAAGAACAAAACTGTTATGGCTACAACAACAACAACAACATTTATTTCTATAGCACATTTTCATACAAAAAGTAGCTCAAAGTGCTTTACATAATGAAGAAAAGAAAAATAAAAGACAAAATACAAAATTAAAATAAGACAACATTAGTTAACATAGAAAGGAGTAAGGTCCGATGGCCAGGGTGGACAGAAAAAACAAAAAAAAACTCCAGACGGCTGGAGAAAAAAATAAAATCTGCAGGGGTTCCAGGCCACGAGACCGCCCAGTCCCCTCTGGGCATTCTACCTAACATAAATGAAATAGTCCTCTTTGTAGACAACTGGGGCAGAACAACTCCAAAATGGTAGGTCTTCCCGGTATGCAGTGGTTAGTACCTATACCTACGAGGTGGGGAGGTGGTTCAGTCCCACAAAGGAGCTACTGTAGCAGAAATTGCTGAAAACCTGAATGCTGGCCATTAGAGAAAGGAGTTAGAATACACAGTGCATCACAGCTTTCTGTGTAGCTAATCAGAGTGCCTGTAATGACCCCTGTCTGACACCAAAAAACACCTACTATTGGCATTTGACCATTACAACTGGACAATGGAGCAATGGAAGAAAGTCACTGGTCCAGTGAATCATGGTTTCTTTTAGATCATGTCGATAGATAGGTGCATGTATGTCATTTACTTGGGAAAGAGATGGCAGCAGGATGCAGAATGGGAAGAAGGCAAGCTGGTGGATGCAGTGTGATACTCTGGGCAATGTTCTGCTGGGAAACCTTGGGTCCTGGCATTCATATAAATGTTACATTGAAACGTACCACCTATCTAAAGGTTACTGTGGATCATGTAAACCCCTTCATGGCAACAGTATTCCCTGATGGCAGTGGTCTCTATCAGGAAGATGCTCCCTACCACACTGCAAAAATTGCTCAGGAATGGTTTGAGGAACAGGAGAAAGAGTTCAAGGTGTTGACTTGGCCTCCAAATGCCCCAGATCTCAATCCAATCAAGCATCTGCGGGATGTTCTGGAAAAACAAGTCCAAACCATGGAGGCCCCATCTTGCAACTTATAGGACTGAAGGGATCTGCTGTTACCATCTTGGTGGCAGATAGCACAGAACCCCTTTAGAGGTCTTGTGGAGTCCAAGCTTTGAAGGGTCACAGCTGTATTGGTGCCATGAGGGAGACCTACACAATATTAGGCAGGTGGTTTAAATGTTGTGGCTGATTGGTGTATTCTTCAAACAAAGTAAAATTACATTAATATTATAAAGTTTCATTATGTCTTACTGATGTTAGCGAAGGCTGTAAATTGTAAGTCATTTGTTTGATAATTTTTAACCAAATTCATTGTAAAGAATCTTGAATGCATGCCGCGTACTAAATGAGTTGAAGACATAGGCAGAAATTACTTTGATCAGTGGGCCACAATGATTTCTTTGAATGATGACTTCTTAATGCATTCCATTAGTACAGTAAAGCTAATTCTACTTTAGGAAAAAAAACAGCAATCATAGCTGAAATCAAGAAACCTCCGAAAATTGGCTTAAATCACTTTGTAGGTGTGACGATAATACTAATGTTGAATGAGAACCTTCAGTTGTAGGCAAATTAAATATAAAGATGCATGTATTCACAAGTTTTGATAGATTTTTCCTGGCTCTATTTCTCCCTGTCCCTTAATGCAGTTATGAAATAATTCATTTTATTAAATAGTAATTTAAAAATAAAGTTTTTTCATTTTTTTCCAGTAATAATGTCAATACATGTGACGACAGGCTTCCCAAAAAACACAGACACTGGGACACTGAATGAAAAAAAACAGGACCAAGCGGAACAGTATAGAGGGGCAGACTCCAGAAGTGGAAGGGCAAAAATGAAACAGAATTAACTGAGCAAAAGAATATCAATAAATAAATTATCTGCACAATAAAAGCAGTTCAGGGGCATTCACTTCAAACACGTGATGAGTAACTAGTGAGGAGAAATCATTCTTTCTCATTAGCAAGTCATTCTAATTAGTAAAGAAAATGAATCAAAATTAAATCTTCACCTTTTCACCTTTAAATGGGCTTAAAAGAAAAATAAGCATCCTTTCATCTATCTATCTATCTATCTATCTATCTATCTATCTATCTATCTATCTATCTATCTATCTATCTATCTATCTATCTATCTATCTATCTGTCATTCGAGTTCAGGTTATGGGAAAGCAGTCTAATCAATGGTACCCAGATGTCCCTTTCTTCCCAACACCTCCTCCAGCGTGTCCATGATCTCCCTTGAGCAGGCCCGGTCTTAGGTATTATGGGGCCCTAGGCGAAAGGGGGGTCCAGGGGCCCCCTGAGGGGGGCGGAGCCCCCCTGGAAGCTCTGTGAAATGCGTGAAAATTAGACCAAGGAGTCGATCCGGGGCCCCCCGGACGCCGGGGCCCTAGGCGGTCGCCTACTTCGCCTATGCCTAAGGCCTGGCCTGATTGGGACAAATAATGCTGTAGTATATTTAAGTATATATGACAATTGCTCATTCGGACAATTTGTTTTGGGGGCCCCCAAGAAGGCGGGGGCCCTAAGCTATAGCTTGTGTAGCTTATACGTAAATCCTGCACTGCCCTTGAGGTGTCCTCCTAGTTGGATACGCCTGAAGCACCTCTTCATGACGGCATCCTAATCAGAAGCCCGAGCTACCTCAATTGGCTCCTTTCAATGCAGAGGAGCAGCAGCTCTAACTTTGATCTCCTTCCGAATGTCTGCACTCCTCACTCTATTTCAAAGGCTGAGCCCAGACACCCAGCCAAGGAAACTCATTTCTGCTGCTTGTATCCATGATCTAGTTTTTTCGGGTCAATGCTCATGTCCATGTCCATAGATAAACCAGTAAACTGAGAGCATTTTCTTTCAGTTCAGGATCTGATCAGTACAATGTCCGCAGGACTGAGGGTGTTGCTCTGATCCACCTGTCAATCCCCTGCTCCTGTCTTTCCTCACACAAGAATAAGATCTTGAACTACTTGAAGAAGCACCACATCTACAACCTGGAGAGGGCACTCCACCCTTTTCCAGGTGAGACTCAGTAACCTTGCTTGGAAAAGGGAAACCGGTGTGAGCCAGACTCGGCTGGGTAGTTCATTAGCACTAACACCTGATGGTTGGTCCTTTACCCATTGAGCCCACCAGGGCACAGCTTGAAGGAGGAACATGGATCTGTCCTCCAGTGGGCCTACCACCTGCAGGAGGAACCTTTAGGGCCTGGTGGTTTGTGGCTTGGCTTGTGGCAAAAATAAGCAGCCCCTGGTATCTGCAGAGCTAAACCTGCACTTCTTTTCAGTTTCAGAATGAGTTCAGCAGCCATTTCACCTTGTCCCAGCATGAAACTACTGTTCCAGCAAAGAAAAAATGATTTAGTGTTGATGGATTATATACTGTATTCAGGGTGCCACCTTACATTGCACTGTGCTTCACAGAATATATATATATACTGTATATATATTATGGCAGGCGGGTGGCCGGGTCTCATGCCCGGCCGGGATGCCCCTTCTACATACAGTATGTTCCAGGGGAGCAACCATGGGCTTCTCAATACCTCCCCCGGGAGGCTTGGTGGCAGCCTCCCTGGCTAACGATGGTGCCTCAGTTTCTCGCAGGGCTCCATGGGAGATGGAATTCTCCACAGCCCTGTTGAGATCTAGGGTGGCCGCCAGGGGGTGCTGCATGGGTCCCTGAGCTGGCCTAGACGACTCTACAGTACCTCCCCAGAAGTGCAATCAGAAACAGGTGATCAAGCACCTGGAGTACTTCCGGGTGGGCTATAAAAAGGGCCAGCAACCACCACTCAGGAGCCAGAGTCAGGAAGTGGAGGATGAAGCTAGATGGGAGGAGTGGTGGTTCCAGAAGTACTGTGAATTGTGCTTGGTTTTGGACTGTGCTGTGCCTGTGGGATTCACAGGGAAGACGTGCCCCACAGGTGAAGAAAAATAAAGTCTTGTGTTTTACACATGCCTCCGTGTGAGTCTGTGTTGGGTCGGACGCTATACAGCGTCCTTTATCACTATATATATATATATATATATATATATATATATATATATATATATATTATATATATATATACATATATATATAATATATATATATATATATATATATATATATATATATATATATATATATTATATATATATATATAGGGTGATTCAAAACTATTCATCCGATTTCAAAGTGCCATATTTTTACAATTGTGAGGTGCCTATGAACCAATCACATACCAATTGAAACAGAAGGTCACAGAGTTTCTGACGGTCACCGGAGGATGGAGTGCCACCTCATTGGCACCAGGAAGTACGAGCATTTCTCAACAACCAACTCCTTCATTGCTGGATTGGTCATAAAGGAAACCACAATTTGGCACTCCACTTCTGACCCCAAAAATCACCAGATCTCATGGCGTGTGACTTTTTTTTGTGGGGTTACGTAAAAAATTCTGTTTATATGCCATCACTCCCAACAACACTAAATGATCTCCGAAATCGCATTGAATGAGCTGTGAGTACAGTGACACCCAACATGCTCAATAGATTATGGGATGAATCTGACTATCGTGTTAATGTTGTTCATATAGCTGGAGGAGGTCAAATCGAGCACTTGTAAAATTACATAATAAACTTTATGTTCACCTAAACCATTTACAATTTACTGCATTGATCTGTAATGATTTACAAGTGAAATTAATCATTTTGAAATCGGATGAATATTTTTGAATCACCCTGTATATATTGTCACACACGTGCGAGTAGGAGACAACTAAAGGGTCTGAGTAAGTGTAATAAAACATCTGACCAGGGGGGTGGCGGAGTGCTCTGACTGTCTTTCTCAGTTCTCTACAGACCTTTCCACGAGAAATCCTGCAAGGTTCCGGCGCCTCAGAAGACGTCACTTCCGAAGCCGGCCCCTTTGCTGACGTCACTTCCGAAGCCGGCCCCTTTGCTGATGTCACTTCCGAAGCCGGCCCCTTTGCTGACGTCACTTCTGGTTCTGGCCATTTTGATGACAACATTTCCTTTCCAGACCTTTAAAGCCTCCAACTTGGGCTACTATAGTCAGTTCTGTCTTGGACTCTGTGAGATGCACATCGTGCTGGTGATTCAAAAAACCCTTTTGCAGCTGGGAAAAACAATATACGGGTGGCTGCCCCAAACCTTTATAATGTCTTGGACTCATAATTATTACAATATATATTGTCACAGATGGCAAGGAGAAAGAAAAGAGAGGTGAAAAGGAGAAGGAGAAAGTATTGTGCAGCTACTGGGAACAACTGGAAAGCATTCCCTTTGTAAATAAACTCATGTGTTGTGTGCTTGAGTCTGTCTGTGTTGAGTTTGGTCAGCTTGTGCACCCCCTGTGGATGACAATATATATATATATATAGAGAGAGAGAGAGAGAAGGAGAGAGTCACACTCGCACGTTTGGCTCATCTACTGATATTCACTCTCCAAACCAGAGGGTGGCGCTGTTGCCTAAGGCCTTTTCTCTTCCTCCCTCTCCAAAATGAATGATTGACGATCCCTCCATCTTATCACTTCTGGATCCCACCCTCCTGAACTCGTCCCTTCCAGGTCCTTCCTAGAAAACCGTCTCCGACACTACCTTGATGCATTCTGAAGAAGACTACTCTCTGAACAAAGCTAATTAGCTTTTGTTGCTTCTTGTGATTTTTCCATTCAATAATCCAATAATATACAGTACAGGGATCACTTAGGTGTCCCAACCATTTATGATGTGCCCTTTGCCTGATTTACATTATATATATTTTCAAGCTACCTGAGTTGGACATCCTAAATTGTCCTCTGTCGTACTGTCGTGTAGTCACCCCATGGATTTGTCATCTTACCAATTTCTTGCCCAGCTCTTGAACAAAGAGGCATCTCTTCTGGTGTTTCCTTGTGTTCCAATTTGGATTCAGTGCTAGAGAAATACATTGTAGGCTGGGATGTCCAAGATGTTGAAACATATTGCAAGTGTCCACTGTATTGTTGCTCTTTTTCTCTACGTCAGCCATACTAATCATTGTGAAGTTGATATTGTACAAGGGAGTATCTGAAAAACCCCAGAATCTCTCAATAGTAAAGGAATAGGGTCTAGCTATTGAATATGTCGATAGGCGTTTTATGCCTATAGTCTGGTTAGTCAGTCCTCCAAGTGGCATCACACAGAGTTGATCGAGTTTGTATTTTTGCCGTTTATTCCACAATTGTGCTGGTGATTTGGCCAATTTTTTTTTCTTTAAGCAGATTTTTAAGAGATAGTGATGGTCACATTTCTTGACATTGAGAGACTTGTTAATAAAGAGTTTGTTCCCTGTGGACGGAGTGTTAGTCAGAGACATTACATTGAACTGCTGAGGTGCATACAGGAAATCATCAGAAGAAAATGTTCAGTGCACTTTGAAAACACCACATGGTCACTCAAAGAGTTTTTGACCAAAAACAATGTGGTATAAGACAAGTAACAAGCATGAAAAAGGTTTGAGACACATCTGTGACCCCATATAATGAAAATAAATGAAAAGAAAGATGGTCTTTTTACAAAGATAACTGATATCTTTTCAGATGGGAGGCCAATACAGAACTGACTCAAAGATGGCCGAACTGTCAGTCATATGGATTCCAGATAAGAAGGAAGGAGGTCAGGTAGCAGCAATGTGGCTCAACGGTCGTCAGTCTTTTCTTCAGCAGAGGGAAGAAGAGGAGGCATTAGCACACAGTGCCAACTTCCGGTTCAGCGGGTAACTACCATCACCAGAGCCCTTAAGGTGCATCCCGAGCGCACGCCATATGTGACAGTGGTTGTAGCTTCGCACCCCCAGTATTGGCCAGATCTTTCTCCCATTGACTTCTTTTTCTTCCTGATATTTAACCTGAGACTTAAAGGAAGAAAATTTGCTACTGTGGAAGAAATCCAGGAAAAAAACACCACAGCCTGTATGTAAAGGACACACGATGCTATAGCAGGACTCGAAACAAAGGGTTTTTGCATGACTTTTATTTTGACAAATGTAACCCCATTGCACCACCCTTCCTTTCTAAGCAGTGTGCAAGACCCTGAGTTCTTTAGTATGGTGTCGACACCCAATCATTGAATTTTCACTATCGGTCACCTCCAACCATTTAGCTCATAACAAATCACAACTACCACCTAGTTTAAAGAAAAGGAACTTTCTCTTTACTTGACATCATCAATATTATAACTCTGTACAGCATGAATAAAAAAAAACAACCATATATCATCCTCCCAACACTACTGGTGAGCTCACCTTTAGGACATAAAGTAATTAGTCACCAAGTTGGAGGCCCCAAATGTAGTTCGGGTTGCATAGTGGCCAACAAATAAAACAACACTGGCCCCTTCTCTTGAGTTTCACCTCAAGCCAAATCACAAATAAATCAAACCAATAAAAAACACACAGACCTTGGGTGAATGATCTCCTCCTTCTTTGGCCTTTCTTCTCACCTCTGTCTTGGATCTGAAAAAAAAACAAAAAACTCAACAGCAGGTTGCACCCGCTTCCTTCTGTCTTTCTCTTCTTTTATTCCCCGCACACTCCATGCACCACTGTTCCAGTTCTTCTCCTCTCCCGACTATCTTTACCTCCTGGACCCCTTCTATCCGATGGTGCCTTTCTGTTTGGGATTTGCGTTCACTTTCGTCCCCCTAAATCGTTTATCGACTTTGGTGTTCTCCCTCCCTCTCACTGTGCGCACCAGCGTTTTGCCGTATGTTTCTTTTTCCACTTTTTTTCTTTACGTTTCAATATATTATAGCTTTCTCGTCCTCATCAGTGTTATGCTGCCACTTCTTTTCTATCAGTTTAGCATTTTGCTTCTTGTATAAGTCTGTCTCATTTCTGCTCTTACAGAGTTCAGCTCTAATCCATGTGTCCTCCCTCTCCTCTCTTCACTTCTGTGTATCTCCAGTCCTTCCTTTGTCCTCCAATCCCGTCCCTGTATCTACCTGACACAGCCTGAGGATGGACCAATGAGGGAGCACTGTCAGGTATTAGGCTAGGCTTTATGCCCCTGCTCTGTTTAAGGTTACTACACACAACCACACTTATTTTTAGTTATGGGATTAACTTTATTCTGCCCTGTGTTTTTTTTTCTATCTCTTAAAATCTACCCTGGTTACACAAAGTTATCATGTTTTGTTTTTTTTTGTTTGTATAAATGAAAATGAAAATGCTGACATATTGAGGTGAATAAACAAGCACCTTGCTGAAAAGTGAACAAGGCATTCATTTCTGCATGTTATATGTAAAACAAAAGTTACAAATGTTTATCTACTCTCTATACACTATATAAAATCCTAAGCCTAAAAGTGCAACGATTTTGTGCAACAATTTTATGTGGCGTTTTTTATGTCACATTTTTTGTGACGCTTTAAATCTGGCTTATTTTAAAACCTACATATATATGTTTGGTATCATTCTTTTCAGAACTGTAATGTGATGTTATTAGATTTTCAGATTCTTATTCCACTTTTAAATTATAAACTAAAATATCAAGAAAGTCATGCTTTTTGATATCAAGAAAGTCATAGTTTTTATTTTTGATCGAGTAAACTTTCTTTCACAGGAACAAACTATTAAAAAAAATATCTATTCATAACACCAAAGTTTGTATTTAGGTAATTTAGTTACCTGAAGGTCAAGGTGCCAAAGGCGCCAGGGGGGCTTGCCCACCTAGTGTTATATATATTCTTTTGTAGCCCTTATGGTGTGTTTATGAAAAGAACATGGAAATGGTAATAAACAATCATAAACCATGAATCTGAGAGTTGACCATCATTCAGCCAAGGCTGCTAAAATGTAGATATTGTAACAAAAATGAGAAAAGTTATATCAAATTCTGATTTGATATACCATATATACTCACGTATTAGTCGTGTCTTGAAACCCGAAAAATCGATCGCGACACTTAAATTTTTTTCTTACATCTTCTTTTTTCCTCTAATCTCGCATCAGTTTCTCAGACACATCGGATTTTGTTGCAGCAGCGCAGTTACCAATTTCTTTCGCTACTTCAACAATGTTTAATTTTAAACCAGTTTCATATTTTCATCTGATCGAACACTCTATCGTAGATAAGGGATGCTCTTACGATAAAGGTGTATGAGGATGTGAGATACAAAAAACACAAATCAGTGCAAACGTCGCTTCAGAATAGGCAAAATACAGAGAGAGAGGTTAGGAGCACACGCTGATACAGCGCATTGCCATACCCACATAGAAAAAAAAGGCTGTGTGCTCCATGGTTACTCTCTCAGGTGGGCGTTAGCATATCATAATCTCTTGGACCAATAGCGTGAGTTTTCCGTATTCGACTTATACAACCAAAATTATACAATACCAGAAATTATACAGTAAAATCAAGTCCTGACTTATCCGCAGGAGAACTTATCCGTGAGTATATACGGTACTTTTATTATTCCCCGAGGGGAAATTGTCTTTGACCTTTGGGGGTCAGAGGTCACAGACAGTCATTGCACAGCACTCCTGGAGCAATTTCAGGATAAGGTCTTTGTTTAAGGGCCCAGAAGAGTAGGATCCCTTCTGGAAATGTTAATAGGAATGGGAGAAGCACTGGGACAAGTGTATTGTATCTCATCCCTATCTGAGGATTTTGAAGGCGACTAAAGGGAATTACTAAAAGTTTTAAAATAAGGAGAGATGCTGGGTATATTGGGAAAAGGATGCTAAGGATAGAGCTGCCAGGGAAGAGGAAAAGAGAAAGGCCTAAGAGAAGGTTTATGGAGAAGAGAAATTAGAATTAGAATAGAAATTAATCCACGCTTTTGTTTTCAGTCGACTAGATTACTGTAACGCTCTCCTCTCAGGACCACCAAAAAAAGACATAAATCGATTTCAACAAGTGCAAAATGCAGGGAAATTTACTAGGAAAAGAAAATCTGAGTACATTGATGTCACTACATTGGTTACCTGTGTCATTTAGAATTGACTTTAAAATCCTGCTTATAGTTTATCCATCCATCCATTTTCCAACTTGCTGAATCCGAACACAGGGTCACGGGGGTCTGCCGGAGCCAATCCCAGCCAACACAGGGCACAAGGCAGGAACCAATCCCGGGCAGGGTGCCAACCCACCGCAGTGCTTATGGTTTACAAAGCCTTAAATAATCTCGCTCCATCTTATATTTCAGAATGTCTTTCACCTTACACTCCAAATCGTAACCTTAGATCTTCAAATGAGTGTCTGCTTAGAATTCCAAGAGCTAAACTTAAAAGAAGTGGTGAGGCGGCCTTCTGCTGTTATGCACCTAAAATCTGGAATAGCCTGCCAATAGGAATTCGTAAGGCTAATACAGTGGAGCACTTTAAAAAACTGCTGAAAACACATTACTTTAACATGACTTTCTCATAACTTCATCTTAGTTTAATCCTGATGCTCTGTATATTCAATTAATTATCATTATTATTCATGGTATTCATATTCAAAATCCGTACTAACCCCTACTTTCTCTTCCGTTCTTTTTCATGTTTTATGGGGGGGGGCGACCTGCACCACTACTACCTGATCAAAGCACCAGGATGTCCCTCCATTAATGGATTAAAGGCCAGAAGTCCGCATGACCGTCATCATCAAGTTCTTCCATGAGAACCCTGAATACAATGAGGACTGATTGAGGTCATTTATGTCAGGTGGAATGCCTAGAGGGGGCTCGGTGGTCTCGTGGCCTCAGAACCCCTGCAGATGTTATTTTTTTCTCCAGCTGTCTGGAGATTTTTTTTTGTTTTTTCTGTCCTCCCTGGCCATCGGACTTTACTTTTATTCTATGTTAATTAGTGTTCCCTAATTTTAATTCTTTTTATTTTGTCTTTTTTCTCTTTCTTCATCATGTAAAGCACTTTGAGCTGCATTATTTGTATGAAAATGTGCAATAGAAATAAATGTTGTTGTTGATGTGGTGAGAGAAGACATGCAGGAGATGGGTGTGACAGAGCAAGATGAGGAGGACAGGAAGAGATGGAGAAAGATGTGGCCGCTGTGGCAACCACTAACAGGAGCAGCCAAAAGAAGAAGAAGAAGATATATTATACCCTTGGCTTTTAAAAAGTCATATTTTAACTAAAACATTTTTATTGGAAATTAAAAGGTGATATTGTATTAAATTAGATTAAATAAACTGTTTTTTTAAATCTTTTTATTGAATTTATTAAAAACATATAACATTCCATACAATCAAGTAAAAACTTACCAAAACTAAATTCAAATCAACCCCAGATGAGAAAGAGAGGAAGGCCAACAGCCAGAGTAAAACTACTGAGAGTAGTAAAGAGAGAAAGGAGTCTTTTCCCCTAATACTTTATTAATCCCATGAGAATAGCCAAGCAAAATGACACCTTTTATTCCCATGAGGAAATTTAGATGCATACAGCAGCAAAAACATAAAAAACAAGAATACATGCACACAGGACAAATAACACACCCAATCAATGAATCAATCAATAAGTTGATAAATAGTTAAATAAAAATAAACTTAACAAGTACGTGAGGTTGAAGCACTGAATTGAATCTCCAAGGGAGCGCCTCCTGGAGGGGATGGAGGTATGAACAAGCTTCATGTTATAGGGTTAATTTCCTGATTCCCTTTTTTCGCATGACCTTGCAAATTTATTTGTTTAAAACTTTTTTTTTTTTTTTTTACTTTTACACTCATGCATAATTCAACATTTAATTGCTTATATGAAGATCATTAAAATTGCTCATATTGCAAACTGAGAAAATCAGATTGGAATGGCAAGCCTCATGCCTCACATTTCCATTTCCAAATGTGCATGAATTGAATTAGAAAGCAATTGTCATAATAATGACAATAACAGTAATAATACAATAGCCCAGAAATGGGTAACTGCCAATCACAGGTGTCTGTCAAATAACCAGACAGAAATGTTTAAGGGTGTCAGAGTGATGAATTTCTCAGGTTGTAAAATTTCAGAATGTGAATCACTTTGATATACTGTAGCCTTTGTGATTTACATCAAAGCAACTGTCACCTCTGCTTGAGCAGAAAGAAATGATAAAAGCACACCAAAATAACTTTATCTCATTTGGGATGTGCAGGTGAATTCACAGTTGTTGCCAAGCCACTCAAGTGACTTAACTTTATACTGTTGGTGTTCCTCCTTTTGAGGCGCCTCACCCTGACCTGTTAAAGCTAAGAAGCGGCTGTGGACAACGTGAAAGATGGCTGATTTAGCTAGGTACAGAATGGGGACGCAGTACTTAGGGTTTCTTCTTCCCGGTCTGGGTTCATATTTAATGCCTTTGATGGCTTTGTCCAGTTTTCTCCAGTAACCTTCCACTTACTACTGATGTGCAGGTTATGTTAAATTTAGAGAAGGATTTAGGAGTTCACATTTATGTGTTCATTCACCACGATACACAGAAAAGGAGTTCAAATGAGAAGTAAAATTTGATGTATTATAGATAGATAGATAGACAGACAGACAGACAGACAGACAGACAGACAGACAGACAGACAGACAGATAGATAGATAGATAGATAGATAGATAGATAGATAGATAGATAGATAGATAGATAGATAGATAGATAGATAGATAGATCTTTATTTGTCAGAAGGAGGAAAGCTGTTTTTGTCCAGAAGCTCTTTAAATAAACAAACAAACAAACAAATAAATAAATTCACAGACTTTGGTCTGAACACACACTAGAATAACAATAAAGCAAGACAATTTAAAAGGAACAAAACCTCTCACTTGGCAGCCCCTTGCCCCAGTGGGGTGCTATACAGATATATTGCTGTTGGTATAAAGGACCACCATTATGTTTCTTGTCACACTGAAAAGTCCTTAGTGTTGGTGTGTCGGAGAGAGGATGTGCAACATTGTTCATTATGGCACTCAGTTTTGTTTTAATTCTCTCCTTCTCTACTACCTCCAGGGGGTCCAGAGTTTGTCCCATAACTGAACCTGGCCTTTTAATTAGCTTGTTGATTTGGTGGGCCTCTCTTGAAGTGGTGTTACCAGCCCAGCACAACACAGCATAGAAAATCACACTGGCCATTACAAAGTTATAGAAGATGTGAAAGCTGTCATTACCCACATTAAAGGAACACAGACTCCTAATAAAAACGTGTCTGTTCTTATACAGTTCCTCTGTGTATTTAGTCTAACCTGTCATTAATGTGGACCCTCAAATACTTGTAGAAGAGAGCCACCTCTATATCCATTCCTAGAATAATGACCAATCATAATGGCTCTTTGGTGTGGTGAAAGTCAATCACCAGTTCCTTGATATTGCTGATGTTAAGGTGCAGACAATCCTCTTTGCATCAATAAACAAAGTTCTCCACCTGACCCTTATATGCAGAAATCCACAACTATAATACATTACCAGCAAATTGCTAAACCACTCAAAGTTTAAATCAGGGCCGGTGTGCGAAATAATGTGGCCTGAGGCAAGGCATGACTTTGCTGCCACATGCCACACCCCATATTCATTAATTCTGGGCATCAATCAATACACTAAGTCCACAAACAATATGTACTTCGATACAGGCTTCAAAAAAGAATACTCCCATGGTACAGTACATCCACAGAATGTCTATTCCAGAAGAAATATTGATCAGTCTTGAAAACTCAGATAGCATTTCTAAAATATATAAAACATTTTAAAGTCCCTTCCTTTCAAAGATCCCGGAGTACAGTGGGGAAAGGATCTCTCACCAACATTTCCGAAAAGGAGTGGAAGGCAGCCATGCACAGAATTCACTCGAGCTCCATATGCGCAAAACATTCAATTATTCAACTTAAAATCTTTTATTGAGCACATCTGTCTCATTTGAAATTGTCCAAAATGTTTCCATGGCGGTTCGCTTCCTGGGTCCTCCCTGCGTGGAGTTTGCATGTTCTCCCCGTGTCTGCGTGGGTTTCCTCCGGGTGCTCCGGTTTCCTCCCACAGTCCAAAGACATGCAGGTTAGGTTGATTGGCGATTCTAAATTGGCCCTAGTGTGTGCTTGGTGTGTGGGTGTGTGTTTGTGTGTGTCCTGCGGTGGGTTGGCGCCTTGTCCGTGATTGGTTCCCTGCCTTGCGCCCTGTGTTGGCTGGGATTGGCCCCAGCAGACCCCCGTAACCCTGTGTTCGGTTTCAGCGGGTTGGAAAATGGATGGATGGATGGAGGACAGCCTTGGTGTCACAATCTCTCCTAATCCACTAACAGCTGTGTTTGGTGGGCTCACAGAGGGGCTTAAAGTGGAGAAGGACAAACAAACTGGAATGGCCTTTACTTCACTATTGGCACGTAGACTTATCTTGCTCAACTGGAAGAATCCTAACTCACCTCTTTTAAGTCAGTGGGTAACTGATAACGTTATATATTATCTAAAACCGGAAAAAATTCTCACTTAGAGGATCTGTGCAAAACTTTTTAAAAACCTGGCAGGATCTAACAACAACATTTTAGGATAAGCATTTATAAAGCATTTCTACTCTTAAAGGCTGTTGACCTTCTTCTCTTTCTCTTGGGTAGGGGTTGAATTTTTGATTGTATGGAAGGTTACTTGCTTTTAATAAAATCAATTTAAAATATATATGAAGGGAATTATTGTACTAGATCCAACCTGCCAGTGTGAAATTATTTCATCAGAAAGAGAAGGGGGGCACTGGTGTAATTGTAGGAGATCCATCCATCCATCCATTTTCCAACCCGCTGAATCCGAACACAGGGTCACGGGGGTCTGCTGGAGCCAATCCCAGCCAACACAGGGCACAAGGCAGGAAACAATCCTGGGCAGGGTGCCAACCCACCACAGGACACACACAAACACACCCACACACCAAGCACACACTAGGGCCAATTTAGAATCGCCAATCCACCTAACCTGCATGTCTTTGGACTGTGGGAGGAAACCAGAGCACCTGGAGAAAACTCACGCAGACACGGGGAGAACATGCAAACTCCACGCAGGGAGGACCCGGGAAGCGAACCCAGGTCCCCAGATCTCTCAACTGCGAGGCAGCAGCGCTACCCACTGCGCCACTGTGCCGCCCTAATTGTAGGAGATCCTGGTATTAATTAGGAAATTAACTACAGTAATAGACTTGTCTTTGTATTATTATATTGTTTTAATCTTTAAATTGATTGTTTACTTGGTACTATAATGTAATTATTAGCTTTTTAAAACCATTCCTCATGGTCTTGGATATGATGTCTGTTGAATGAAGATTTAGTGATGGATTTATTAGCATTGAGTGTTCATTTGATAAGCATTTTTGTTTAAAACCTGTCTCAACAATTTCAAAATATAGCACAACAGATAATTATCCATAGCATGTT
Source organism: Erpetoichthys calabaricus (assembly GCF_900747795.2). Lineage (NCBI taxonomy): Eukaryota > Metazoa > Chordata > Cladistia > Polypteriformes > Polypteridae > Erpetoichthys > Erpetoichthys calabaricus. The sequence continues at coordinate 16,323,316 of NC_041399.2, forward strand.
ATTTTTTAATGAATGAAAAGCACATAAGTAAACAATAAAAGCAACAAAAGTAGACACCATAATGAAAACCTGTTGTCAAGGGGCTTCTAGAACCTCTACAATAGAAGTAAAGTAATAAAGTTTGCCAAAATGTCATGGAGGTTACACAACCTACTTGCATATTCATAAGCAAAAACTGAAAACAAGATGACAGCTGTACGAGGAGACATATGGTCATGTTCCGCACTACAGACCCTTGCTCTCTTGAGATTCAAGATGATTGGCCTCATGTACGGCACAGTGAAGTACTGTGCAGGAGTCTTGGGCCAACAGGGAAAATTACTTGTAAAGCTGGCTATCAGGGCAGTGTTTATTTGCTTGCTTGTCACATTTTTTGAGGGGATTGGCGACTTATTTTTTCAATTAAGTTTATGAGGCTCTTTGTCCAAATAGTTTTTTCATTTTTATTTAAATTTTTACATAAGCCTCAAAATATAGAAGTAGCACAATATCATGTGTTGGTCTAATGCCAAAAGATACTGTCAAGCATGCACATCAGAGGGTCACCCTCCGGGTTCTTCCCAGGTATGTGCTACCACCCCGAGCTGAGATGGGGCACTACCGCTAATCGCCTCATCTTCATCTTCCACAGTGCAGAGAAACTAGCCAGTAAAGACAACTAACTCAGCCCCTTTCCAGTCATTGGGTCATAAAAGCAAGTCTGCCTGGAAAGAGGTGTCACTTCTGGGGCCTCATGTATAACGCCGTGCATAGAACTCACACTATAACATGGCGTAAGCACAAAAGCGGGAATGTGCATACGCACAGAAAAATCCAGATGCAGGAATCTGTACGTACGCAAACTTTCACGTTCTTCCACACTACATAAATCCCGATCAGCGTGAAAAGTAATGTACATGCACGCGCCTTCTGTCCCGCCCCAACTCCTCCCAGAATTACGCCTCTTTGAATATGCAAATTAATATAAATAGCCTTCTGTGAAAAGACAATGGGAAAAGCACGGGAGGAAATATAAGAATTTCAGCGAATACCAAGTGGAGGCAAAGAAAAAACGTACTATTTGTTGGTTTAAACAGTGGTATAATCAACAAAAGAAAGTTGATCAAGTGACAGAGTGTCGGAGAAACTCGAAGGCTCAAGTTCACAAAGTCCCGAATGTGCCCGAAATAAAAAAGAAATCACATAACAAAGTCGCCGTGAAAAGGCGAGTCGTAGCCCACCGTCTGAGTGTCATATGAAAGCTTATTAGGGTACAGACAAAAAATTAGGCACACAGTGGGAAAAAGCACAAAATGTGAACTTTAATCTCGAAATTTCCACTTTAATCACATAGTTTATTTTGCCATTAAAGTAGAACATCATAAACTTCATCTTAAAATCGTTTAATTTACTAGTTTCTCAAATCCCATTGTAACTAAAGTGGCACATTAAATGCTTTGTTCTGTATTTGATCTTCTATGTGCTCTACATGTGTGAATCACTACCTGCTTCTTAAACGGGCTTTCTCTTTCTCCAACAGGACACATAATCCATTACATTCGTGATATTACAGCTCTCTGAATAATTAAAATACTGAGATGTCATGATATCTTTTTCATGATGATAGGAATGAAAGCATGTTATTAAACATGGGAACACGGTGGCGCAGTGCTTGTTCATGTCTCACGCAAGAGGCTTACGGCGCCATGCGCAACCTTCGATGAAATAATTTATTACAGAAGTACTGTCTCTTTCAAACGTACTAAACTCCAATTCCTGTCCTTACTTTTCTTTCTCCAAAAACCCAATCGCCACACAATCAGCTATATAGACGTGAAGCCATCTGTAAGCTTAACACGCCGATTCTTCAAAACTTTTAAGGAACATTGAAATATCTTCGTAGTACATGTTTGATTATTCTATCCGTCTATCCTTCCAGTGTCGCCTCAGCACCAGCAACAATTCAACGCATTGCAGGAACAATCCCTGAACTAGCTAGCGCTGTGGCACCGTGTCCTCACATGTTTAATTATTAACAATAAAGATTATTTAAATGAAGTTAAAGTTTTATCTGTATAATATAATCAACATATTTTGCTGCATTTCATCTTAAAAATGATATCGTCATCATATGTGGCGCAGGTTGTGCAATATTATAACTGTAGTGCAAGTTTACAGTGAGGTGATTGTACTTATAAGTACAAACAGTTCTACAAGGAGCACTTGATGGACTGATTGAGTGCGTTTATAGTTCTTGGGATGAAACTTTTTCTAAACCGCAAAATCCATACAGGGAAGTCTCTGAAGCGTTTTGCCTTGGCTCAGGCAGCGTCTGCTTCATGCTGTGTACCGATAATTCTCTTTCCGATCAGCTGCTGCTGTGATTCCCCACTCAGATACAGTGATATAAATACTCCGAGTGGTGCAGTGAGAGTAATATGGAAAAAGATAATCTGCTGTGGCAACCCTTAACGGGAGCAGCTGAAAGAAGAAGAAGATGCAGTGAGAGTTACAACGCTAAAGCAGTTATGGTATTTGGAATACTATGGCTATTCCCTGGCCCATTATATTGCTACAGGTTAATTACAATCAGATGCATTACACTAATAAACAATATGCAGTTAGTTTCGGTGTATTTATAAAGCTGCGTCAGGAATGTGGAGCTAAGAAAGAAAAGGGTGACCACACAGGAACAGTAGCACTGCTTTGACGCTGGGTGCCGGCAGTCTGCAAAACCGAGCGGAGAAATTGCGTACGCCAAGGTATGAGGTACCGTGGAAATGCGCGTGGCTTTACGCCAAGTTTAGGTTTTATACATCGCGATTTGAACGTGGAAACGTTCGTACGCAGCATTTCTGTGCGTTCGCACTGTTTATACATGAGGCCCCTGGTTCATGTGATCTAAGGAGAACAGCTCTACCGACTGTTTATAATGGCTTTAACTGTGTTGACTGTTGACTGAGGGTAACCTTTTATGTTTTGTTTATGAACCCCATCGCACATAGTTTTTGTTTAACTTTTGCAAGTGAATGGGGACAGCCAGGTTGGAACCCCAGAAATTCATTGCAGTATCAGCCTGTCTTTCCCTCGGACAATCCACAATACACTGAAAACCTCAGCTGGACTGGGAAGTTTATTGTGCAATTTGTCATTTTACCCAAATAATTACAAAATGTCTAGTTTCATATTTTAACAAATTTATGATGAAACATGCAGAATTAAATGCTTACATTAGCTTTTATAAATTAGGGTTAGAAACCCTGAATTAGGCTTAGAAACCATGGATTGTGGCACTTCATTCAATCAATCTAATCGGTTGTGCTTTAGCGGCTAAGCGAGGTTCTCTTTTCTCAATGGTTTCGTTTTGCCTACATGCTTGCCTCCATTGTCTATCAGCGGCTAAGCGAGATTTCTCTCTTCTCGGAGGTTTTGTTTTGCCGATGTGCTTGCCTCACTTGTGTATTAGTGGCTAAGCGAGTTTGATTTTTCTCGGTAGTTTCACTTTAATTCTTAATAATAATTCTTTGCATTTATATAGCGCTTTTCTCACTACTCAAAGCGCTCAGCAATTGCAGGTTAAGGACCTTGCTGAAGGGCCCAAGAGAGCAGAGTCCCTATTGGCATTTACGGGATTCGAACCGGCAACCTTCCGATTGCTAGTGCAGAGCCCTAGCCTCAGAGCCACCACTCCGCCACTTTGGTGACAGAGTTGATTTCTTTGAACTTCATGCTGTAGCCTCGCACTTCTGGGCCAGACAGACACTTCCACGCGTAGACATTTATATTTAAGATGGGTTTATTTTTGCTGATTTTTTATCATCTTTTTATCTTTTTCTTATACTAATGGTCTTGGATGCAACAACTGTGGAAAAAAAGATGCATTTGTGAACTGAGGTAGCAGTGTTGTATAGCGGGGTTTGAGACGATTGTGCCATTCTAAGCAAATTAATTAATTAATTAAACGTGGTTCAGCTAGGCTCAGGCTTGTGGGTGCAGCATTCCACTGCGTGGACGAGAGGAATTTGGTAGGGGAAGCGAGCTGATTGCCTATTGTGCACTTGTGCTGTTAACTCAGCTGTTCCCCATTCATGCTCAGCATTTCATTAGTGAGACCGCCCACAGGTAGGAAAAGGAGCCTGGGTAGAGAGCCAAAAAATGAGAAGAAAGAAAGAGTAGAAAAAGAAGTGGTAAAATAGTGAAGAGCCCATGCAGTATGGAATGGAGGCAGGTGGAGGCAGGTGGTCAGGAGTATACCCTAAAGGTAATGAATGACAGGCCAGCGCTCAAGAAGTGGGCCAAAGAAGAGGTACTCTTTAAAACAACAGTCATATGAAAAAGTTTGGGAACCCCTCTTAATTCTGAGCTTTCAAAGTAGCAACTTCCTTTTAATATATAACATGCCTAATGGAAACAGTAGTATTTCAGCAGTGACATCAAGTTTATTGGATTAACAGAAAATATGCAATATGCATCATAACAATATTAGACAGGTGCATACATTTGGGCACCCCAACAGAGATATGACATCAATACTTAGTTGAGCCTCCTTTTGCTAATCTATCAGCCTCTAGACACTGTCCTCCTATAGCCTTTGATGAGTGTCTGGATTCTGGATGGAGATATTTTTGATTTTTGACCATTCTTCCATACAAAATCTCTCCAGTTCAGTTCAAGTTGATGGCTGCCGAGCATGGACAGCCAGCTTCAAATCATCCCATAGATTTTCGATGATATTCAAGGGACTTGTGATGGCCATTCCAGAACATTGTACTTCTCCCCCTGAATGAATGCCTTTGTACATTTCGAACTGTGTTTTGGGTCATTGTCTTGTTGGAATATCCAACCCCTGCGTAACTTCAACTTTGTGACTGATGCTTGAACATTATCCTGAAGAATTTGTTGATATTGGGTTGAATTCATCTGACCCTCGACTTTAACAAGGGCCCCAGTCCCTGAACTAGCTACACAGCCCCACGGCATGATGGAACCTCCACCAAATTTGACAGTAGGTAGCAGGTGTTCTTCTTCCGCCATGCCAAGCGCTTTTTGTTATGACCAGATAACTCCATTTTTGTCTCCTCAGTCCAAAGCACTTTGTTCCAAAATGAATCTGGCTTGTCTAAATGAGCATTTGCATACAACAAGCGACTCTGTTTGTGGCGTGAGTGCAGAAAGGGCTTCTTTCTCATCACCCTGCCATACAGATGTGCTTTGTAAAAATTGCGCTGAATTGTAGAACGATGTACAGATACACCATCTGCAGCAAGATGTTCTTGCAGGTCTTTGGAGGTGATCTGTGGGTTGTCTGTAACCATTCTCGCAATCCTGCACATATGCCACTCCTGTATTTTTCTTGGCCTGCCAGACCTGCTGCGTTTAACAGCAACTGTGCCTGTGGCCTTCCATTTCCTGATTCCATTCCTTACAGCCGAAACTGACAGTTTAAACCTCTGAGATAGTTTTTGTAGCCTTCCCCTAAACCATGAGACTGAACAATCTTTGTTTTCAGATCTTTTGAGAGTTGCTCTGAGGATCCCATGCTGTCACTCTTCAGAGGACAGTCAAAGGGAAGCACAACTTGCAATCGACCACCTTAAATATCTCATAATTGGACACACCTGTCTATGAAGTTCAAGGCTTAACAAGCTAATCCAACCAATTTGGTGTTGCAAGTAATCAGCATTGAGCAGTGACAGGCATTCAAATCAGCAAAATTACAAGGGGACCCAAATTTTTGCACAGCCAGTTTTTCATATTTGCTTTAATTTCATACAACTAAATACTGCTTCACTAAAAATCTTTGTTCGGAAAACACCCCCAGTACTCAGATGTTCCTAGGAAATGAAAGACATACCACTGTTATCTTTTTCGTTGAAAGGAGAGTCAATTATTATGCAGGCTCAGAGGGGTTCCCAAACTTTTTCATTTGACTGTATATGTGGGAGTAGGAGCGGCCCCATTGTGTGAAGGACTAGCTGAGGGAGAAGTGAGTGGAGTTCGATGTGGTGTGCTGTGGTGGGAACTCAGACTCAGGATTAAAAGGTTGTCTGCATTTATCGATGGGCATCTCATCTTGCTGTAAAGTCCTGATGGGATAAGCAGAACTGTTTCTCAATTTTCCTTCCATTTCCTTAATTGTAGTAATTAATTTTAACTGAGTTTAAACTATTACTATTCAATATATTTACATGGAAATTTGACATATAACTAAATTACGTTCCTCCAACGAAAAATAGATATAGATGTCCTTAAATTGCTCCTCATTGTTTCCTGGCTTTATCCCAGAGGCTTCACCACAGTAGGTCTCGTGGACAGCCGCTTTCTTTCGAGTATCACAGGTGGCTGCACCGCACTTCAATCAGATGTTGGTGGCACAAATGGGGAAAACAGTATAGTAAGCAGAAAAAGTAGAAATTTGTAATGACTATATCATACTGTAAACAGCTTCCCTTTATTGAGGTGACAAAGATTTCTTGTTTTACAAATTTTTGACGGGAATAGATAAAATTGAAAGTGAAAAGAAGTTATCTTCATTGGACCTCAAATCCCGGATTTTTCCAAGGGCACAAAATTTAAATCCAACGTTTATGTAGGTGAAAAAAAGAGCTTGGTAGGCATGTTCCACATTGTTATTGGGAATACAAAGTCAGAAAACTGCAAGGAACTAGTAGAGGAGCTTTTCTCTTCCTACCTAGCATTTGGGTGCAACGTATCTTTCAAAATCAATGTCTTACATTCTCATTTGGATTTTATCCCTCAAGAACAGGGGAGTAGTCTCTGATGCACATGGGGAGAGGTTCCACCAGGATAGTGCTCAAATGGAGAGACAATTAACAGCCTGATCTAGACCAGTCTAATTTAAATAATTATAGGCCTATCTCAAAGCTCTCTTTTTTGTTAAAGGTGTTTGAAAAGGTTGTAGCTAATGTCACACACGTGCGCATGTGAGGCAGCTAAAGGGCTTGAATGAAGTTAATTCCACGCCAGACCAGGGGGTGGTGGAGTGTGCTAATCCCTTCTCTCTTTTCACTGCAGACTGGTCAGGGGAAATTCCGCCTGACATCACTGTATGGCTTCCGCCCCTGATGATGTCACTTCCAGTTCCCAGACCTGATTACGGCACTTCCGGGCCCAACAACGCCAATTCCGGTTACAGGTTTGACAACGTTACTTCCTCAGCCTTCCTTTAAAGCCACCATCTTTGCCTCAACCGAGCAGTTCTGTTTTGGACTCCAATCTGTACACAAATGTGTAAATCAATTTTCCATTTTGCAGCCGGGTTCAAGTATATGGGAGGTTGCCCCAAACCTTTTTGTGGCTCTTTGTCTTTTCTTTGACACTGGTCAACTTTTAATGGTCATAAATAAGCACAATATTTTTGAAAAATTTCAGTCAGGATTCAGAGAAAACCACAGCACTGAGACTGAACTCCTTAGGGTCACTATTGACCTTCTTAGAAACGAGGACTCGAGTAAGACCTCAGTTTTAATTCTCGTTGATCTAAGTGACACCATTGATTACTCTGTATGGCTACATAGACTGAATCAATGGTTTGGTGTATCAAGAACAACATTAAAATGGTTTATTTCTTATTTGTCCAATTGAACATTTAGAGTTGGCTGTGGCAACACAGTATCCTCCACTTCTATCAGAAATTGTGGCATTCCACATGGTTCTATCCTGAGTCCCTTATTATTTTCTGTTATATGCTCCCCTTAGGCTTTATTATCAGAATGTATGACATTCATTTCCATTGCTATGCCGATGATCTACAGCTTTACTTACCTTTGAATCATAATATTTCAAGTAGTTTTGCCAAGCTTCATGACTGTATTACCGACATTAAGAACTGAATGTGTTTAAATGTTCTTCAACTAAATTCAGATAAAATAGAAGTGCTAATTATGGATGATCAACAAAATGCTAATCTGGTAGATAGATAGATAGATAGATAGATAGATAGATAGATAGATAGATAGATAGATAGATAGATAGATAGATAGATAGATAGATACTTTATTAATCCCAAGGGGAAATTCACATACTCCAGCAGCAGCATATGGATACAAAAAACAATATTAAATTAAAGAGTAATAAAAATGTAGGTAAAAACAGACAATAACTTTGAATAATGTTAACGTTTACCCCCCTGGGTGGAATTGAAGAGTCGCATAGTTTGGGGGAGGAACAATCTCCTCAGTCTGTCAGTGGAGCAGGACGGTGACAGCAGTCTGTCGCTGAAGCTGCTCCTCTGTCTGGAGATGATCCTGTTTAGTAGATGCAGTGGATTCTCCATAATTGATAGGAGCCTGCTGAGCGCCCGTTGGGAAACCTAACTCTTAATTTCAAAACAGTGGCCAGAAACTTTGGTGTTCCATTCAACTCTAGGTTAAATTTTGAGTTTCATGTCAAAAAAACTGGTTTGGGCTTGTTTTTATCATTTAAGGATTACTGCTAAAGTCAGACCCATGCTGGGCTTTGGGGACACTGAGAGATTAATTCATGTTTTTATTACTTCATGGCTGGATTATTGTAACTACTAGCAAAACCAATCTGTTTAGGCTGCAACTGGTACAAAATTCTGTTGCAAGACACCTCACCAGATCTAAATCCTTTGCGCACATCACCCCTACTTTAGCCTCAATACATTGGCTACCAGTTAGTTATAGGATTCAGTTTAAGATCCTACTTCTAACCTATAAAGTTCTGAACTTTTATCAGATCATTATTAGATCATCTGAGCAGTGCTTGCTTGTTATTTCAAGCCGAAGGGGAGAGAGCCTTTTCTGTTATGGCCCCCAAATTCTTGAACTGCCTTCCCCTTGATATCTGAACATGCAGTTCTGTAACCAGATTTAAAACACTTGATTAAAACACATTATTTTAGACAAGAATTTCTTTCTTGTTAGGGTGTTTTTATATTGCTTTCTGTTTATTTGTTTTTAGTTATGATGGCTTATTAATTATTTCATACAATTTCATACAACAATAAGGTGCAGTGGATACACTTGAGTTATAGTTTTCATTTTCTTTCTCTGTACGTTTACCATTCATTTGCTCAGAGGTTGATGTGCTTGCTGCTTCCTGAGCAGCTCTTGTTTTCTCCACCCTAGCAGCCCGCTTCTTCTCTTCTTCCGTTGACATCTTTTCACATTAAAACTGATTAAGTCAGTGTTTGTGTTGCAATTGCTTAGTACGTTTTCTTCATTTTTCAATCTGCCTCTGGAATGATTTAAAATATGAAGAGGTGGGGGAAGAGATGGTGAAGGTGGTAGGGAATGAGAATGGCGCCCGTACACATGCGCCACACGGCCGCCCTGCTGCCAAGAATTAATTCCACAATAAAACAAAATAGAAATAAAAAGAGGAATAAAAATCATCACCCCGAAAGTGGACAGTACTTCACGTAGTATATGTGTACCAAATTTCAGGTCAAACGGTTTGCAAGCTACAGGTGATTTAAAATCCTGGACAGACAAATCAACAGCCACAGTAGTGTATTATATATAAAGACCAGTAATGGCGTACTGCATGATAACGTGCAGTGAAAACACTTAACTTATAATTTTCATTCTCTTCTCTGTACGTTTAGCATTTGTTTGCTCAGAGGTTGATGTGCTTGCTGTTTCCTGAGCAGCTTTTCTTTTCTCCACATAAGTGGCCCGCTTCTTCTCTTCTTTAGTTTGCATCTTTTCGCGTTAGAACTGATCAAGTCAGTGTTTGTGTTACAATTACCTAGTACGTTTTCATTAATTTTTTACTTAAGCAGGCACTTAAGTTATCAATCTGCCTCATGAGTGATTTAAGATATGAAGAGGTAGGGGAAGTGACGGCGAAGGTGGTAGGGAATGAGAACGGCGCCTGTAAGCATGAGCCACACGGCCACCATGCTGGCCACTGCCGAGAGTTGATTCTACTATGAAATAAAATAAAAATAGTAATAACCTTGGAGGTCAATCATCACCCCAAAAGCAGATAGTAGACGTCATGTAGTATAAGTCTACCAAATTTCAGATCAATAGGTCAAATGGTTTGCGAGCTACAGGTGATATAAAATCCTGGACAGACAAACGGAGAGCTATGGTAGCGTATTGTATAAGAAGAAGATTATAACGGTTCTTTACGTTATTTTTGTTATTCTTGTTTTATGCCTTTTTGTTTTGTTGGAAAACACTTTTTGCATATCGCTTACAAAGTGCTTTATAAATAAATCAACAAATTAAATTGAATGAAATAAAAAAAGAAATAAAATTATAGTGGAAAGTGGAGTGAGTCTATTGTTAGACTTCTGTTGGTCATTCCACTGTGAAACAATTTCAATGAATTATGAGGATTAAAAAAAAAACTACCAAGTGACTAGATTTTTTGTAAGAAATTGTTAGTTTAAAACAATTATATGTGTACTTTACACTTTTTTCAAGTCTAAATCATTAATTTTATAAATACATGACTTTTTTTCTCTGAAGTTGTGTTTCTTTTTTCATTTTAAACCTTCACTTCTGAAAAACTGGATGTGACAAAACGAATTTGTTGCCAGATTCTGCACCCTCAAATCTATAAAGACAAATGGAAATTTTTGACAAGAAACTTTTTTTTTTTTCTGCAGATCAGTGGAATTAAAACAATACTACCTGAAATTACAGACTTTCAAATCAAGTGTCGACACATCCTCAGTGCAGAATTTCAAACACTTGCAGTATATATTTCAGGAACCAAGCTGTAACCCATGGGCTTCCTTTTCTGATATTTCAGTAACGTGTCATAGCACCTCTCACTGAAGTACTGGGCCGCTGCTAGGTGATGGTTGATACTGTGGTCAAGGGTATGTCCTACATTCTGACACCTATGTTCATGATAATGTATACATTTTTCCTCTTGTATCATCTTCCTGCTGTCACAACTAGCAGGCATGTAAAAAAATAAATTATATATTTACATGAAATGTGCCTCTGAGATGACACATTTTAACCAACAGCTAGAAGACAAAATACTTCAAACAGCATGAGGCGTAAAAAGCCATGTCAAACTTTACCTCTAGCGTGCAAAAATGGAAGCTCTGAGTAGATGATGCATGAATTTTACTCCTAATGGTAATAAACAGCACAAATTTGAAAATGAAAACAGTAACTAAACAATAAAATGAGCACAAAAAGCAAAATTTGCTCAAAAAAATTAACGGCTAAGCAAATAGATGTGCAGAAAGCACTGACATGGAAAGAAATGTTACATAAACCTGTTTAAGAAATCAGATAGATAGATAGATAGATAGACACACTTTGAGTAAAAAGAAAGAAGAACCTCTGCCTTGGCAGTCCCAGTAAAGCACTATACAGGAATATTGCTGTTGGTATGAAGGAGCCCAGTCATGTTTCCTGACACACTTCTGCTGAATAATTTGTTAGCTGAAAGTCCTCAGTGTTGGTGTGTCAGAGAGAGAATGTGTAGCGTTGTTTATAATGGCACTAAGTTTTGTTTTAATTCTGTCCTTTACTACAACCAAAAGGGGGTTCAGAGTGTGTCCCATAACTGAGCCTGCCCTTTTAATTAGCTTGTTGATTAGGTGGGCCTTTGTTGAAGTGATGTTACCAGACCAGCACACCACAACATAGAAGATGGCACTGGCCATCACATCACAGAGATTTGGAAGCTGATAAATGATGATACTTACCACATTCAAGGGACACAGTATTTTAAGAAAAAAGAGCCTGCTCTGTCTTTTCTTATACAGTTCCTCTGGGTTACAAGGCCAGTCCAGCCTGTCATTGATCTGGACCCCGAAGTACTTGTAGGAGAGGACCACATCTACATCCACTCCTCGAATAGTAACTGGATAGAGAGGCTGTTTGGAGCGGTGAAGGTCAATAAGCAGTTCCTTGGTTTTGCTGCTGTTTTGTTGCAGACAATTCTCTTTTCACCAAGAAATAAAGTTCTCCACCTGATGTCTCTCCTCTGTCTCATTCCTTTTTATCAATACACCTCAGGACTGTTCTTTGTGGTACTCTGGTGTTGTCCTTAAGTCTCACAGATGGTAGTCTGCCTGACAGATAGTCAATTATCAAAACAGCATAGGCTCATCCACCTGCATATCTCTGAGTTTACCTCTTAACAGAGATGGTCAGATGGTACTGAAGGCACTGGAGATATCAAAAACAGAATCATCACAGTGCTGCCAGCTTTATCCAACTTTTTGGAGTAGATAGATAATTTCATCCTCCACTCTAAACTTTGTCTAATAGGCAAACTGCAGCGGGTCCAGGTGGTCTACCACAAGAGGCCTCTCAAAGGTCTTCATAATGTGAGACCAAAACAGTGAGATCAGGTTGAGGAACATGCACTGGTACAGCGCGTTGTCACACCCACCACAAGACTAAACAGCAACCCCCCAGGCAGACACTTGGTCCAGTCCCACCCTCCGGAAATGAAAACATTGCTTATCCAAAATAATAATAAGTACAGTAATCCCTCCTCCATCGCGGGAGTTGCGTTCCAGAGCCACCCGCGAAATAAGAAAATCCGCGAAGTAGAAACCATATGTTTATATGGTTATTTTTATATTGTCATGCTTGGGTCACAGATTTGCGCAGAAACACAGGAGGTTGTAGAGAGACAGGAACGTTATTCAAACACTGCAAACAAACATTTGTCTCTTTTTCAAAAGTTTAAACTGTGCTCCATGACAAGACAGAGATGACAGTTCTGTCTCACAATTAAAAGAATGCAAACATATCTTCCTCTTCAAAGGAGTGCGCATCAGGAGCAGAGACTGTCAGAGAGATAGAGAAAAGCAAACAAATCAATAGGGCTGGTTGGCTTTTAAGTATGCGAAGCACCGCGGCACAAAGCTGTTGAAGGCGGCAGCTCACACCCCCTCCGTCAGGAGCAGAGAGAGAGAGAGAGAGAGAGAAAAACAAACAAGCAAAAATCAATACGTGCCCTTCGAGCTTTTAAGTATGCGAAGCACTGTGCAGCATGTCGCTTCAGGAAGCAGCTGCACAGAAGGTAGCAACATGAAGATAATCTTTCAGCATTTTTAGACGAGCGTCCGTATCGTCTAGCTTTGTGCAAACAGCCCCCCTGCTCAATCCCCCTACGTCAGGATCAGAGAAAGTCAGCGCAAGAGAGAGAGAGAGAGAGAGAGAGAGAAAAGTAAGTTGGGTAGCTTCTCAGCCATCTGCCAATAGCGTCCCTTGTATGAAATCAACTGGGCAAACCAACTGAGGAAGCATGTACCAGAAATTAAAAGACCCATTGTCCGCAGAAATCCGCGAACCAGCAAAAAATCGGCGATATATATTTAAATATGCTTACATATAAAATCGCCGATGGATTGAAGCCGCGAAAGGCGAAGCGCGATATAGCGAGTGATTACTGTAAATAATGAATAATAAATCAGAACTGACAGTCTAAGCATGGTTCCTGGTCTGCTTAAAGAGTTTCTCTAAATGAACAACATCACATGTTTGCTGCATAGCAACGCCCAACACAACACATAGCTACAGTCCTGTGAATGATGATGTGATGGCCCTGGAAACAACCAAAAACAAGTTTAAAAAAAGAAAACAACTGACAAAACCCTGAAAAAAAACTAAGAAAAAGATGGCCGAGGTTTCACCTAAAACATTCATTGTTAAATAGCATGATGTTAAAATGGAATGTTAAAATGGAACACCACCTGCCAGCAACCATATATGGCGTGAAAATGTCTTTTTTGAATATTCATGATCTAATTAACATGTAAATTTGCCCATGTTCCTGAGTGACCTCTTTACTACAAGCATGGAGGAACAGAGGAAGAAAAGGCAGAAAATGAAACTTAATAGAATGTGAACCTGAGGAATTACTGACTGAAGTGGAAAATTGCAAAACATTGTTTTTGCTTCTCTCTCTGTTAGAGTTACAAACAAACAAATCAATAAATAAATAAATAAAACAAGAGCGGGGGCATCTGAGTGGATAGCGCAATAGCAATGTGCCATCATGTAGTGCCCAGACCTCATCACTACACAATACCATTACTTCTGCTTTTTATTCTTCAAAGTATGGTCACTTGTTCTTTCAGTACTCCATATCAACACTTAATACAATTTCATAGAACTACATGTGTTAACTGGTAGCTATCTTCTTGCTCCTTGGAATTGTGGTGAGGGTAAAATCTCCTACCCTCCTGGTGTCCTACCTAAAATCTCTCCATCTTCTACGGGGACCTCTCTTCCTCCCTGTCTCCTAGTATATATACAGTATTGTGATGTATGAGGCTACCTTGAGCAGCACGTTAACTCAGAGACTTTGATGTAATCAGTCACTGGGCATAGATATGGGTGCTTTGGGTAGACCTTTGTTGGTGAAACTCCTGTATAAATTTGCATTGAACACAGATTCCTGCTCAAGGTGCTGAATGAGGACAAGTTATCAGTCTGGGACCAGGTGTCAGTCCAAGATAAGCTTTCTACTTCCAAGTGACTTGCACCCCCTCCAGTCTTCTAAATAAGTTCATAAGAGACCACACATCGCTTCTAAGTATTTCTTTTCAGAGCTTGTCAGCATCCCATCCATAGCAAGTTTTTCTATGACACGTTCCATCCAGGAACCAACACTGAATGAGATCTACAAAGTTCTGAGACTGAGCTCTTATCAAACGGTAAGGGTATATTTATTTGCCAGATTTGAAATTTCGATCCCTTGCTAGATAACTTAATAATAATTGTAATTTACTTTATTTTCTATAGTGAGTGATGGCCAGAGTACTTGTCTGGCCAGGATGCCATCAAGATGCAATAACAGGGAAACCCACAGGGCATTATCTCCCCAGGAACACTTGATGGTAGCTCCCCTGGGTTGCAGCGGTGCTTCGGATTCCCACAGGGAATCATGGGACATGGATTTCTTTGACTCAGCCTTGTTGGGTTCCGTGGGTACTGCCAGGGACAGGTACAGGGACTAGGGAGACCTATTTCATGGGGTTTCCTTCTCATCCAGAAGTGCTTGAACCCTGGTAGATATAGGAGCTGCCTGCCTCAAATCAAGGAGCCAGAGTCACGAGGAAGGTGGATGAAATTTTCGAGGAGGAGTGGAGGAGACAGTGACCAGTAGAAGATAGAGAGGAAGAAGACAAATAGTTGCATTACTGTACTTTATTGCTGGTTCTTTGTATTGTGACTATGCTGTTGGAAACACTTCCTGGAGAAGAGCTGCAAGCAGCTGAAAATTAAGGGACTCGCACAAAGGCCCAACAGAGTAGCATTCCTTCTGGCATTGTCAGATTTTGAACCGGCAACCTTCCTGTTAATTAAAAAGGTATGTAGAAGAATTGGCTGCTTTACAATATCATAATCATTCATCACGTTGAATGGAAAATTCCATATAACCTGATGTGCATCACCATCATTGCAAAGTGGCAAGGATGGCTGCCCAGTTACCTCTATCTCAGGGCATCATCCTGATGGAATGTTCAAAGGCAAACAAGCCCTCAGCACGGCGGACTCTGCACTCAGCGTTGTCTGTAGCAGTAATTTTTTGTAACATATCTCTAACAAACATAGGAACACTGGTGGGTAAGATCTCTTTTGAATCAGGCGGAAGGTACACTCGCTAAGCATAATATCTTTGCTTTTTGATGATGATCTTTTTGAGCAACCCCACTTCTGGTACCAATTATCCTGTATCTAGTTCAGAGTTGCACAAATAAAACTGAAACACATCTATTAAAGCACATTTCACGGCTTTCAAAACAAATGTCAAACTTAATTAATTTTCAAAACAATTCAAACCCATTTGTGACTTCCTGAAATTAGAATTTAAAGGTACCCTGTAGAGAGCTATCCCACAGAAGACAGCTGAGGTTGCATGGTGCACATCAAGAGACAATCATCTGAGACGAGTTTTTGAGTCACATAATAAATCACAGATGCATTTACATTTATTTGCTTAGCAGACCATTTTATCCAAAGCGACAAAAGAGGTAAATATAATCGAGTAACATTAGGCTAGGGCATGTTTGTTCAGCAAGTGTAATAGAACAGGTAACAAAGGTTGATTACCACAAGTGAAAAAAATGTATTAACTAATAAATTTACCACAATAGATTTACAATCAATAAAGCAATTAAACTTAATGTAACAACAAATCAACTAGAATATGAATATTTTTTCTCAATCAATTAGACAGATATTCACAGAGCAGATGGGTTTTCAATTCCTTCTTAAATACCTTGAGGGAGTCAATGGTTCAGATGGATGTGAGCAGCTTGTTCCACCAACTAGAAACTACACAGGAAAAGAGTCTGGATTGAGACTTGATACCACGCAGTGATGGCATCACCAGATGCTGTTCCCTAACAGACCTGAGTAGGTGAGCAGGCGTATAGCACTTCACAAGTGTCTCCATATGCTCAATTGTTGACCCATTGACTTCTCTCTAGACAAGCATCAAAGATTTAAACGTAATGCGTGGTGCTACAGGGAGCCAATGTAGCGACCTAAAGATAGGAGTGACATGTGCCTGTCTCAACTGGTTGAATCAAGACAGGCTGTTTCATTCTGGATCATCTGCAGTGGCTTAGTAGCATATGCAGGTACTCCTGCCTGGAGTGAGTTGCAGTGGTCCATATGCGACAAGACCAAAGTGTGGAGCAGAAGTTGTGCTGCATACTCTGTCAGATAAGGTCTGATCTTGCAGATATTGTTCATTGCGAACCTGCATGAACAACAAACAGTACAAATGTGGTCAAAAAAGACAGCTGCTCATCAATCACCACTCCAAGGTTGCTGACTGTCTCGGCAGGTGTAAGCGACAATGAGCCAAGGAAACCTTCTGTAATCTGTAGTACTGATGTCAAAACAATATTTTATTTTACTTAATGATTAGGGTCAAGCAAAATGAGAGAAGATGGAAGTTCCATCCCCGTTTAATCATGTTATCAGATGCACCTAACACCTTCTCTTATTGGGAGGGGTAGGTAGAAATGTCAAAACCAGCTATACAACTGATACCTGTAAACTCTTACCTGTTTTACCGTCTGTGTTGAACCTCACATATTTACCCCTAGGAACCTCTAATGACAGGTACTGTCTTCTCCTTTAACTTCTTTACTTCAGCCCAGCATACCACTAATAGACTGCTTCATAAGACCATCCTCTGTCCCTTTAAGCTGTACAGAAATGAGGAGTTGAACAGACTGGCTGGCTGAGCTCAGAAGAAGCTCGGTTTTTGCCAGGTTGAGCTTTAGATGGTGGTCATTCATCCAGGTTGAGATATCAATGACATGATACCATGTTATCCTCATGAGGGAACAACAGGTATAGCTGTGTAATGTCATCATAGCACTGGTAAGAGAACACACAGGACTGGATGATAGAGTCAAGCGAGAAAAGTAGAAGACCAAGCACCAATCTTTGGGGCACCCCTGTGCATATCTGATGCACCGATGCCTGATACTGGTTTTTACTAGTGTTAAATATGAGAAATATGCAAAGCCACAGCTGATCCCACACTTGTTACATGTGTAATGCCACAAAAAGTGCATGCTGACACTTCAGTACGCGAGCAATGGTACAAGAATGCACATCACACTTTTGCCGTTGTTGTACTTTGTATATAAAAGAATGCAAGCAATGGTATGAGAATGCAGTCAGACTTCTTTTTTGGTCACATACACAGTCCAGATCTAAACTCATGAAATGCATGTATTCCAAATACTGATATATTATTTACCCTATACAACTCTAGGCAACTCACACGGAGGTAAAGAGACTTGAGCTGAGAGAACTTTCTGCTCTTTCTGTGTTGGTGGAGGGATGGGATAGCAGGCTGCTTGCTACTTGTGTTGATCAACACATTTACAACACAAAAGGCACTGATGGAGAGGTGTGAAGGGATTTAAGGTGGGCTGGGATTACGTGTTTTTTCGTTGGCTTTGGTAATTCTAGTGTTAAACTCCAGTCTGTGTGAAACTGTGTTTTCAGTGTAACTGAACCAGCTCTAGAAAGCAAAAACGCTGCCTGATATGTCACAATATGTGAGTATGTTTATATACTTACATTTTGTATATATGGGGTATCCTCATAGAAATGCAAACACCAAGTACTTCCTCTTCTTTTTTCTATGTCAACTGCTTATTAATTAATATATATTTCAGTATTTAAATTTTCATTTTTCAAGTTCTCTATTATATCTACGTATGCATAACCTGTAAGACATTTTGGCTGACTGTACTGTGTGAAGACACTTTAATGTGAATAATAATAAAATTCAGTTTCGCAAATCTATATTTGGAATCTCAGCAGTACTTATAATGCGGCCATCTTTTCCTTCCTTTTCCTTTTTTTTCTTTCAAACAGGATAGGAGCAAAGACCTTTTGTGTGAGACAAATGTTGCCTATTTTTGATAAATTGTATAGTCAGCGCGCAGCAGGTTGATATAATTTTCCGTGTCTGTTCCTTAGTGCAAAGTAATTAGGTATTGGAGAAAACAGCTGCTTAAAGGAGTATAAAGGTTAATCCATAGGAGATATAAGTGCATGGAAGTGAACTTAAGTTTTATCTGTGCTATAAAAAGGAGCTAAACTGGTGAAGTCAGGTGAAAATTCCATCTAGGGAAAATTAGAGGCTGCTGAAAGTTTTATTTTTCTGTTGTTCTGTATGTACAAATGCATAGTGATAGGTTTCTTGGGTATAATTATTAGTAAACCAGTTTAATGATTATATCAATATTTGTTTTCTTATTAAAAAACAGATTTTCCTAAGAAAGTTCATCATTATTGTTATATATTACATTTCTTATGTTATTAGTAATTGCAAAATTGAAGTAGTTATATCTGTGTGTTTCCCTTATTTCTTGATTCAGGTGGAAGGTGTTAATGAAGGAAGAAGAACATTTATTTCTATAGCACATTTGCATACAAAGTGCTTTACAAGACAGCAAATAAGTAGTTACAAACAAAGAAAAAACAAATTCAAATTAGGTAAGACTAATAATGTAAAAATAATACAAAACATAAATAATGCACACTTTCAAACGACAGATATATTATTAAGAGTGGAAGAGTTCATAAATGTAGAATTGATCTTTAATTTGCCAAATGCGAGCCTGATGATAAGGTCAGCTGGCCAAGGAGGAGAGAACAAAACAATTCGGTTTAATATGGACAAAAAAAAAAAAAAAAACAAAATCTGCAGAGATTCCAGGCCAAAAGACCACCCAACTCCTATTGGGCATTCTACCTAACATATATGTTCTTAAGTCGTTCCTTATTGTGTTTCCAGGTTTCGGTTTAGAGAATTTGGCGCAGTGGGTCTCATGGCAGCTTGGGGTATCTGCTTTCATTTAAACATCACAGGGGGCTGCACAGGATTTTGATCAGGTGGAGGAGGTGCTGATCAACACCATAGAAGAACTGGAAGAGAAAGCAGGGAAAAGTAGAGATTAATCATGATTGCAGATTCATTGAAGAGTATGGTAATTTTATGCATAGCTAGTTAAGAAAATTAAAACATAAATAGAATGGTTAATATTATAACAGCAAACCTTCAACATATGTAATACTGAATTCAAAAGAATACTTTATTTTACTTAAGGATTAGGGTCAAACAAAATGAGAGAAGATGAGATGCACCTGACATGAAAAGGCCCCAGCTAGCCCCTTAGGTTTTTCTCTTATTGGGGGATAGGAAGAAATGTCAAAACCAGCTATACAACTGTTACCTGTAAACTCTTACCTGTCTCACCGTCTGTGTTGAACCCCACATATTTACCCCCAGTAACCTCTAATGACAGGTGCTGTCTTCTCCTTTAACTCCTTTACTTCAGCCAAGTTTACCACCAATAGACTGCTGAATAAGAGCATCTTCTGTCCCTTTAAGGTACCGCAGCTAGACAAGGAATGATTGATCTAGCATTAGATAGATAGATAGATAGATAGATAGATAGATAGATAGATAGATAGATAGATAGATAGATAGATAGATACTTTATTAATCCCAATGGGAAATTCACATTCTCCAGCAGCAGCATAATGATACAATAAATAATACTAAATTAAAGAATGATAATAATGCAGGTGAAAAACAGACAATAACTTTGTATAATATTAAATGTTAACGTTTACACCCCCGGGTGGAATTGAAGAGTCGCATAGTTTGGGGGAGGAATGATCTTCTCAATCTGTCAGTGGAGCAGGACAGTGACAGCAGTCTGTCACTGAAGCTGCTCTTCTGTCTGGAGATGATACTGTTTAGTGGATGCAGTGGATTCTCCATAATTGATAGGAGCCTGCTGAGCGCCCTTCGCTCTGCCACAGATGTTAAACTGTCCAGCTCCATGCCAACAATAGAGCCTGCCTTCCTCACCAGTTTGTCCAGGTGTGAGGCGTCTTTCCTCTTAATGCTGCCTCCCCAGCACACCACCGCGTAGAAGAGGGCGCGCGCCACAACCGTCTGATAGAACATCTGCAGCATTTTATTGCAGATGTTGAAGGACGCCAGCCTTCTAAGGAAGTATAGTCGGCTCTGTCCTTTCTTGCACAGCGCATCAGTATTGGCAGTCCAGTCTAATTTATCATCCAGCTGCACTCCCAGATATTTATAGGTCTGCACCATCTGCACACAGTCACCTTTGATGATCACGGGGTCTATGAGGGGTCTGGGCCTCCTAAAATCCACCACCAACTCCTTGGTTTTGCTGGTGTTCAGTTGCAGGTGGTTTGAGTCGCACCATTTAACAAAGTCATTGATTAGGTCCCTATACTCATCCTCCAGCCCATTCCTGATGCAGCCCACGATAGCAGTGTCATCAGCGAACTTTTGCACATGGCAGGACTCCGAGTTGTATTGGAAGTCCGATGTATATAGGCTGAACAGGACTGGAGAAAGTACAGTCCCTTGTGGCGCTCTTGTGTTGCTGACCACAATGTCAGACGTGCAGTTCCCAAGACGCACATACTGAGGTCTGTCTTTAAGTTAGTCCACGATCCATGCCACTAGGTATGAATCTAATCCCATCTCTGTCAGCTTGTCCCTAAGGAGCAAAAGTTGGATTGTGCTGAAGGCGCTAGAGAAGTTTAGAAACAAAATTCTTACAGCACCACTGCCTCTGTCCAAGTGAGAGAGGGATCGGTGTAGCATATAGATGATGGCATCCTCCGCTTCCACCTTCTCCTGATATGCAAACTGCAGAGGGTCAAGACCGTGTTGAACCTGTGGCCTAAGGTGGTGAAGCAGCAGCCTCTCCATGGTCTTCATCACATGTGATGTCAGAGCAACAGGCCGAAAGTCATTCATCTCACTAGGACGTGATACCTTTGGGACTGGGGTGATACAAGATGTTTTCCAAAGCCTCAGGACTCTCCCTGTTCCAGGCTCAGGTTGAAGATGCGCTGTAGAGGACCCCCCAGCTCCGATGCACAGACCTTCAGCAGTCGTGGCGATACTCCATCTGGACCCGCTGCTTTGCTGGCACGAAGTCTCCTCAGCTCTCTGCTCACTTGCGCTGTTGTAATTATGGGTGGGGATGTCTCTCCTATGCTGGTATCAGCAGAAGGATGTGTGGAGGGTGCAGTACTCCGAGGTGAGAGTGAGAGTGGGTTACTATTAATGAATCAAACAGTGACTGGATTCCACCGCTTACTTAAAAAGACATAAGTAAACATATTCACTTACATAATATTCAATAGCAGAAAACATAGCCAATACAAAGAATTTTACAATCTGGATGTGTACATGCGGTCTTCATGTTAGTCCAGGGTGACATTTCCTAGATGTCACAGATTAATCAAAATTCTTAAAAAGAAAGATTTCTTGCCAGAGACAGAGATCCTTGGAAAGTGGCCAGCAGCAACAGATAGAAAACTAAATTTAAGTGTCTGAGGCTCCTGTCCAAGTTTCCATTTCTGAAACTGAACTGAGCTCTTTACAAAAGTGTCAGAAAGCAGCTGAAGTGAACATTCCACTATCACAGCAAAGCCCCAATTTAACTGAGAACTCATTTTGAGAAAAGTCCAATAAAAGGCAGTCATTTTCACCAACTTCTTCTTGCTAAAAATGAACACCTGACTTTCTTTCAGTGAGCAAAGTGGCTAACATTTTATACAGTTTTGCAAAATACAAGGATGTTTCTAAATCATTATCACACCAGCTCAAGGTTGATTCCTAATCAGAATCAAAAGCTACTTGATGCTGCAGACAGACTGGCTTACTAAACAATCGAAGATTATGTTTCCCTTTTTAACAATGTAAAATATTGAAAATCTTTCTTTGCCTTCCAGCTTTATCAGAATACACAGCACTTCTGTTCAGCATGACAGACATTCAGGATTACGCCTTTTCCCTGAAATCTGTCAGTTACAAATGTAAAAGCATCTCCAATACAGAAAGTATTCAGACCCATTCACTCTGTGCACACTTCATTATGTTGTACATTTAATTTTACTAGGGAGCTCTGCCCCCTGCTCGCTTCACTTGCCAACCCCCGGGTGGGTGCTACACGCTAGCCACTTCACGGCTCTGCAGCTCGCGTATGGGGAAGTGGATGTACAATTTAAACAGATTGTTATTTTCATGGGAATTATTACATATGCATAATAGACCTAACTATTTTACATTACAGCGAGTAATTAACCATATTAAAAAATAGTAAATCGTAACAAATTGAAAGAAAATTATGTTTCATGTTGCGTTTGAGTTATTCGTTGCGTTATACAATTTTGTTCTTTTTGGCTTTGAAATTAACACGCAAATACTTTTTAAACCTACACTTTTACTGTAAAACTTCAGTAAAAACAATATTTGGAATTAACGTTTCATCAGTATCGTATTGAATTTTGATTCCGTGTTTGGACTTCCATTGGGGCAACGCAACATATAACTGCCTGTGTGTGAATTTCGTTTCTTTCTCTCTAATAAATAAACCGACTTTTTTGAATCTTTGTCCCTGTGATTTGTTAATTGTCATAGCAAAAGCTATTCTAACGGGAATCTGTAAAGGTTTTAATACGAATGGCATATCAAGATCTCCTTTGTGTCTACTGTTATCCACGGAAGATATACTACATTACCTTTCTTATCCCCTTTTAAAATTTTACATGTCAGAATTGTTCAACCAATTTTGAATACAACTAATCTTGTCCTGTTGCATAGCTCATCACTCGGACATAAATTACGCAATAACATTTCGAAACATCCTTCTTTCAACAGTAATTCAGGAGGTGGAAGACTGGATGGTGTTGATGGTTGTAGATATTCTACGGGATATTTTAAGTTGATGTTAGCATCTTCCACATCGTCACCACCAACTGTTTCAGCATAGTCTATTAATACACATTTAACCAATTTGCCGGGTAACCAATCTGACAATTTTTCCGTTAATCGTTTGACTTCATTGTTTCTCAGTGCTAGGATTGCCCGAGTACTCATTTCTTTTGTTGATAACCCTTCGGGATGAAACTCTTTGATAAGATTTGGACATAATAAGTCTTCTTTTATTGGGAACTTACAGTGAGAAAAATGTAAAAATTACAAGAGCTGAGAGCACAGGAATTGTGTCTGACAAAATGATTCACACGAATGGTTGAGAGGCAGGCAGGACTTGAAAAAATCTCTTGCCAATAGTCTTGTCTCAAGATTTTCTTTTATAATAGAGAGATATTGTTACCTTTGTTGTTTTTGTCCAGCAATCATTAACCTATAACGACAAAGTGAATACATGTCCTCACAAAGGTTTGCAAATTTGTTAAAAGTCAAAACGTTAAATCTCTCATTCCAAGACCATTTGCTGTGGTACTCCAAATTCTGTTGAGGTACATCCCATTTACTTTATTTATCCTTGACATGTGTTTAGAACTTGATTGGCGTCCACCTGTGGCATAGATAAATTGGTTGGATATCATTTAGAAAGGCACATGTGTACCTGTGTACAGAAGGACAAAAACCAAGCCTTGAAGTCAAAGGAACTCTCTGCAGACTTCCATGATCAAATTGTGGTGAGGCTTAGATCAAGGCAAGCGTAAGAAGTCATTTCTAAAGCTTTGTGTGTTCCTAGGACCAGAGTGGCCCCAATAGTTATGAAATGGCAGTTTTGCAATCACTAGAAATCTTCCTAGAGTTGGCCATCCATCCAAACTTAGTAATCAAGCAGTAAGTGTCAGGGAAGTTACCAAGAACTCAATCATCACTGTAACAGAGCTTCAGAAGTCAAATGCTGAGATGGGAGAACCTTTTGGAAGGAAGAGCATCTCAGCACCCCTCCTTCCATCAGACATTTATTGTAGAATGGCCATACAGAAGTCACTTTTGTGTAAAAGGCATATGACAATTTAAAGGATGAGGACAAAGATTCTCTGGTCTGGTGAGGCAAAAATGGAACTCTTTGGGAAGAATTATGTCTGGCATAGACCTGCCACTGCTCATCACTTCCCTAATACCTTCCCTACCATCTTTCCAGCTTTGGATTTTTAATAAATTTGCAAACCCTTCTGAAATCATTTTTTCACTTTGCTCTATTTTTAACACTTATGGTTTGTTGGGTATATGACTGATGGGCACAAATGGCAAATTTGTTCATTTAAAATTAAATGTACAACACAGTAAAGTGTGCAGAAAGTGAAGGAGTCTGAATTCTCACCGAATCAAAGACGTCAGTAGCTTATCTAATGGGAGCAATACCCCAGCAGGAAAAGTAGAAGATTGTGCTGTCCCTTAGGCAATACAGACATATTGAAAACTACCTAGAAGACCTAATGGTTTAGTCACTGTGGAGGGATATTTGATACTACACTACATGTTGGGGGCATACGGTGCTTTATGATAGCATCTCCTGATGGTATGGCTAAAAGCTGACCAACATTTACAGTCTTGGAGTGAAGATAAGGGACACCAACAAGAGTGAGGGGATTTATTATTTCTTTCATTTGTTTGTAACTTGACATGTATTGTGATGAATTATAAGACTCCAAGACAACAAAAAGAGTTGGGGACCGTCCCCGTATAATGTCCAAAGAACAATAATGAAAAAAGACCAGAAATCGTGATCAAAATACTGTATAGCAATTGACAAATTACATATGCAAGAATGGCGTTTTTATACAGAAAAATATGGCGGACGGAAGTGAGTTGGCAGAAGATGACACCATGGTTGTCAGAGGGAAGTGATGTCATCTTTGGAATTCGGACGTGATGTGAGGTCTGAAGTGATGTAATCGGGGTGGAACCGGAAGTAACGTTGTGACAAGGGTGCCAGAAGTGATGTCGTGATGAGGGCACCAGAAGTGACATCTTTGGTAGTCAGAGGAGGATGTAACAATCGGTCACCATCTTGGGAACCCGGAAGTGCTGGAGGTATTTTATATTTCTTCTTTTTGTCTGAAGAGAGAGAGAGAGAGAGAGGCCTTATTACTGTGGATCAACCCCTTGTCTCGCGATCTTACACTCACTTCCGGGCTTGTTGTCTGCCTCCTAAGCGTGCGTGTGCGACAGTATACATTACGTAATTAGTAATTTGCAGAGTCTATAATTGTATTTTACCTGTAAACTTATTACTGCACTCTTTGAAAAGATCTATATAAAAATTAAATGAATTCAATTTTTTAGGACTTTATGTGCCCTTATTCTTTATTCTTTGTGCCATATCTATTTTTGTAAAATTAAAATGCACTTTTGGTTGATAAATTGTTCTTCTTGGCAGAATTCTTGGTTTGGGGATAACTCATGACCACACTGCCTTAAACAAGCAAGTGTGACATTGCTGAGTGTGAATACTGTCCTTTATTCACTAAAGCTTTCCTGTCTGTTGCCTCTGTCACACATGTGTGCATAGTGGACAGATGAAGGGCTCTAGTGACTGCAGTTCTGCTGCCACTCCAACAGTTGTCGCTGTGTCCTAATGCCTTTTTTATTCCTCCCTCTGTTGACCAGATGACTGACAGTTATAACACCTCTGATGTCACTTCTGATGTCCGTCCATCTGGACTTGCCTCATCCTGCTGAAAGGACAGAAAACTGGAAGCTCCACCATCTTCCTCAGTTCTACCCTGAACTTGTGTCTGAAAAGACGTCTCAGCAATTATTGAATATATGTTCAATTATATTGGGTTACCATGGCTGGTATCCCAGCTCTTTATTGTCTAAAACCCTGTCATGCGTGTGTGAATAAGGGACAGCTGAAGGTGACTGCAATTCTACCTCCGCTCCAGGGGGTGGCACTGTGTTTTAATTCCTTTTTTCTATGTCCCGGTGAAGGAAGACGACACCCTACACCATGCTGCATCTACATCTGATCACATCGTTAGTCTTCTCAGTTGCACAAATCCTCACACAACGTCGCACTTGCTCCATGCTTAGTTCTTTTAAGAAGCACATATGCTGTGATATTGTCTCTAGTTGTGCACTCAGTTACATTGAACCTATAAATATGGACACTCAGTGTGAACAATATAACTAACAACGTGCTTAAATTTCTAAATGACGCTGAATGAGGGCATTGAAAAGATTCCATAGGTAAAGAGTCACCTGGAAAAATGTTACATTTAGACTGACGTACAGTCAATTAATTTTTATTACCATAGGCATAAACATTTTTGTCCTGCAATTATAAACATTAAAAATAATTACAAAATGGGAAAGGTCTGAAGGTAGAAGCAAATATTAATTAATGATATTCAAGTTTATTCAATAATAATTTACTGCATTCAATAAAAAGGTTTAGTGTATATACAATGCCCCCCATAATATTTAGTACAAAGACAAATTTTTCCTTGAATTTCCCCTCTGCTCGTAAGTTTAACATTACAAATCCAACAATTCAGATGTGATTAAAGTGCACATTGCAGGCTTTCATTCAAGGGGATTTGCATACATTTGGGTCTCACCGTGTACATATGATAACATTATGGAGGGCACTGTACAGTACGTCCAAGCTTTTATTCAGTATTGAATAAAAATGTATAAATATTAAAAGCACACACATTTTTATAGAGTTTTCTCATAAAATACTGTGCATGGTTTAATTTGATGTACTAACTTAAATTATTAAGTATGAATTATTACAAGTTATTCATTTTCAAACATGATATTTTATTCTTCAAAAAATAAGTTATTGAGGTATATAATGATATGTGACAGCTATGCAGCTATTAGTCTGATGCTGGAATCCTTATTAATTTCCTTTAATAATCAGTTATGAGTTATGGTCATATCCAAGAATGTATGGCACATGATATGACTTTTTAGGCAATTAAATGTAATTGTATGTGCAGTATTACATTCGGAGTAGCAATACTAATCTTCATTAATCTCTCCACTTTCTTAACCTTCTTTTCCACTGTTATATTAAGTTGATATTCACTTTATCCTTCCTGCAAAAAATGATAATGTCCAAGAATGTTTATAATAATACGGTATAGGTGATGTGATTTTAATATTGTCTTTAATGTATTTGTGTCAGTGGGTTTTATTAATTTAGTCTCCAGACAATTTGCTTTCATTTGCCATCATTCATCTGCAATTTTTATTGCTTCCTCCCGTAGCTGGTATTTTAATTCCTATTTAATATTTTTTTGTTTATTATTAATTCTCTTGACTATGATAACATTGTTCCTTTTTGTTATTTATATGCATTTTCTGTGATTCTTTTATTTGTTTTGTGTATTATTTATTTATTCGTGTCTATGCTTGGAGGGTATTTTTCGTACGTGGATTACTTGTTTAGCCAGATGTAATTGTTGACGATTTGGCCTGATCCTGGATCTGTCGGTTTTTCGAAACTCTTGCTAGATGTGTTGTCATAGCAGCACATCTAAATCTTCAAACCAGCTCGGAGCAGGTTTGTTCTATGTATTTATTGCTCCCAGAGGAAATTTTTTTGAAAGATACCGCTTTAGCCAAGGGGGAATATTGTACCTCAAAGATTTATTAGGACCTTATATTTGAGATCAAACTAGGCGAAGTTGGGCTCTCACAACCACACAGACAATATGCATTGCTTTGAGGTTTTTTTGCAAATGGAACTTTTTTATATACTGTAGGCAATGCGGAAAATCTAACTAAAAGTGCAGTTTGCCAGGCAATTCGTAAAGTCTGCTTGGCTCTGAAATATTTCCTTTGGGTTTTCATAGTGTTTCCTGGACACCTGCATGTGATGACAATAAAAGAGGCTTTCATGCCATTGCAGGTAGGTAATACACAGGCTAAAACACCCACAGTTCCATGAAGAATCTCACAATCAGCCTTACATTCTCATTAACAGGATTTCCAAATGTGACTGGGGGCACATGGGACTGATCAGAGTGGAGTTTGATCAAACATTATTTGGAAAATGTACCTCTCCTCCTGATGAATAATCAGACACAGTGTCCTCATCAAATATTTGACCTTTGTCAATATCTCGTTGGTCAGACATAGGTTCTAGGGATATGACATTCCCTGCAACTGACCCAACAAAAAAGAGGGCTATATGGAACATACCTATGGCACACATGGAGGACAAATTTATGCAATGACCATCCTTTACCTGAAATGAAGTGACCACTGCATCCTGCCACTGGTTCTGAGGAGGAGCTTCCCCCCTGGAATGCCCTCAGAAACAGGGCGATGGGCATTTTGCTGGAGAGCCAACTCTTCTGCAGGGGTTAGGTCTGGACCGCGTGGACCTCCACCTGTTTTTTGCTTGTCTGCCTTCTTATTAGCTTTAAAATGAATATTATTTATATTATATATGATTATTTATGTCAACAATTCTTTAAATAGTTATATATCAATATTTACCAGTTTGAAGTATATTCTTGTACTTCACTTTAACCTGTTCCCATGTTCTCCTTGTGCTCACCTTTGATCTGGGATTATGACATATTAAATAATAATTAATCTGACACATAGGAAATGAAATGTTACATTCAGTAAGTACAATGCACACTACTTAGCGTTTAATTTGTCGGCTACTTTTAGCCAGCCGTCTTTTCTGGTTTGGGCTGCTTTTGCAGTGTTACCCCTTGTGCATATTAAATCTTGAAATTCTTCATGTCCTTCGAATAAAAGGTCTTGCTTCGCTTGTGTGAAAAAAAATGCGCCCGTTCTTTCGTCATTTTGTTACAGCCTATCAAAGACTATCAGCTATTGACTATTGACTATTTTCAATCAGCACGGGCGCATGCATTAATCTCAGATGATTAGATCCAGCTAAACTAATCTACTACACGGCTACATTTGAAAAACCGACTTATCCTGGATGAGTTTCACCGGCATTAACTCATCCAAGATGAGGCATCTGATCTTGGATGATTTAAGAGATGTACGGAAAATACCCCCATGTGTTCACACAGTCAAGGATGTCATGGCTATCATCTACCAAATACTGATCTCAGATGATTAGATCCAGCTAGACTAATCTATTACATGGCTGTGTTTGAAAAAACGACTTATCCTGGATGAGTTTCTCTGGCATTAACTCATCTCGGATGATTTAAGCGACATACGGAAAATACCCCACTGTTCTATTATATTCTGTGTATTTTGTGTGTGGTTCCACAGGAGGCGGGGCCACCTGTCCATTTCTGTCAAAGGGACAGCTCTCAGCTCTATAAAGGCTGAGAAATCTGGCAGTCCTTGGCGGTTCATTGAATGTGGTTTTGGTGAGCTCTTTTCTAAATATTGCTGTGTTTAATGTTAATTCTCTGGATTTTTTGAGCTCTTGCTCTGCTTTTTGACTTTTCCTTGGATTTGTGTTTTGTGGGACTTGTTAGCCAGTGGATTGGATATTTTTGGGCCTTTTGTGCTCTTTGGAGCTTCTTGTGTTGCAGAGTGTTTTTGAAAATAAATCTTTTATTTTATTAAGAGTCTTTGCCTCCCTGCTGTGAAAAACATTAGTAAATAAAGAAGAGTCATACATGAAATTCAAACATGGCTATCCTTTCTTTACATCTGCAGGTGGAGCCCCACATGCTCTTGTTAATGCAGCATGACAGACCGAAGAAATCTAATAGAGCACTGCATGTTCATTTAAATGCATTTACAGAACACATTTCAGTATATTTTAATGTTCACCAATCAACATACAGATAAATGGTATGGTCCAGAAACACACATTTGCCATTAAGTATTATATAAAGTCCCAGAGTTGGTAATCATTAAGAGGAATTGGGTGATACCTGGTTAAAAGAAATGGGACTATTAAGAGTTATCAGAGCAAAATATAAAGTTAAATGTTATACATGATCTCATGTTCTAATCTGAATTTGCTGGTACGAATGTCAGGTTGTGCTAGTTAAACAGGCAGGCAGTTTTAAGAAACCTTTTCACTAACAGTGTTCTTTATGTTTTAGAGGTTGACAGATCCTTTCAGTTGTCAGGCCTTTTGCTACAGTTTTTGGGACTTGGTGATTAGGAACCATCTAATTTATTACATTTATTTTACTATCGACTTCCATCACTGCATCTGGTGAAGAGCAGGTACACAGGGTTCCTCCCTGGCTTAGGTTTAAATTCCCTTTTTATGTATTTTATGTTCATTTTTGATTTGTCATTGTTGTTGTTCATATTAATGTTATTTCATTATTTTCAATTGTTTTTAGTTAAGTATTCTATGCCAATTTTATTTTATTTCTTGATTATTTAATTTTTACTAGGGGGCTTTTCCCCTTGCTCGCTTCACTCACCATCGCGTATGTGGATTTCACTTTCACCAAACAAGAAATCTTTTAATTCTTGCGGATACACCTCTTCAACACTACTTTATCCTGATGGCAACACGAATTAGATGATCTACAAGTCTCCGACTTAAAGTTTAAATCTAAACAATATATTTGATCTCTTTTCGCTGTTCCGTTATTTCACCAAGTAATCATTTCCGTTTGTTTGCGCTAATGCGATCTTTACTACAATTTTTTTGACACTTTTGAATTTTAGTACTTTCATTATCTCTAACCTGCTCTGCATGTGTATCATGCCAACATTTTTTAATTCTTTATGATGTTCATCACTCTGTGTCTTTTATTTCCGGCCCTGGGCATGGTTAATTCTCTTGGCACAAAGTCTTATCTCGCGGGACATGAAAGTATCTCTCTGAAAAAGCCACGTCTCGTCCCAGGCTAAAAGGTCTTGTCTCTTCCCAGGATTTTTTTATTATAATAGAGAGATGTGTATATTTTCGATCTCCTTGTATTTTGTAGGTGGACCGCCAAAGAGCATGGACCACCAATACCTCACAGCAAGGAACTGCCCCCCTGCCTTTAAAGTCAAGTCAACTCAAGGGTGGATTGCAGAATCTACACAAGCAATTAGAGATAGGCAACATTTCTAAATTTCTAAATCATAATATGTCTACAATCCCTTACTAGATTATGAGAGGAAGAAACCTAAAGTGAAAAAGGTAATAAGGAAAGCAAAGAGGGAATCAAGGGTGTAGTTTGTAGAATGCTGAAAAGATTTAACGGGATTAATAGTTTTAAAAGAATTTGGCATTGATAGAAAATGGATCAGTGGTGTACCAATAAGGAAATAGCTGAAGGTCTAGGAAAGGCTTTTTCAAAAGTACATAGTCTGGGCAATATTGGACATGAGCACATTAAAAGATGTCAGCAAGTAAGAATGGAGTAGTGACAGGCGAACCCTACTGAATTTGCTTTGCCTGAGGTTGGAGAAATTGTGGGAATATTCAGGAACTTTGCCGATTTCCATGAAATGCATTTAAGTGAAGGGGGGAAGGAGACTCTGAACTTATTTTGAGTAATTTATAACAGTGCAATGGTGTTTTAAGTGTCCGTTAGGGCCAGTGAAGCTGCTTCCATCTATGCTGGACCACTAATTGTGGCCAAAAATGTGACCTGAGATGAGAGGCAGCAGTGCTAGCCACTGCAGCACTTTCCCTCCCTGAGATAAAATTGATAGAATTAAATATCAGAACTGTCAATTTTTTCGCAGACAAAAAGCCTAAATTCAATAAAACTTACCCCCTAACAGATTCGATAGCAGGTACTCTTCTCTCTTGATCCAAAAACTACAGGCTGCAACATAAGCTGACCATGTCAGGATTAAATCCCTGCCTTTGCTGGGTTATGATGTGGCAGCAATCCTGCCTACTGTGCCAACACGCCACCACAGTCACTTATATAATCCACCCATCCTTCTGCTGATACCAGCATAGGAGAGACATCCCCACCCACAATTACAATTACGTGTGTTGGGGAGGCAGCATTAAGAAGAAGGACACCTCACGCCTGGACAAACTGGTGAGGAAGGCAGGCTCTATTGTAGGCATGGAGGTGGACAGTTTGACATCTGTGGAAGAACGACGGGAGCTGAGCAGGCTCCTGTCAATTATGGAGAATCCACTGCATCCACTGAACAGGATCATCTCCAGACAGAGGAGCAGCTTCAGAGACAGACTGCTGTCACTGTCCTGTGCCACTGACAGACTGAGGAGATCGTTCCTCCCCCAAACTATGCGACTCTTCAGTTCCACCGGGGGGGGGGGGGGGTAAACGTTAAAATTATACAAAGTTATTGACTTTTTTTACCTGCATTTTTATTACTCTTTAATTTAATATTGTTTTTGTATAAGTATGCTGCTGCTGGAGTATGTGAATTTCCCCTTGGGATTAATAAAGTATCTATCTATCTATCTATCTATCTATCTATCTATCTATCTATCTATCTATCTATCTATCTATCTATCTATCTATCTATCTATCTATCTATAATGTCTACTGGTTGAACCAACTAGCAAACATCTTGACAGTTTTACCAGTTTCCACTGCACTGAACTTCATGGAGGTTGAGTGAAGCTAAGGGCCATTAGGTATTTTGTATGAAAGCCGCCCTATACATAAAAACAGCACCACACACACACCGTGATTTATGAAACCTTATTTTTTAATTTTTTATCCTAGCACACTGAAAGTAGTTCACTTTATCTACTTGCATCTACAAGGCTGAACTTTCTCAGAAGAAAATACAAGAAGCATAGCCAAATGACTCTTTGTGACACTATTGTCAGAAGAAGGATGGCTAACTAGAAATATAACTGTAATAAAACCGTGATGTTATTACCACATTGCTGTAAATAACTAAATCTTGTAGTCTAGACTTCTGCTGACATGTAATCATTGCTCTATGAGCATGATATTTTTCATTGATGTAAAACAGAAGCCCCCCTAGAGAGCCTGACAAATAACCATATTCAGATTATCAAGGGTAAACCTATTTTTGGATTTTAGGTCATTTTATTCTGGTTTGCATATAGAAAATAAAATCTCATAATACAATGCCAAAAATTAGATAGCTTTAGGGACGTGGCAGTTGCAGAAAGAAGGGAATATTCATCCTTTCATTAATTAATTGTCCATACTGGAAAATGGGCTGTACCAGAACCATATACAGTAACACCAGGTGCAAGAGAAATAACTTTCTACAAAAAGTAAACCATTGCAGAATTCCCCCATGCACATACACTTATACAGTGGATTCAGAAAGTTTTCAGACCCCTTCACTTTCTCCATACTTTAATATGTTGTAGATTTAATTTTTATTTAATTTAATTTTAAATTACATTTCTCATTTTTGTGCATCAATCTAGGCTCAATAACCCATACTGACAAAGTGAAAGGTTTGTGAATTTACTAAGCATTAAAAACTGAAATCTCTCATTATATTAGCATTCAGACCCTTAATGCAATGCCTTCTAGAAGCACCCTTTGGCAGCAATTACAGCTTTGAGTCTTCTTCAGGAAGTCTCAAGCTTTGCACACATGGATTTGGAGAGTTTCTCCCATTCTTCCTGGCAGATCCTCTCGACCTCTGTTAGACTGGATGGGAAGCACCTGTGGATGGCCATCTCTCAGGTCCTTCCAAAAATGTTCTTTGAGGTACAAGTCTGGCTTAGGCTGGATCACTCAAGGATAGTCAGAGAGTTATCCCAAGGCCAAGCCAACATTCTCTTGGCCATATTCTTCAATTATTGTCGTGCTGAAAGCTGAACCATCACTCCAGTGTTAGGTTTTATGAGCTCTGGAGCAGGTCTACTTCGAGGACTTCTTAGCATTTGGCTGCATTTATCCATCCCTCAATTCTGAGAGTCTCCATGTCCCTGCCGCAAAGAAGCTGATGCTGCCACTGCCATGTTTCACCGTAGGGATGGCATAAGTAAGGTGATGAGCAGTGTCTGGTTTTCACCAGAGATACTGCTTGGAGTTCTGCTCAGAGAATTCAACGTTTGTCTCATCAGAATCTTTGTCTGCATGCCCTTAGAGTATTTTCAATTCCATCTGACAAGCTGCAACTGTGTGCTAGCCACTCTACACTAAATGTTGGATTAATGGAGTGCTGCTGAGATGGTCATCTTTCTGACAGGTTCTCCTGTCTCAGCAGAGGACTTCTGAAGCAACAACAACAATTTATCTCTTGTATAGCCCAGTATCACGCAAAGAGTGCCTCAATGGGCTTTAACAGATCCAGTTTTTTTAACTGTTAGAGTGATCATTGAGTACTTAGTTACCTCCATGACAAAGACCCTTCTTGACAGGTTGCTCAGTTCTAGGATGAATCCTGGTGGTTCCAAACTTCTTCAATTTCTCACAATTACTGAGGCCACTGTGCTCCTGGGAACACACAGAGTTCTAGAAATGGTTTTATCCCCTTGTCCTGATGTGTGTCTCACCACAAGCTGGCCATGGACATCAACATGGAGAGTTTTTGGACTCCATGGCTTGGTTTTTTTCCTAACATGCATTGTGAATTGAAGGTCCTTATATAGACAGGTACACATGTGCCTTTCTAAACAATGTGAATTTAATTACATTTACCACAGGTGGATTCCAATCAACTTCTAGACAGGTCTCAAAAGCAAACAGGTTGCATCTAACCACAATTTGAAGTGCCACAGTAAAGGTCTAAAAATTAAGTCTACAATACAATAACGTGTGGAGAAAGTAAAGGAGTCTAAATACTGTTTGAACCCACTGTACACACAGATTGAATCTTGCCTTCTTTACTCATTACTAACTATCACAAAAGCCGTATAAAATGATAAGACAGGGTCAGAATGAGGTTTGGAGTCACCCTTTTTGATGTAAGTGTCCAAAGGGCAAAAGAAAAAGCATGAATATGCAATGAAGAAAGCGCCCACGTGTAAGAAAACCCTTCTGGTAGTGGAGCTCCATTCTACACTGAAGCTGCTTTTGATAATAAATGCTGACATTTGGCCAGATTGATTTTGGAACCTGCGCTCCAAAATTGAGCATTTTTTGCTTTTTGAACAGCTGAGAAAAATGTTAGACTATCTTTTTGAGTAAACTCATCTTTTTAATGTTTATAAAAGAGAATTTTATTATGTCTGATATGTGAAAATATCAACAAATGACATTACTTCCTGACCCAGGGGAGAGCACTAATGCATTTCATCATTAAAACGTGTTCAGTCTCTTCTCAAATAAAGACGGATCCCTTTGAATTACCTGAATCTCACACTGGGATCTGTTTTTCTAACTTTGTGAAAGCAGACATCTTTCTGGATGAAATTTTTATATTTACCAGGTCTGAACTTCCATGCAAACAAACAAAAAACAAAACCACTAAAATTAAAGTAACTATAATAATAATAACATATTGAAGAAAATGTTCAACTACATTACAACAATTAACTAACTTCTGTTGATTTGGGAATGAAAAATTATTTATATGGTGGTAAATCAAAAAGTAAAGGCAATTTGAAAATTTCATGTTAACCGCAATGGATAGAACCTGATGCAATACAGTAATCCCTCCTCCATCGCGGGGGTTGCGTTCCAGAGCCACCCGCGAAATAAGAAAATCCGCGAAGTAGAAACCATATGTTTATATGGTTATTTTTATATTGTCATGCTTGGGTCACAGATTTGCGCAGAAACACAGGAGTTTGTAGAGAGACAGGAACGTTATTCAAACACTGCAAACAAACATTTGTCTCTTTTTCAAAAGTTTAAACTGTGCTCCATGACAAGACAGAGATGACAGTTCAGTCTCACAATTAAAAGAATGCAAACATATCTTCCTCTTCAAAGGAGCAAACAAATCAATAGGGCTGTTTGGCTCTTAAGTATGCGAAGCACCGTGGCACAAAGCTGTTGAAGGCGGCAGCTCACACCCCCTCCGTCAGGAGCAGATAGAGAGAGACAGAGGAAAACAAAGTCAAAAATCAATACGTGCCCTTCGAGCTTTTAAGTATGCGAAGCACCGTGCAGCATACTTAAAAGCTGCACACAGAAGGTAGCAACGTGAAGATAATCTTTCAGCATTTTTAGACGAGCGTCCGTATCGTCTAGGTGTGCGAACACCCCCCCTGCTCACACCCCCTACGTCAGGATCACAGATAGTCAGCGCAAGAGTGAGAGAAAGAAAAGTAAGCTGGGTAGCTTCTCAGCCATCTGCCAATAGCGTCCCTTGTATGAAATCAACTGGGCAAACCAACTGAGGAAGCATGTACCAGAAATTAAAAGACCCATTGTCCTCAGAAATCCGCGAACCAGCAAAAAATCTGTGATATATATTTAAATATGCTTACATATAAAATCCACGATAGAGTGAAGCCGCGAAAGGCGAAGCGCGATATAGCGAGGGATCACTGTACAGCACATTAGTAATGACTTATGGGTAGTTTGAACATGCACAGTGCTGCACTATGCCGTTAATCTAGTTGAAGCCAGGGTCAGATGAACATGGACGTCCATCCTGCTGTGGGATTGTACTGTTGTTGAATAATGCACAGTAGTGAGATTTCTTTGGACTGAGTGAGTGCAACCTGATGAAATTCACTGAATGATGATGGCTTGTGAGGGTCTTTAAGCTGTTTGGGTACCCATCTTGTGCAAACGTTGTGGTACCCCAAGTTCACATGCGCTATTGCTTGTGTAGATACATAGCTGTTATCTAAATGTGTGGCAGCAGTGGACAACATAATCCATCGGCTTACTCTGATGAAGGCATTTGCCATGTCGATGTGGACTTGTGTGTGCCATGTTGATGGTGAGCCAGATGGAGCTTCATCGGTTACACTTACAATACAATTTATTTTTGTGTAGCCCAAAATCACACAAGAAGTGCCACAATGGGCTTTAACAGGCCCTGCCTTTTCACAGCCCCCAGCTTTGACTATCTAAGAAGATAAGGAAAAACTCCCAAAAAAAAACCCTTTTAGGGAAAAAAAATGGAAGAAACCTTGGGAAAGGCAATGCAAAGAGTTATCAGCATTTCCACAGGTAGGTTGGGCGTGCAGTGGGTTTCAAAAATAAGGGGGTCAGTACAATACAATACACAGAACAGAACACAAGTAATCCTTAATACAATATAATAGAAATATTCCAAGTACAGAGCAGAATTCAACAGTAGATGATATCACATAATAAGATTTGGATTTGTTCAGAGTCCTGGAGACCTCGGCCATCAAGCTCCCACCCCCTATTGGCCATTCCACAGCTTAGACAGCGCTGGGCCAGCCAATCCGATGAAAGGACCCCTCTACCTGATGATTCCTGCGATCCAACATCAATACACTTGTTCTTCTCCTTTTA
Organism: Erpetoichthys calabaricus; assembly: GCF_900747795.2. NCBI lineage: Eukaryota > Metazoa > Chordata > Cladistia > Polypteriformes > Polypteridae > Erpetoichthys > Erpetoichthys calabaricus. The sequence continues at coordinate 16,360,812 of NC_041399.2, forward strand.
AATCTTACAACCCATTGAGAAACTTTTCTTTGAGTCATGATGTTTCATTTCTGTACTGAGCCAACAGTGAATTTCAGCACATATCATTCCTTCTGCCCAAGGAAATCTCACTAGATAGATAGATAGATAGATAGATAGATAGATAGATAGATAGATAGATAGATAGATAGATAGATAGCACTAAGGTACATTGCTCAACAATGGTGCAATCATGTTCATTTGACGTTGGCTTCAACAAGACTAACAGCAGAGCGCTGAACTGTGTGTGTTCAAACTGTCCATAAGCCATCACAAATGTGTTGTATTGCAGCTTCTATCCGTTGCAATTTTTGAAATTGCTTTTACACTTTCATTTACTCTCATAGTTATCTATAGCACTTGTCACTCAGTGCAGTTCTGTAACAAGTTCTCAGATAAAATGAAACTTTAAATTTTACAGATTACTACATACTGAACTGGTACACATAAAGACACTTACAGTCATATGAAAAAGTTCGGGAATCCTCTTAGCCTGTATAATAATTGACTCTCCTTTCAACAAAAAAGATAACAGTGGTATGTCTTTCATTTCCATTGAACATCTGAGTACTGGGGTGTTTTCTGAACAAAGATTTTTAGTGGGCGGCACGGTGGCGCAGTGGGTAGCGCTGCTGCCTCGCAGTTGAGAGACCTGGGGACCTGGGTTCACTTCCCGGGTCCTCCCTGCGTGGAGTTTGCATGTTCTCCCCGTGTCTGCGTGGGTTTCCTCCAGGCGCTCCGGTTTCCTCCCACAGTCCAAAGACATGCAGGTTAGGTGGATTGGCGATTCTAAATTGGCCCTAGTGTGTGCTTGGTGTGTGGGTGTGTTTGTGTGTGTCCTGCGGTGGGTTGGCACCCTGCCCAGGATTGGTTCCTGCCTTGTGCCCTGTGTTGGCTGGGATTGGCTCCAGCAGACCCCCGTGACCCTGTCTTCGGATTCAGCGGTTTGGGAAATGGATGGTTGGAAGATTTTTAGTGAAGCAGTATTTAGTTGTATGAAATTAAATCAAATGTGAAAAACTGGCTGTGCAAGAATGTGGGGGTCCTCTTGTCATTTTGCTGATTTGAATGCCTGTTACTGCTCAATGCTGATAACTTGTAACACCAAATTGGTTGGATTTGCTTGTTAAGCCTTGAACTTCATAGACAGGTGTGTCCAATCATGAGATATAAAGGTATTTAAGGTGGTCAATTACAAGTTGTGCTTCCCTTTGACTGTCCTCTGAAGAGTGACAGCATGGGATCCTCAAAGCAACTCTCAAAAGATCTGAAAACAAAGATTGTTGAGTCTCATGGTTTAGGGGAAGGCTACAAAAAGCCATCTCAGAGGTTTAAACTGTCAGTTTCAACTGTAAGGAATGGAATCAGGAAATGGAAGGCCACAGGCACAGTTGCTGTTAAACCCAGCAGGTCTGGCAGGCCAAGAAAAATACAGGAGTGGCATATGAGCAGGATTGTGAGAATGGTTACAGACAACCCACAGGTCACCTCCAAAGACCTACAAGAACATCTCGCTGCAGATGGTGTATCTGTACATCGTTCTACAATCCAGCGCAATTTGCACAAAGAACATCTGTATGGCAGGGTGATGAGAAAGAAGCCCTTTCTGCACTCACACCACAAACAGAGTCGCTTGTTGTATGCCAATGCTCATTTAGACAAGCCAGATTCATTTTGGAACAAAGAGCTTTGGACTGAGGAGACAAAAATTGAGTTATTTGGTCATAACAAAAAGCACTTTGCATGGCGGAAGAAGAACACCGCATTCCAAGAAAAACACCTGCTACCTTCTGTCAAATTTGGTGGAAGTTCCATCATGCTGTGGGGCTGTGTGGCTAGTTCAGGGACTGGGGCCCTTGTTAAAGTCGAGGGTCAGATGAATTCAACCCAATATCAACAAATTCTTCAGGATAATGTTCAAGCATCAGTCACAAAGTTGAAGTTATGCAGGGGTTGGATATTCCAATAAGACAATGATCCAAAACACAGCTTGAAATCTACAAAGGCATTCATGCAGGGGAAGAAGTACAATGTTCTAGAATGGCTGTCACAGTCCCCTGACTTGAATATCATCGAAAATCTATGGAATGATTTGAAGCAGGCTGCCCATCAAATTGAACTGAACTGGAGAGATTTTGTATGAAGAATGGTCAACAATACCTCCATCCAGAATCCAGACACTCATCAGAGGCTATAGGAGGACAGCGTCTAGAGGCTGTTAGATTAGCAAAAGGAGGCTCAACTAAGTATTGATGTCATATCTCTGTTGGGGTGCCCACATTTATGCACCTGTCTAATTTTGTTATGATGCATATTGTATATTTTCTGTTAATCCAATAAACTTAACGTCACTGCTGAAATACTACTGTTTCCATAAGGCATGTCGTATATTAAAAGGAAGTTGCTACTTTGAAAGCTCAGCCAATGATGAACAAAAATCCAAAGAATTAAGAGGGGTTCCCAAACTTTTTCATATGACTGTATTTATTTAAACACACAGGATAGCAAAGTTGTTTAGAAACTGGTTCATTTAAATGGAGCCCAGAACTACCTGCCCTTAGTTAATTGTCGAGCTATAGACAGTTAAAAAATGGAGGAAAGAAGAAGAAAAACTCAGCCAGCAGCAACCCTGGAGAAAATAAATGTGTGTGTGTGTGTGTGTGTGGTGGTTGGGGGGTATGGGTTCAATGACCAGTTAGAACGCAAAATCAGATACAGTCACGGTCAGAATCCATATTTTAAACAAATATATCTCTCAAAGACTTATGTAATGTAATGCTCGATTTTAAGGTAGCGATGCTGAGTAATCTTTTTTTTTTTGCCTGAATAGCTGCCAGTATAATTGGAAATGGGGTCTTTTGAGACTGTAAATCAAAAGGTAACCTTTAACTTAAAGGTACTGGGAGCGTACATCGATTTGTAAATCACTTTGGATAAAAACAGGTACAATTAAATTAGGGCTGTCGAAGATAAAGTGTTAACACATACAATTCAAAGGTATAACACATTATTTGTCCTTAATTGCATTTAGCACATGGATTGTTTGACATCATTTGCAATCTAAATCAATCATTTTTCAAACTGAGGGCTGCCAGGTTACATATGGGGAGTTGCGGCAGTCCTGGGGCCTCATTTTGTCGTGTGGTGGGTGCACCAACACGCTGTACCAGTGCATGCTCCCCAACCTGACCTGACCTGATATGACTTAACAGCAGCAAATAGAGTTTATCTAAGTATTCTTGACTCTGGATATATGACATATTAAAACTCTGTGGCTATTCTGCCATGGCCTTGGGTTTGGGGCTCAGCGGCATATCTTAAATAATTAATGGTATGTTTCATTTTCCTATTAGACACTCATTTTTAAAAAGTTTTAGTTATTGGTTTAGATGTGTAGTCACAGGTGAATGCTATGCGGCCTCATCCATGCTTTACTGGTGTTGTTAGGCAGATTTGTTTATTCAAGTGTTTTGAGTATGAAATCTGTCTTTCCTGCCACCCTTCATTTTCAACTCTATTTACGGCAGTCCTCATGATGAGGTGAAACAAACTATTTACTTCAAATGCATATTTTGCAGTTCATATTTTCACGAGCATAGCTGCCAGTTCCTTCAAGCTTACATCGACTCCTGCACTATCGACCAACAGACAGCACACATGGCACCGGTGACAACATATCGTTCACATTTAGTGTAGTGTAGTGCTTAAGGCATTGGACTTCAAATCCTCACTTCACATGCCTATGCTCCAATTGGAAAACCAAAAAGAAACGTAACCAACTGCATCGTAAATGTTGCTAAGTCACCTTGGATAAAGGTGTCAGCCAAATAAATAAATGTAAATTTACCACTCATCCATTAATGCAATCAAATGGCAATATATAATGTAATGTTACAGAAACGTTTATCCCTTGCAACAGGTTATGTTTATTTTTAAAATGTGTAATGAACTCTCTGTACAAATGACACACATTCATATGTCTAATAGGGTATTTTTTTGATATTTTTTGACTATAGCAGTTCATTGTAATCAGAAGGTTGCTGTCTGACCAGGTTAACGAGAGCACCCACCTCTGATCTTTGCAGTTCAAATTCACTGACCCCTACTTTGAGCATCACCTTCATGAGGTGTTGGATTGGTTAAGAAATGTGACTCTCAGTGAGCCATCTAATTGTTCCCACCAAATTTTAAGTGCAATTCAGTCATGATTGTCACCAGAGATATAGATTATACGTCTAGCTTCAGCAAGATTACAGGTCTACTATTATACAAGATCATGCAATACTGTTAGCAGTAACCAAGATCCAAGATCAGCACAACAATGACCCAAAGTGCATACAACCAAGACAACGCTGGAGTGGCTTCAGCACAAATCTCTGAATGTCCTTGAGTGGTTTGGCCAAAGCCTAGACTGAAGCCCCATAGAACATGCATGGAGAGACCTGAAGATGGCCATTCTCAGACATTTCCTATTCAATATAACAAGGCTTGAGAGGATCTTCCAGAAAGAATGGAATAAAATGCCCAAATCCACTGGAGCAGAGCTTGCAAAGAATTACCCAAGAAATCTTGAAGATGGAATTGCTGACATAGGGGCTTTTACAAAGTACTGTATTAAGGGTGTGAATACTTCTATGAATAAGAGATTTCAGTTTTTGATCTATAATAAAGTTGCAAACCTTCATGAAAACCTTGCAGAAGTGCAAGACTACAGCATGAAGCTCAAACAGCCGGCAAGGCAGTCCCAAGTTAACGAGTCGGAAGAAGAAAGAAGTATGAGGTTACAGCATGAAGCTGAAAGAAAGCAACTCCGTCGCCAAAGTGAAACTGCCGACGAAAGACAAACTTGCTTAGCCGCTGATACACAACCAAGGCGAGCACATCGGCAAACCAAAACCTCAGAGGAGAGAGAAACTCGCTTACCCGCTAATACACAAGGGGGGCGAGCACATCCGCAAAATGAAACCACCAACTCTGCATTTTAATTTTTTTTTCTGACGACTTCAATAGTTTCTAGGAGCCCGGGCTTCTTACACACAGCTAGAGTATATATATAAAAAAAAAAATCCAAATGTCTGTCTGTCTATATTTGTCTGCTTTTCACGAGAGAAGTAATTAATGGATTTAGATCTGTTTTTTTTATATACCGTATATACTCGCATATAAGTCGGGTCTTGAAACCCAAAAAATCAATCATAAAATCAGAACCCAACATATACGCCCGTTCAAAAATGCGACACTTATTTTTTTTTTTTACATCTTCTTGCTTCCTCCAATCTCACATCAGTTTCTCAGACACATCGAATTTTGTTGCAGCAGCGCAGCTACCAATTTCTTTTGCCACTTCAACAACTTTTTATTTAAAACAAGCTTCATATTTTATTCTGATCGAATGCTCCATCGTAGATAAAGGATGCTCTTATAATAAAGGTGTATGAGGGTGTGAGATACATAAAACACAAAACAGTGCCAACTTTGTTTCGGAATAGTTTGGGTATTACCGTGTGGTCACGTATGCACAATACATAGAAAAAAAAGGCAGTGTGCTCCGTGGTTACGCACTCAAGTGGGCGTTAATATCATAACCTGTTGGAACAATAAGCGTGAGTGTTCCGCATTCAGCTTATATGACCGACATTATAAAATACTGGAAATTATACTGTAAAATTAAGCCCAGACTTATCTGCGGGAGAACTTATCCGCGAGTATATACGGTAATTTGCTTGAACATCCCAGTTGATTTTGCGACTTCTCTCATCGCGCCAAGTATCAAAGTTCACTTGCGGTACTGATTTATTTGCGCGAATCCGAGAGTGAGGCTGTGGGTCGAAGGGAGGGGGGCGGGCCCTCCTCATTCACGCGCCAGCCTCCATTCGAGTCAGTCTATCTCTCGCCACGTGTTGGAGTTTACCTTGCCTCTGCTTAACAAGTGAAACCTGTTTGTTCAGCAGACATTATCATCTAGAGATTGTTACGGAGTAACATTTGACGTTTTTGAGAGAGAGATCAGAGCTATGTGTGTTTTAGAGGGTAGCTGCTGATTGCCAGAAGATATCACGGCCACGTGCTTTTCTCCCCACAGTGCCAACATTTGACTTGGCCAGAATTAAATTTTTATTTTTATTGATTTTCAGCTTGTCATTTTTCAATACTGCGTGGGCAGAACCACGGGGGACAGCTAGTTGAGTATACATTGATGAGCAAAAATAAAAAAGGTATGCATTTAAAATTAAGTCTGCAGGATCCTGAATACTTCCTGAATCCACAATAGCATGCCTGGGTTGAAACCCTTAAAATATCGTATGGAAACATGATCTAACTTTCTCCTGGACTTTTCAGAAAATAAGTACATGTATTTAAGTACAAATAAGAGTACATTCTAAAACATCTTATTTCTAATAATCTGCTGATGACACCATATGCTAAATAAGTTTCATTTACAGAGAAATATATACAGCAATTTCACTCCTCAATACTAAAAACTGAGGCTTTATAACAACAAGACCTATCACAAAGAGCAGCTGCTCATGCCCTGAAACAAAACAGTTTCATCTGAAGTTCAAACATGAGCTGCAAAGCAAAAAGATGAAAAAATGTGTGGAGAGCTTCTATAAATATAAAGCAAAACTGAACAAAAGAGCTGCCTATATGTGAAGCGTACAAATCAGGAGTAGAGTGCTGTGCTAATTACGCCTGAAATTCCTAAAAGGGATGTTCTAGAGGTGATTAATACCCACTAGAAAACATGAAGCACTGTGCCTGGAGGAATCAAACCAGTGTCAGTTGTACTGAGCTACTTTATAAAACTGAATTTTCGTTTTGAGTCCAATTACTGTTCATCTATTTTGAAACCTGTCTTATTTATTCATTGTGGTCGTCCAAGGGAGTAACAAGCTGAGGTTGCAATGAATATTTGGAGAGCCGAACCGGCTGTCCCTGTTTACTTGCAAAAAGTCAACAAAAACAATATGCAATGGTGTTCCAAAAGGAAACACAAAGGCTACCCCATAATACACAGGCTAGTTCAGTTAATAGAATTAAAGCAATTATGAACAGGCTGTGGAGCTTTTCTTCTCAGGTCGCTTGAACCAAAAGTGACGCTTCCGTCCAGGTAGTCTCAGTTTTATGGCCCAGGGAACGGAAGGGGCGGAGTCAGTTGCCCTCATTGGGCGGTTTCTCTGCACTGTGGAGGGAAAAGAAGACAAAATAGATAGCGGCAGTGCCCCCTGTGTGCTCAGGGTGGTAGCACATAACTGGGAAGAACTCGGAGGGTGACCCTCTGATAGACATGTGTGGACATCAGCTTAGGGTGATGAAGTCCAGAGCATTGAGTAGTGTATGAAAATGAATGAGGAATTCGGTGGAGGGACTTGGTTGGTAATTAGTATAGGAGATGTGAGAGATTTCTTTTTTACCCATCCAGTGACAGCAAATAAATATAGGAAATGGTGTATGGAGGGGAGAAAAAGAAATTGATTGATTGATGTTAATCAATCAGTTAATTTATTATCAGTCTTGTCTTTGGCAATACTAGTAATTAATTAGATCATTTGGTAAGGCTCCCACTTTATTTTCCCTATTTTTCTCTGTATTAGGGCATTTCCAGCCATTACATTTATATCAAGGTAACTGAAGGACACTTAATAAACAAAAGGATTATAGAAATCATAATGATAATTGGATATATATCCACTGTAAAAGGAGATAAAACATGTGTGGAGAGGGGTGGGGCATCACCCTGGTGATCCCGTGTAATTAAAGGTTTGTAAAAAACAAGTACATTTCAAGACATTTCTTACACTACCTCCAAGTTAAAAACTTTGCCCAATTTTCCTCACCTCCCACCTATTTCTATTTCAGAAAAAATATTGATCAGTCTTGAGGACTCAGTCAGCATTTCTATAATATATAAAAACATTTTAAAGTACCTTCCATTCAAAAATCCCAGTGCACTTTGGGAAAAGGATCTCTCACTCAACATTTTAGAAAAGGAGTAGAAGGCAGCTATGCACAGAATTCACTCAAGCTCCATATGCGCAAAACACACAATTATCCATCCATCCATCCATTATCCAACCCGCTGTATCCTAACTACAGGGTCACGGGGGTCTGCTGGAGGCAATCCCAGCCAACACAGGGCACAAGGCAGGAAACAAACTCCGGGCAGGGCACACACACACACCAAGCACGCACTAGGGACAATTTAGGATCGCCAATGCACCTAACCTGCATGTCTTTGGACTGTGGGAGGAAACCGGAGTACCCGGAGGAAACCCACGCAGACACGAGGAGAACATGCAAACTCCACGCAGGGAGGACCCGGGAAGCGAACCCGGGTCTTCTAACTGCGAGGCAACAGCGCTACCCACCATGCCACCCCAAAACACACAATTATTTAACTCAAAATCTTTTATCGAGCACATCTGTCTCGTTTAAAATTGTCCAAAATGTTTCCAGGGCAAGATCCAACCTGCGAACGTTGCAATCGAGCTCCAGCCTCACTGGGCCACATGTTTTGGGCCTGCACCAAATTAACATCATTTTGGACCAAATTCTTTAAATGCCTTTCAGACAGCCTTGGTGTCACAGTCCCTCCTTATCCACTAACAGCTGTGTTTGGTGGGCTCACAGAGGGGCTTAAAGTGGAAAAGGACAAACAAACTGGAATTCCCTTTACTTCACTATTAGCAACTGGGAGAATCCTACCTCTCCTCTTTTAAATCAGTGGGTAACTGATGTTATATACTATTTTAAATTGGGAAAAAAATCTAATTCTCACTTATAGGATTTGTACAAAACTTTTTTAAAAACTGGCAGGATCTAATCAATAACATTTTAGAATAAGCATTTAAATTGAGGAAGCAGGTTCTCTTCCCTTTTTATTTATTTATTTACTTATTTTTCCAACTATTTAAGTTTTATTCTGTTGGCCTAGCTCTCTTTCTCAGGGGTGGGGATTGATTTGTGTCTAACCTAGTTTTATAAAACTTGATTTGCTTGTACTGCGGTGGGTTGGCACCCTGCCCAGGATTGGTTCCTGCCTTGTGCCCTGTGTTGGCTGGGATTGGCTCCAGCAGACCCCTGTGACCCTGTGTTTGGATTCAGCGGGTTGGAAAATGGATGGATGGATTTGCTTGTATGGAATGTTATTTGATTTTAATAAATTCAATAACAAAAAACAAATAACCGTTGGCTAAGTGTCTTTTCAGGCCCCAGTTCAAAACAGAACTAACTCCAAGATGGCCAAACTGCTTGTCATATGGCTTCCACATAGGAAGGGGCAGGTCCAGGAAGGCAGACATCAGAAAAGGTGTTAGCAAACAGCACCAACCCCTGGTTCGGCAGGGTAACTACCATCACCAGGGCCCTTAGGCTGTCTCCCAAGTGCACACACATGACACAACATAAAAGACAGGATGCAAGACAGATGAACATATAACACAGAAGCTCTCTGCTGGCTGTTTAGAGTTCTAATTTATCTTGACACAAATATACAGTTTTTATGATACCAGGTCTTTAAGAATGATGTACGCTGTTCTGTGGAGTTGAATGTTGTTGCTCCAGTTTCAAGTGGAGGCCTCTTCTTGCATTGGGGTGCACTCTTGGTCATTTGTTTGCGGTTGCTTTCCTCAGCTCGCTGTTAGGCTCTTTGTTGTGCCCTCTTCATCTTCACAGGGTAAACCATTAAGCCTCATTTCGTTGATGCATCCACTCTGGGCACAAGGGCCACACAGCATTAGTGAAATCACATTTGAAGAGGTGCTTTCACTGTGTACTGTGCATGGAAATTTTTCTAACTACATGGCACACTGGATGCAGAGACTGTGTATCCAGAATGGTGAGGCTGGGTACGTGGGTGCCAGAAAGATGACCGAAGGGCTGAATATGACACAACAGATCAAAACCTCAAGGAAAACATGCAAAAACATCGGAAATTTGTCTGATTATCATACAGGTCTGCCACTCATGAGAATATTGTACTCGCCCTTCCTTCACCGTATTTGGTCAACAGGTCTGACACCCGACCATCTCCTTTTCTTCCCCTTAAAGTCAGTAATAGCAGGTACAACTCCTCTTCCATCAGAAGACTTTCACTTCCTCTGCTGTGACATTGTTAGCAATGCAACCTTGTCCAAACACTGTCACTGTCGAAGTGATAATCTTTCCTGTGAAGCCGGGGTCACTTTGAAGCAATAAGATGCGGAGGTCACCAGTTAACTCCCAAACACACCTCACTTCACACCGCATCACTTGTCTTTGCATGTCATATATTTTCCATAATGGTTACAGTTCCTGTTGTGCAGTGGGAATGCAACACACGAAAATGGCCAAGGACCACAAGTGGCCCAGGGTCTACATCATACAGGAACTCTTTGGTTCATTAAAAAATAATGTTCCAGTGGTGGGTAAAACATGTATAATTTGGTATGTTCACGTACTAAGGACATTGAAGAAGATACTTCAGTAATCGAAAAGCTTTGCCGCAATAGACTAGTATATATTTTCACAAAACTTCTGTACATAATGAGAAACATTTTACAATTTTTGCACTTTTGGAGACGTTTAGAGGCTGAATATGATCCTGCATCACTTGTTGGTTGCTAATTATTATAGCTGAGTTTGTACTGAAAATAAAAATATATTGGAATTATTGTTTGGGATGCTGATGAAATTTGTACAAGAGGGAGTCAAGCTAAACATGTGAATTTCCCATTGGGATTAATAAAGTATCTATCTATCTATCTATCTATCTATCTATCTATCTATCTATCTATCTATCTATCTATCTATCTATCTATCTATCTATCTATCTATCTAAATTTAGAAAATAGGAATTATCAGAAAATGAAATGAACCCGATTATGTTATTTCTCAGTGTCATCTCCACCCTTCTCAATGCACTTGCACCACCTGCCTGGTTTCCAGCTGAATAAAAGGTTTTGTCTTGTCCTCGCCACCATTTGTGCACCCAAGTTATTGTCGAACACTCCATGCCGAGGTGTCCTACAGTCACTAGTGCAGGTTACTGTGACTTGCTGGAGACCAATGTGAAGCCTGTTATTCGATCCAAGCAGCGGGGACTGCTGTCTCAAGGAGTCCTTTTGCTGCAAATCAATGACACACACACTGCTAAGAAGTTTGAGGTATTGCCACATCCTCCTTATTCGCCAGATTTGGCACCATGTGATTTCCACCATTTTGGATCACTAAAAAACATCTGGATGGTCGTCGATTCAAGACAGATGAAGACGTGAAGAAAGCGGTGCACGAGTTGGTTTGTGAGGACAAGACAAAACCTTTTATTCTGCTGGAATGTAGTTACTTCCAGGGAGGTGGCGCAAGTACATTGAGAAGGGTGAAGACTCCATTGAGAAATAACATGATCAGTTTTGTTAAGGTTCGTTTCATTTTCTGATAAATCCCATTTTCTAACTTTAGCTTGACTGCCCCTCATATAAATGTTAGAACATGGCTAAATCACTGAAGTTCCTCAATTTAGCCACAGTCTCCAGAGGGTTAAGAAGAATCAGGATGAGATATTGGGACAGCTTAGCTATTAGCTAAACAAACGAGCCTGATGGGATCTCGTTTGTCAGATTTCTTATGTTCTTAAATCTGCACAACCACAGGGACACGTGCAAAAATCCCAAAGGCAATTAGCAGACTGAGGACTGAGCCCAGCTCTTTACATTGGTGATGCAGAAACAGCCACTAATTTGCCACTAATGTGCTAGCAGTCTTTAAAATTTAATTTCTCAACATCATAAGGTGATTTTAAAAAGCCAACAACATTATAATGTGAAGTGACCGAGAAAATCATGAGATTAATTACAGTCATTTTAAAATAGTAAAAAAATACACACACAAATTAATCATTAATTATTAATCAAGAAATACCAATTATGTGATAAAGCTTTAATTTTTTTCTTAAGTGCAGTTGCTATATGTTTCGGTTTTAAGTATCACTCAAGCATAGTATACTTCAGAGGTTTTAACTGATAATATGTGAATTATTTTAAAGTGTCCAACTCAAACTGATAGCCCCAGGAGATCTTATTAGCATTATCAGCCTTAACTATATAAGAAAAAAAATTAATATAAACCACAAGAGATTTTATCTCTTAGTTTTGCAGCTGTTAGAAAAATGTGTTTTCAGGGCTAAAAGGTATTCTAACATATACAGGTATTCAGTTGCTTGCTTGCTACAGTTGCATGTAGAATGACGTAACCTCTTTTTCATTTCTATGGTTTTCTAAACTACTTCTCCTCTTGCTCACACTTTCCTTATGTCATGATGTGGTTGTTAATTTTTATTTTTTTTTTGCTCATTTATTATTAGGGTTCTGTGCTTCTGAGAGTTCCCATTTGGTGTTTTTAATGGTGATGAATTGCTCGCATTAATTCTTGCTACGATGTTTTGGTTTGAATTTTGCATTTTACTGTTTCCCCTGCCATTTTGTTTTATGATGGGCATTACCATATTGAATACCTGTCGGTAGGACACTGCCGCCATTTCACGGTGTTATAAATTCTAATATCTCATGCCAGCATTCCATGGCTTTGTCCCTTGATGGAGCATCCAGCAAGACGGACCAGTAGCAAGTGAAGAGACAGACACAAAGTACATTACAAAAGTGAAGGATTTATTCTCATAAACTAGGATGGGAGTGCAAAATCCACAAATGTACAAAAATAGTGCATGTCCCAGAATAAAAAATAAAATCATTAAATAAATCCATGGTGAAAACACAGCCATTAAAGTCCACTGTGTCCAAAAAACATTTTATAATCCCTCGAAAAGCACTTGCCCAGAGTTCGGACAGTACCTTAGATCTCCTTGGACACACTGCACCCACAGTCTGCCACCTTGACTGAGTGACTGCAGACTCGATTTGCACTGCAAGCAGTTGCCACAACTCTATCTGCACCAGTTGTGGTTGCCAAAGACCCTCAACCTGCACGTTTCATAGCTGCTGCAGTTTTAGAGCTATGGCCTTCCTCGGTTTCCACATCTCCTGAAGACCACATTGTCCCATGCTGATGCCGCCACAATTCCCTACATTCACAGACTCCCTGCGGACTTCCTCGTTTCTCATCTGCTCAATTCCTGAACGTCAACAGTCTTGAGTTCACCATATCCTAGGATGGCCATGTTATCTCCATCACCACTGTTCCCTTAAACTTGCTCAACAGTGTTGATGCCAACTGTCCTGATCCCCATCATGAATACCTCTCCTTAAAACTGCCTCCCCACCAGTGAATGCTCTCTTGTTATTTTTATTTCTTCCACTCTGCTCTAACCCCTACTCTATTTAAACTGGCGGCTCCCAGCTGCTGCTTCATTAACACATTATCTTCCCTTCCACCTAAAATTGTATTATCTGCAAACTTCACCAGCTTACTGATTATTAGAAATGATATTAGAACAAACTGGATGAGAACAGGCCATTCAACCCAACAAAGCTCGCAGTTATTATCCACTAAATTCTTCTAAAAAACATAAAGTCCAGTTTTGAAGGTTCCTAAAGTTCTACTGTGTACCACACTACTTGGTCACTTATTCCAAGTGTCTGTGGTTCTCTGTGTGAAGAAAAACTTCCTAATGGTTGTGCGAAATTTACCCTTAACAAGTTTCCAACTCTGCCCTGTGTTCCTGTAGAACTCATTTTAAAGTCACAGTCTCAATCCACTGGACTAATTCCCTTCATTAATTTCAAACACTTCATTCATGTCACAGTACAAAAGTGGAGAATCTTATCTTCTTTTACTTCTTTAACTTTCTTTTACTTAAACTGTAAAGGCTCCACACTGTTAATCTTTCTTCATAATCCATCCCCTGTAGCCCTGGACTCAGCCTAGTCGCTCTTCTCTGGACCTTTTCTAGTGCTGCTATGTCCTTTTTGTACCCTGGAGACCAAAACTGCACCCAGTACTCAAGATGAGTCCCCTTCTGGGACTTGTACTCCACTCATCAAGGTGCTATATAACCTGACATTCTGTTAGCCTTTGTAATGGCTTCTGAACACTGTCTGGCAGTTGATAGTGTCAAGTCCAGTATGACTCCTAAATCCTTCTCATCTTCTTATATAATATGCTACCATGGCTGTCCATTTGTCTGTCCAGGATTTTAAATCACCTGTAGCTCGCAAACCATTTGACCTACTGACCTGAAATTCGGTACACATATACTACGTGACGTCTACTATCCGTTTTCATGATGATTGACCTCCAAGGTTATTACTCTTTTTATTTTTATTTTATTTTAGAGTAGAATTAACTCTTGGCAACACACCCCAGGGCGGCTGTGCAGCACATGCGTACGGGCGCCGTTCTTATCCCTACAAATTCTGTCACTTCTCCTACCTCGTCATATCTTAAATCATTCTTCATGCAGATTGAAGACTTAAGTGCCAGCTTAAGTGAAAAATTAAGAAAAACGTACTAAGTAATTGCAACACAAACACTGACTTAATCAGTTTTAACGCAAAAAGATGCTGAAGAAAAAAGTGAAGAAGCGGGCCGCTAGGGTGGAGAAAACAAGAGCTGCTCAGGAAGCAGCAAGCGCATCAACCTCTGAGCAAATGAATGCTAAACGTACAGAGAAAGAGGATGAAAACTAGGAATGCTCAAGTCAAGTGTATTCATTGCAAGTTATCGATCAGTGCGCCATTACTGGTAAGGTATACTTTCAATTTTCAGACCTTGGGGGTATTTTCCGTACGTGGATTACTCGTTTAGCCGGATGTAATTGTTGACGATTTAGCCTGATCCTGGATCTGTCGGTATTTCGAAACTCTTGCTGGAAGTGTTGTCATAGCAACACATCCTAATCCTCAAACCTGCTCGGAGCAGGTTTCTTCAATGTAAACTAGGATTAGTTTAAACACGTGATCAGTGACGGTACGTGGAAGTCATCCAGTCATGGCTTCGCCGTTCATGAATGAGTGACCAATTGATATTGGTGCGCAAATTATACGAAGAGAATTTCATATAGAGAGGGTTTTGCACGATCGGCAAGATCCGTTATTGCTCCCAGAGGAAATTCTGTACGAAAGATACCGCTTTAGCCGAGGGGGAATATTATACCTCAAAGATTTATTAGCTCCGTATATTCGAAGTCAAACTCGGCGAAGTCGGGCTCTCACAACCACACAGACAGTATGCATTGCTTTGAGGTTTCTTGCAAGCGGCACTTTTTTATATACTTTAGGCGATGCGGAACATCTATCGAAAAGTGCAGTTTGCCAGGCAATTCGTAAAGTCTGTTTGGCTCTGAAATATTTCCTTCGGGTTTTCATGGTGTTTCCTGGACACCTGCAAGTGCAGACAATAAAAGAGGCGTTTCATGCCATTGCAGGTAGGTAATACACAAGCTGAAACACCCACAGTTCCATGAAGAATCTCACAATCAGCCTTACATTCTCATTACCAGGATTTCCAAATGTGACTGGGGCACATGGGACTGATCAGAGTGGAGTTTGATCAAACATTATTTGGAAAATGTACCTCTCCTCCTGATGAATAATCAGACACAGTGTCCTCATCAAATATTTGACCTTTGTCAATATCTCGTTGGTCAGACACAGGTTCTAGGGATATGACATTCCCTGCAACTGACCCAACAAAAAAGAGGGCTATATGGAACATACCTATGGCACACATGGAGGACAAATATATGCAATGACCATCCTTTACCTGAAATTAAGTGACCACTGCATCCTGCCACTGGTTCTGAGGAGGAGCTTCCCCCGTGGAATGCCCTCAGAAACAGGGCGATAGGCATTTTGCTGGAGAGCCAACTCTTCTTGAGGGGTTAGGTCTGGACCGCGTGGACCTCCACCTGTTTTTTGCTTGTCTGCCTCCTTATTAGCTTTAAAATTAATGTTTTTTTTATATTATATATGATTCTTTATGTCAACAATTCTTTAAATAGTTATATACCAATATTTACCAGTTTGAAGTATATTCTTGTACTTCACTTTAACCTTTTCCCATGTTCTCCTTGTGCTCACGTTTGATCTGGAATTATGACATATTAAATAATAATTAATCTGACACATAGGAAATGAAACGCTGCATTCAGTAAGTACCAATGCACACTACTTAGCGTTTAATTTGTCGGCCACTTTTTGCCAGCCGTCTTTTCTGGTCTGGGCTGCTTTTGCAGTGTTATCCCTTGTGCATATTAAATCTTGAAATTCTTCATGTCCTTTGAATAAAAGGTCTTGCGCCGCGTTTGTGAAAAAAAAAATGCGCCCGTTCTTTTGTCATTTTGTTACAGCCTGTCAAGGACTTGCTGATCATGTTTTCTAGACTCAATATATATGGGCTTTTCACTCAGCGCGGGTACTCGCATTCATCTCGTATGATTAGATCCAGCTCGACTAATCTAATACACGGCTGCGTTTGAAAAACCAACCTATCCTGGATGAGTGTCACCGGCATTAACTTATCCAAGATGAGGCACCTGATCTCGGATGATTTAAGCGACGTACGAAAAATACCCCCCATGTCTAGATCATTTATGTATATTAAAAACAGCAGCAACACCAGGACTGATCCTGAGAGGCACCACATTTAAATTTACGTAATTCTAAAAAACGTTCCCCTCACTATAATCTTTTGCTTCCTGTGCTTTAGCTAATTTTGTGCCCACCTACAGACCACTCGCTGAAGTCATGTGGTATCCTATCATCGTAAAAAGCAGTTGACAATCCAAGATAGCGAACTAAAAAAACCCCTTGCATTAACTATTTGAATCTTTTGTTCCTTTTTGATCTACTGGTGTCAGACCTTGCCTTCCTTTTTTGTCTGTGATTTTTGTTTTTGCTTTAGTTTGCATTTGCTTTCAGTCTCTGGGATTTAATACTTAGACACAAGCAACTGATCTGATCTGTCTCATTATTCTCTTTGCTACCTTGTATAATAACACAACAGCTTCCTGTGCTTATTCCTCTCTTTCTTCTGATTAGTAAGTGCTTTCTTGCATCCTCTGACTCCACATTCAATATTAGGCTGATCGGATGGAGTTTTTATGTGCCCAATAAGAACAACTTCTTAAAGAGTTTGCTGGGGCATCTGACATGAACTCCTTCTTGGACAGCCTAGAAATCCAAGCACCTGTTTAAAGGTCAAATCTACGTCACCATTAATTATGTATCACATCCAATCCTCTCTGCTTCCGTCTACCAGATTGAAAGTAATTGGAGCACTCAGACATCATATTGACTGGCCTTTACATTTCTTACACTCATTTAACAGGTCCCTCTCCCCAAATCAGCATTAGCAGATTAGAAAAATCGTGATGTTTACAAACCATTATGTTTAACAAGCTTAGCACCTAGATTGTCCAAAATTACATCAAGTTGAGATTTGAAGGTCCCCAAATTCTGCTCTTCACCACCCAATCTGGTAATTTACTTCACGTGTTTATGGTTCTTTGCATAAGAAAAATTTTCTAATACTCTGAATGGGTAAAATTCCTTTCATAATTTTAATATTCTGGGCATCCCTACGACTAATAAAGCCACTACTATATTTCCAAAGCACCATATATTATTATTGGTCATTCTGCTCCCTACTGTCAATAGTCCAGTTCTCTTGACATAACCACAATAGTCATCAGCCCTCCACTAATGTATCTTATGAACCAAATTCAGACATATTAGACTTCAACAACAATTTCAACTGCATCCCTTGCCTCACGAAAAATGGAGTATTCTGCTATGAAGTGCTCTTAATGCGGTAAGAATCCATCTCCGCGTGTCATCTCATTTTGTCATCATAATTCACTTGATTGCCTTACTGTCAAACAGGAGCTGTTATTCAGTTTATCTTGAACAGCTCAAGTACCCAATTCTTGGCAGATTGTGTGTGATCTCTAGATAGCATTTCTACCTGTAGATGACTATTTATTGCAACATCAGATAATTGAAATACACGTCATGTTTCAATGAATGATGGTTTGTGTTTTTCTAAAATCCTCTCAGGTGTTTCCCTTACCAGTGCACAAGCATTTGCACGGCTTCTATTCAGCATTATTAAGACTCAGGTCTGTAATCTATTGAACAAATAACGATCATAGTTAAATGGTTTCTCTATAACACCATAATTTTCGAAGTAACTCAGAAGTAAAAAGAAATGACTTACCCTGGGTTGATGGGTTCACATTGTGTGATAAGGTAAAGAGTTCAAAAACATGGTAGCACCTGGAAGTAGAGCCACTCTGAACATAAAGGGGTCAGTTGACATAGATTGGGCAACAGAGTCTACCTGCACAATCTAGAGCTCCGCAATGTTAAGGAGCCAATCAAATGGCACAGATTGGATGAGGCTTAGCGACCTTTGCCTCACACGTCAGTGATGTTATGTATCACGCCCAGTTATTTGCGTCTTTCTTAACACACATACTTTAGGAGTACCTTGTGCTTCGTTATTATATTCATTAAGATTAGCATTGTGGGAGGGTTATGTGACTCATGAATAATAATGACTACAGAGTAGGTGTGTCTTGTAGCGGGCATATCACGTAGTAGAACTGTGCGTAGTGTAGTGAGACTGTCTTGGATGCACTGGGGTTTAGCTGGACCCTTCTCAGAGTTTCCACTTTGCTAATCATACAGTATTATTGTGCAGTCCAATTGGCTTTTCACTGGAGCTCCTGAATTCTGGAACTCTGGAGGTCTTCAGCTAGACCATTCTCAGTTTCGGAAGGATTGCCAGACAGGGTCGACACTCAGAGATACACAGCATGTCATCTGGTGGCATGAAAGCATCTTAGAATAATAAAAAAGTATCTGAAGTCAGTTGTGGAGACTGAAGAAGTTTTTTTTTCAGGATCTTCAGTATGTTATTTCTTTTTATTTCTCCCCTTTGTATAATTTTTCTGTGTTTTCATTTCCTGAAAGTTAATTTTGTCTATTTTTTTAATCATTTTGTCGATGACGTCATTCTGTTCCACTCGTGTCTCTTTCTGTTTCCCTAGATGCTTTCTCCTTTTGTCATGCAATTGACGCTATGTCAGAATCCATCAGATTTAGGACAAAGGGGATGCAAGAACTCATCTTCTTTGCTTTATGTAACAAGAAGACTCTCATTTTAAGTGTTTTTGTCTTAGTTTGTATGTGGTTTTGATCTCGGTTTTAACAATTGCTTTCATTAGACGCCAACAACCTCCCAATCTTTATTCCTTCTGCTATCTTGTAGAATAACACAACTTTACTTATTCTGGCCTATCTTCCTCCTGACAGTTGGAGTGGTTACTTGTTTCTTCTGCCTCCACATTCAATATTAGGGTGACGGGAAGGAGTTTTCAAGTCCCAGACAAGAACAATTTGTGAAATAGTTTGCTGAAGTAGTCTCTGGAACTCCTGTGGGCATCTGACAAGAACTCCTCATTGGACATCCTGAAAATCCAAGCACCCATTTAAAGGTCAAATCCACATTGCTATGCATTACGTATCAAATTAACGTTTCTCTGCTTCCGTCTACCAGACTGAGAGTAATTGGAGCATTCAGTCCCCAACCTGGCTTGCCTCTACATTTCTTCCACTCATTTAACAGCCCCCTCTCCCTAAAGGCAGCATTAGGGCATTAGCTAGACCCTTCTCAGTTTCAGAAATAGTGATGTACATCAAGTATTACAAAACTTTGAGGGCTTTCAGGACCAGGGCCATCTTAACGTATGTGCAAAATGGCCACTGGCCAGGGGCCCACGATGTTTCTGATGCCTATGCATGATTCTGTTTTGCTATCAAAACAGGGACCCCAGTGCACTACTTTGCTCGGTGTGGGGGGGTGGGGGTGAGTGGGCGGGGGTGTTAGGATGTGGTTAAGAGGGCCCTCTTCACGGCATACAGATCATGTCTGCGGGGGCCTGGACTCTCCTTAGAGTGATAAAGAAGCATCTAAAGTCTGTTGTGGAGGTTGAGGCTCTTTGTTCCAGAATCTTCCATATGTTATTTGTTTTCCTTTATCCATTTTTTATAATTTTTCTATGTTTTCTTTTCCTGAATGTTATTTTTATTTTTTAAATCACTTTGTAGATTGCGTGGTTTTGTTCAGTTCGTGTCGCTTTTTGTTTCCGTGGATGCTTTCCCATTGTAGCACGGTCACTGTACATGCATCAATTGATGTTGTGTCAGAAGCCATCACATTTAGGAGCAAGGGGTTGCAGGAACAAATCTTCTTTGTTTTAAGTAACATAAAGACTCTCTCATTTTAAATGAGTAAATAGAAATTATTTTATTTAGGACTTCAGGATTTGTTAGCTGAGGTTAGACTTTTTCAAAAAAAAAAAACTAAGTGTTGTAGTGCAGACTGGGAAATGAAATTTTCAAATGGGGCAAGCCGAAGAATAGTGAAGAAAATGGATAAAGGGTCTGGACAGAGAAGTTAAAGGTTTCATGCTGCATAATTTTAAACTTGTAGAAAAACTTGTATGTCAAAATTGAAACAAGTTTTAAACTGCCTGAAAGGCCTTCCCCTAAATAATGAGGGGGTCATGAGGTCGCTGGAGAGGGGTATGTGATTCTCCTGATATCTCTGCAATAGGATGAAGGTCCAAGTCTTTAGAATCCTGGTGCTTCCGGTCTTGCTATATGGTTGTAAGACATGGATGCTATCTAGTGACCTGAGACGAAGACTGGACTCCTTCAATACTATGTCTCTTTGGAGAATCCTTTGGTACCGCTGGTTTGACTTTGTCTCGGACGAGCAGCTGCTCATGGAGTCCCGAATGAGGCATATTACCTACATTGTAAGGGAGCATCGGTTAAGGCACTACAGCCAAGTGGCATGATTACCTGAGGGTGATCCGTCTTGCAGGATCCTCATTGTTGAGGGCCCAAGTGGCTGGACCAGGCCAAGAGGAGGCCCACGTAACACCTGGCTGTGGCAGATAAGTGGACATTTCTGGAGGCTGGGGTTGGACTGCATGTCTGTCTGGGGAGGTAGCCAACCGGGATCCCAAAACGTTTTGTTGTGTGGTGGATGTGGTAATGCGCCATACCAGTGCATGCTCCCCAACTTGACCTGACCTGATATTTTGCTTTGACGTTCAGGGTTTCTGTCTTCCTCTTTTGACGTTTGCCTGATTCATTAACTGCTTTTTTGTTTAGTGCCTTGTGCTTCCTTTCCCAGTCCAATTTCCTAATCCTTTGGGTGGGATGACATTTTTTTTAAACTCATCTATATATATAATTCACTAAGCTGACAGAACAAGCAAGACAACCATGGGATACGCACGGCATAGCCACGCCCGCCAACTCAGAGAGACCCGCCCACCAACACTAAGACCACGGGATACGATGACAACTCACAAAGCCACGCCCACCGACAACACAGAGCCTCACCCACCAACAATTCACTAAGCAGCCGACCATGGCACACGCATGACAGAGCCACACCTGACAACAATTCAAGCGAGACCGAAAGCATTTGCCAAGAATGTTTTCATTAATCAAGAACGAAAGTCGAAGGTTCGAAGACGGTCACATACTGTCGTAGTTCCAACCATAAACGTTGCCGACAGGCAATCCGACGGCGTCATTCCCATGACCCACCGGGCGGCCAACCGGGTAACCAAAGTCTTTGGGTTCTGGTGGGGGGAGTATGGTTGCAAAGCTGAAACATAAAGGAATTGATGGAATGGCACCACCAGGTGTGGAGCCTTTCGCTTAATTTGACTCAAAACGGGAAACCTCACCCGGCCTGGACACGGAGAGGATTGACAGATTGATAGCTCTTTCTCGATTCTGTGGGTGGTGGTGCATGGCCGTTCTTAATTGGTGGAGCAATTTGTCTGGTTAATTCAGAAAACGAAAGAGACTCCCGCCTGCTAAATAGTTATGCAACCCAAGAGCGGTCAGTGTCCAACTTCTTAGAGGGACAAGTGGCTTTCAGCCACGTGAGATTGAACATTAACAGGTCTGTGATGCCCTTGGATGTCCGGTACTGCACGCGCGCTACACTGAATGGATCAATGTGTGTCTATCTGGGGCCGAGAGACGTGGGTAAGCCGTTGAACCCCATTTGTGATGGAGACCGGGGCTTGTAATTGTTCCCCACGAACGAGGAATTCCCAGTAAGTGTGGGTCATACACTTGCACTGATTACGTCCCTGCCCTTTGTACACACACACACACCCCCCTCGCTACTACCATGGTCGGGTGACTTGGTGGATTATATATAGAAAAGCAGTCAGAACCACAAAGAACAATGAAAAGTGAACGTGGCTCAGAGGTGCATGTGGACTGCAGTAGAGACAAAAGCGACTGAGGCGGTGTTTGGTCAACGTGACTCACAGGTGCGTGTGGACTGTACACAGACGAAAGCGACTCAGGTGAGGAGTTGGGGGTGGGCACATGAACAGGCACTGCGTAATGAACGATGACTAAGAAATCAGCAGACTACAATGGCGGGTGGGTCGGGACAGAGGGGGCAGAATGGGCATCCTTCCCCTCTCCCCCAGTTCCGCCCTCCGCGCCTGAGCGTCATCCAACTCCGTCCCTCGCTCTGGGAGGTGGATGCGCGACGGCGGTCCTCCAGTTTTCAGTCACGGACAATTGTATGTTGGTTTGTAGCGTGCATTGTTGCAATGTTACTTTTCTTGGTGGTTTATTAAATTACGGATTTTACAAATGTTCATTTTTTTCCCTGTGCTTAAAAATCATTAAAAAAGCGGTGTGATTATGCAGCAGCTAGTTCACAATAAATAGAAAGTAACAAAAAATAATAATCATTAGATATTTTAATTACAATAATATATTTAATAATTTCCATTAAAAGGTGCTGCTAAGTGTTATAGGAAGATAGGGCAGTTCCTAGAAATATGGGGAAATGGTTGGTTGATTGTTATAATAGTAATAATAATAAAGTATTTACTAGTATTCAGGCAACAGTATTATGATTTCTAGAAAGAAGAATATTAATTAAAAAGAGGCCTAGGCTATACGACAATTATCATGTACTAGTAATATTAGTAGTGGCTGAAACAGAAATAAAATAGCAATTATAATGGTAATAATACAGGAAAAACATCTAAAAGAACTAAATAATAATAATAATAATAATACATTTTATTTATATAGTGCCTTTCCCATGATCAAGGATTTTCAACAAAAAGTGTTGTTAATATGGAGGAGTGGGAGCAACATGCACCAACGTCCCCTCCACTGAAAACGACTAAAAGATATTTATGTTATAAAAAAAATCTCAATATTCAGGCTATGTGTAGCTATGCCAGTAATATTAATAAGAGATGTACTAATAATTAAAATATGATAATAAAGTAAAAAGAAAGCTGAGTTGCATTAAGAGCTGTACCATATAAACTTAAAAGATAAGTCTGGTATTAGTTTCACATTGCAAAAGCATAATGAGTTCTAACGTTAAGCGTTTTCCATGAATTTTAAAAAGATATCTCGCCCCCACTGGCGTTTTACAATGGACGAAATGGGGCACAGAGCACCACGAACAAAGCATGTGTGTTCATAATGTTACCAGCAGCAGCAGGCAATAGCTTTGTGAAATAACATAATTATTACAAAAAAATACAATACTATTGTAAAATAATGCAAGAATTATGATTTAGCACAATAACTGGGTGAAACAGTGCATTTTTTTTAATGGTAGTGATAGTGATGATAGTAATGATAGTGTCCTATCTAATAGAGAATAATACATTTTCTTTTAATCCGAGTTTACTGAATCTGACACTGAAGGCCCTCGGTAAATGTTTACCTAGTAAGCGATATGCAGACTTTGCCAGGCTTCATTTAATGATGTCAACTAGAATTTTCACAAATACTGCAAATCAAAATTTAAAGCATTTCCTGCCTTTGATCTTTGTATAAGCCTGACAGTTTTTCTTCTTGATCCAACCAAATTAGATCAATTTATTCCAGTGTTTTATATTCTTGTTCTAAAGTGGTAAATTTTTTTAGCAGCTCAACCCAATTGTTTCAGTTGTTCAAAGCAGGCTGTCAAAATATGAGTAGCATGTTCTAGCTGAGTGCCTTCGTTCTGCTTCTTATTTTCCTCTCCATCTTTTCCAGCTTCCCCTCCAGTTTTTGCTCAAACTGGTTACCAAGGGGAATTCCTTCATCATTTGTACCTTGACTTGTATCATTCAGATCTGTGTGTAGTCTTCCTTTAATTGCTCTGTCATTTCTTTTTTCATGTTTCTTTCACTTCTGTCCTGCATATCCACCCAAAAATGAATTATCACAGCCTTCAACTGGAAAGGAGTCACTGTAAGATCCTCAATGCAGTGCTGCAACTGTGTCTTGTAGCAAACTACAGGAGCAATGCCAAAGGAAACGTTTTAGACAAAAAGTGCACATTATTCAAATTTATTCAGAGTTTCTGGATAATTGTATATCATTGATAGGGTTTTGACATGCAGAGATGCTAAATCTGTGGTTTATTTGTGTGCATCATGCACCTTAATAAAGTTTCAAAATTGTTTATATTCTTCTGCAATGCCATTTTGTCTTTCTGTTGATTTGTGGATCCTGTTGCTGTGACGTGTCTTCTGGTTGCTGGGGGGCGTGTTCACAGAGGTCATGACCCTAACTTCATCAGATCATGGATTTACAAGTCAGTTTAAGTGGCCATGTTTTATCCACGTTTGTCAGATAAACAGTTGAATTGTATTTCAAAAACCTTCTTTTTGATTATTTCCTGGTTAACAAATCCTTGCTCTTGTTTTTTGAACTTTTGACCGTGTTTTTCATCTAATGAAAGATATTCTTGCTTTACAGTTTTTGATTTTTGCTTCATTTTCTCTGACTTTGACACCTAAGTTTAGTTTTAGTTCTGGCTAAAAGATGTTTTGACCTCCTATTTACAAATTTAGCACAAATCTTGTGTCCTGTTCATCTCCTGGTCCTCTCTTATTTAAAACACTATTCGCAGACTTCAAGATAGTTACAGAAAGATAGAAAAGAAAGACACAATGAATGTCACCTTTTCCTTACTTTTTCCTGTTGGGTCATTACGAGCAGGCTGTTCCCTTTCTAATTACAGGTTAGGAACTGCGGTGCACAAGTAAATGTGTGGGACCACTAAACTCTCACTTGTGTATATCTCTGATCTCGATCTGAACATGACGCACACACTGAAGATCCATTTTAATCCCAGGTGTAAATGTAATCCAGCTAAGCTTTACACAGATACAATCCATAAATGAAACAAATTTTAAAGGGCTTCTTTAACACATTGACTACTGGACCATTTGTTTCCAAGCCATTGCACTATAAAGTAGGTCTATACATATATAATAAATAATGAACTCTATCAAAATGTATAAAAAATATAAAGGCATGTAAATATACAGAAATGTATAGAATTCAACAGTTCTATTATGAACAGAAAATCTGTTAAAAACTTAAAGAAACTGTTAATTACTTTATTTTCACCAGCAATATGACTAAAAGTCTACCACTGAATTTGTGTATTATTTCCTAAAAATAAAATTAATAGGGTGGGAATGAAATATATAAGTTCAGTGCCGTCTGAGAGGAACACTGATTGTGTGAAAGATTTGTACCAAGCATATGTAGATAGATAGATAGATAGAGAGAGAGAGAGAGAGAGAGATAGATAGATAGATAGATAGATAGATAGATAGATAGATAGATAGATAGATAGATAGATAGATAGATAGATAGATAGATAGATAGATAGATAGATATTCTGCATTATTTCTCATATATCTTTATTTGTCCCCAGGGGGAAATTTGGCTTGTCACAGAAGCTCTTTAAATAAATAAACTCATAACTAGGTAAATAAATAAATAAATATACTGGTCTGAACACATTCCAGAGTGACTATAAATCAAGAAAATTAAAAAGAAAAAAACTTAATGACTCTATTCTCAGTCCCAGTGAAACATTATACCGGTGTATTGCTGATGCTATAAAGGAGCCCCCATAGTGTTTTTTGACACACTTCTGCTGAATAATTTGTTGGCTGGAAGTCCTCATTGTTGGTGTGTCAGAGAGGGGATGTGCAGCATTATTCATAATAGAACTCAGTTTGTGTTAATTCTCTTCTCCTCTCCTACCACCAGGGGGTCCAGAGTGTGTTCCATAACTGAGCCTGGCCTTTTAGCTTGTTGATTTGGTGGGCCTCTTCTGAAGTGATATTGCCAGCCCAGCACATCATAGAACAGAAAATCGCACTGACCATCACAGAGTTGTAGAAGATTCACTTCCCACATTAAAGGAGCACAGTCTCCTGAGGAACAAGATCCTGCTCTGCCCTTTCTTCTCTAGTTCCTTTAAGTTCCACGACCAGTCCAACCTGTCATTGATGTGAACCCCCAAGTACCTGAAAGAGTGGACCACCTCTACATGCACTCCTTGAATAGTGACCAGACATTGAGGCTTTTTGGTGTGGCAAAGATCAATCACCAGTTCCTTGGTTTTGCCGATGTTAAGTTGCAGGCATTTCTCTTTGCAACAAGAAACAAAGTTCTCCACCTGACTCCTCTGCTCTATCTCATCCCCTTTATCAGTACACCCCATAGGTTCAGAATCATCTGAGAATTTCTGCATGTGACCTGACCTGTTATTATATTTATAATCTGTGGTGTACAGACTGAAGAGAAAAGGAAACAGGACTTTTCCTTGTGTTGCTCTCATAGTCCTTGATCCTCACACACTGCAGTCTGCCAGACAGATTGACGATTATCCAGGACACCACAGGCTTATCCACCTCCATATCTATGAGTTTACCCCTTAACAGGGATGCCTAGATGGTACTGGAGGCACTGGAGAAATATAAAAACAGAACCCTCACAGTGCTGCCAGCTTTGTACAAGTGAGTATTGCAGTCAATGTGAATATTCAACTTATTTGTGTCTCCTTCCAAAGAATCCAGGATCTTGATGCCAATGTTGAACCAGCAGAATACATTTATGTTGATGAGGCTGGAATCAATCTGACAAAAAGGCATTGCAGAGGACGAAACATCAATGGGAAAAGAGCCACAAAGGATGTCCGTAGCCAAATAGGGGCAAACACAAGAATGTGTGATGCAATGACCATAGAAGGAGTGGTCCATAGCCATGTTAGCCCATATAACACTACACACCTTTTACATTTTCTCAATACCTGATAAAATGTGTAATTCACACCTCCACAAAGGCAGGATAGGCAGTCGCCAGGATAACGCCTGAGGTTAGGTTGTAGTGTGGCCTGATCCACTTTTTCCACCCATCCATCCATTATCCAACCCGCTATATCCCAACTACAGGGTCACGGGGGTCTGCTGGAGCCAATCCCAGCCAACACAGGGCACAAGGCAGGAAACAAACCCCGGGCAGGGTGCCAGCCCAACGCAGATGCAGGTTTTTGTTGCTTCAAAAATACATATGTATTTGTAGTGAGAAGTCAAGCAAAATGACACCTTGTATTGGCTAACTAAAAAGATTAAAATATGCAAGCTTTCGAGGCAACTCAGGCCCCTTCTTCAGGCAAGATGTAAACATATATTGTATATATTATATATTGTGAGGGATGGCCGGCCATTTACCCCGGCCAATACCCCCAGGCCGATAGATGGAGCCCTCCCTGTAGCATGGAAGTGCCCCGAAGACCAGCAGGGAATTATGGACAATGGAGTTTTTATTCCCAACACTGCTGGACACCGTGGGTCCCACCAGAGGACGCTGCAGGGAGGCTCAAGGACTGTTACGTGCCCTGTAACCCGGAAGTGCATCATGATCACATGACAAGAAGAAACAACGTGCTTCCGGGTTGAGGAAAAGGACTTTTACCCTGACCCGGAAGTCATAAGGACTTGTGGATTGTTGGATAGGAACACCTCCGGGTCAGGGGGTATAAAAGGACTGTGGGAAAGCCCAGACACTTAGCTGAGTTGGGAGGTAGAGTGGCTAATCATCTGGGAGAGTGGAGGATTGGTTATTGTTATTTGATTATTAATTTGTTATTGAGTATAGTGGAGTGGTGGTGCTTTGTGCACATTATTATTATAATAAATTCAATATTTGGACTTCTATCTGGTGTCTGATGTCTGGTCTGAGGATTCAAGGGGTCACGGAGACCTTAAACTGTCACTATATATATATATATATATATATATATATATATATATAATATTTGTGTATATGGACCACCAGGGCATGTACAGCCACCCTAACCCCAACATAGACAGGCAAGACACAAACTGTCACACAGCACACCTTTATTTTTCAGCTGCCAATTTCAAGCAATATACAAATAATGTCCACAATGACAGTACAGTCCTCTTTTCCTTCTCTCATCTCCTCACCTCCACTCCTCTTCAACGAGCTTCATCCACCTCCTCCCATATCTGGCTCCTCGAATGGAGTGAGGCGGCTCCTTTAATTCTACCCCTGGGAGAGCTCCAGGTGGCTCATCAGTATTACCTGGAATCACTCTCAGGTGTGGTGGAGGATAATTCTAGAGCTCTGCAGCTCTCCCTGGCAGCCATCACAGAACCCAACAGGTCTGTGCCAAACTCCAAGTTCCAACATGCCCTGTGGGAAACCACAGTGCCACAGCCGCCCAGGAGGGCTGCCATCTAGCGCTTCTAGATGAGGTAATGCTTCAGGGATGCTCTCTCTCCGGTCCTTCCATCCCGCTGGCATCCAGGCCAGGTAATAGCTGAGGCTGCCAATCACAGGAGTGATTGTAGTAGTGTCCCTCAGTAGCTGCTTTCCCCCATCTTTCTCCTCTATAGGCGTCCGGGCTGGGTTGAGCAGCTGGCCATCCACCACAATATATATATATATATATATATATATATATATATATATATATATATATATATATAGTAAAAGCTAGCCCGGCCACAGACAGACACAACACTGCAATGTCCACAACACACACGTTTATTACACTACTATTTACAAAACTATTTATAATTTGCTCAGTCCTTGGTCCTTCGGGCCACCTCCACTCCTGTCTCGCAAGCTCCGTCCTCTTCCACCTGACTCCGGCTCCCCGAATGGAGTGAAGTGGCCCATTTTATAATGCCCAGGATGTGCTCCAGGTGCCTGATGATGGACTTCCGGCAGCACTCCCCAGTGTGGTGGAAGTGCTGCCCTTGCACCCAGAAGCACTCCGGGCGTACACCATTCCTGGTCTGTCAGCACTTCCTGGTGTACCAGAAGCACTGTCCCCCAGGGATCAAGGACCATGCAGGTGCCCAGGGAAGAGAAGTGACGCTCTCCCGGTCCCTCCTTCCTCCAGGCATCCTGGCGGGGCAGGGTTCCTGACTGTCTATCACAATATATATATATATATATATATATATTTTTTTTTTTTTTTTTTTTTGCAAAAATTTTATATAGTGTGAGCAAATGTATTTTTCTTCAAGTAAAAGGTTAATTTCTCGGGAACCTGTGTGAAATAAAATTGTGTTAATAAATAGCATAATGTTGCTTTTTCTGGTGGCTCTCAATATTTTCTTCAACCTATTTCTGTTTTATGCAAAAGTTTTCTTTTTTGGTGCCAAGTGTATATGATGGCTTACGTACTTGCTGTATGTTGTGTGTTTGATTTTGACTGGAAGGTTTGCTTTTGGCTGCTATGCGTAGAGTTTTTGATTTTTGAGAGGCCCTTTTCCCTTGAATGTTTTTGTCTTTTTGGGGGGTTTGTGTTGATAATTTTTGTAACTCGTATACTCTTGTAGAAAATTTTGTTAGCAATTGGGCAAAAAAAAACTGTATTTGAAATAAATAAGGGACTAAATAAAAATAATATTTTTCCCTTGTTGTTACATTAATATGAGAAATGTTAATTTGAGTGCTTTTACGAGTCATTTTTTAATCTGTGTCTCTAATAATTTTTTTTTAAATTTTTGCATAGCAACTGTGATGCCCTAACTAAATGTAGCATTTCTCAGAATAACAGCTTGATGTTCCTCTGCCTAATAAAGGAGGTGTGAAAAAGTATGTAAAAATGAAATTTGTGACATTTTTCCTCTGTACATAAGGTCAGGGACTTCACAAATGTTCACACTTACTCATTTGTGTAATAAATAAATACATTTACTGCCATAAAAATGTCTCTTTGAGGAGATAATTAAAACTGAAAACACTTTGTGAACCTTTCTAAACAGGTATGCTTACAAAGAATATCCAAATATTCCTACAGATGCCCTCTTCATGTCATTGTACAGTATATTATAAATAACCAGGATGCAATACTACTATTTATTACTTACTAGTGTAATTCAGATCCTTCATATAAATCTGTAGAAACTTTGCTTTTAAATATCTATTTTTCATCATTTTATGGTGATAAACTCTCATGTAAATATTTATTGTGCCATATCCTTCTATTTTGGACTTCTAGGCATGGTGGCACTGTGGTGGCAGCCTTAGATTCACCATCCAGTGTTTTGAATTCTAAGTCTGGTCATGTCTGGTAAGACCAGCAATGATGTATGGAGCTGAGATGTGAACAGTAAAGGGAGCAAAGGAGAAGAAGTTGGATGTAACAGAATTGGGAATGTTGAGACGGATGTGTGGAGTTACAGAAAGGGACAGAATATGAAATAAGAGAATCAGAAGTACAATAAAAGTGGGAGAGCTATCTGAGAAAGTACAGGAAAGTAGGCTGAAGTGGTTTGTACATGTGACAAGGAGAGACAATGAAGATGTGGACAAGGACGTGCAGGACAGAGCTGTTAGGAGAAGGCTAATCAAGCACATCAACCTCCCACACAGAATTGGGGAAAGATGACGAGGAAGAAGAACAGGAAGACTCCTAGATATTGAAGTGTCCTAAAGGTTAGTTTGCTTAACACATTGACTGCCACAGTAAAAACAGGTAAAATTGTTCCTGACACAAATCTAAAATTAAGGGTACTATTTTAACATTCTATTATGCCTTTTAGTATTGAGCAAAACTCACAATAAAAAATTATTTTGTCTCAAAAAAAAAATCTGTTATCTCATAGTTGGCTTATGGAACACAAAATTCTTTGTGCCTGCCAGCTGCAAGACAACTCGGCTGAGTCTATCAAATTTATCATTCACAATTCATTGGAATCAAATGTCACAGTTTCCATTTAAACTTGGAGTGGTGAGATGCTAAAAACTGAGAGATAATCAGACAGTTGTGGTTCTCTATATTTCAAACATTTTTGTAAGAACTATTTTAGCACACCCTCTGATGGACTGGTGTCCTGTCCAGGGTTTGTTCCTGCCTTGCACCCTTATGCTAGCTGGGTTAGTCTCCAGCACCACGCCACGACCCTGATCGGGACTGAGTGGGTTTGAACAAGATTGACTATTTTAAGAGTCACAGTGTTAATTAATTTAGGACATCAATACATGTCTGCCAGATGCTAAGTAAGTTTTGGATTGTTACTCCTAAAATTAATTTAATATTTTCTGTTTTTAAGTGGGAGTGACATGATAGTGCAGTGGTAAATCCTACCAGTGCACCCTGAAAGGGTCCATTTAAAGTTTAAAATAAAATCAACTTTCTTAACTGTGCATGTGCAAAGAAACCGGAGCAAACCACGAAGGCCCAGGCAGCACAGGCAGAATTTAAAATTACACAAAGACTTTGTATGAGTTTGGATTTGATTCTAGAAATCTAGAGCTGGAGGCACTAATTGCTATTACTATGAATATTTTTTCACATAACAATACTTCATGTGACTGTTGAGCAATCAAAACTCGGCCTATTCCCTCCTATTCCTGACCTATAGTTCTTCACTCCTTTTTTACTTTCTTGTATACATAGTATAAAGAATGTATAGGAATCGTGAAAAAATTCGACCCCAAGATTTTGATGAATCTTGAGTCCGAAAATACCATTTTTGAAATTATGTCTGTCTGTGTGTAAACACGATAACTCGAAAATGCTTTGACCTCGGTGGGTGAGATTTTGTACACCTGCTTCATATCAAAAATAAGGAATCCCATTAACTTTTGGGCCACTTCTAGCAACTGTAAGTCGTACTTTAACTGAATGCTTTCACATATTTTCAAGTAAACTATGGTTATAAATACCGATAGATGATTCAAATTTTGTATGGATATTTATAATGATAAAAAGCAAACAGATATGAAATGTGAGAATAATTACTCAACCATAAGTAGTATTTTATTTAAACAACCATCCAAATTTTTTGTTTCATGGAAATATAAATGTGTGCATAATATTAATAAATGTGTTCATTATAACGCATATTCTTTCAATAAGTATTATTAATTATATTTTAATTTATAGATCATCAGTTTAACAATAACATGTAAATATTGACCATGCCATGTAAATATAAAGATGTAATGGGAACAATAAGCTTCTACGTGTCCCTGGTAATACATTTAATTTTATGATTTTTTTTTTTTGGCCATCATTATGATAATTAAATGTAGTGTGAGAAGTAGCCCGGACACAGACAGACGGACACCATTTTTAAGTCCACCACACATTTATTAAACATATTTATATTGTCCATAGTGCACAAACCCAGTGCCTCCAGCACCAATCTCCCCAAAGTCCAGGCTCTCACTCTCTCTGCCTGCTCGTCAGGCCGCCTCCTCTCTCCTACCTCCAAACTTCGTCCACTCCTCACCCGACTCCAGTCCTCCTTTGCAGTGAGGTGGCCCCTTATATAAGTACCCAGATGGGCTCCAGGTGATCCCCGACACTCCCTAGACACTCCCCTGTGTGGCAGAAGTGCCGGCTGTGTTCCCGGAAGCCCTCCGGGTGTTCCCAGTCTTCTTCCCCCCAGCACTTCCTGGTGTGGCGGAAGTGTTGGGGTTCCGCGTCCTTCAGGCATGGGGGCGCCCCCTGGCAGAGACCACGGGCCCCTACAGGGTTGGGCTTCCAAGCCCTACACCCATGGCCCCCAAAGGAACCAGGGCGGTCGCCCCCTTGTGGTCTGGAGGAGGCATGAGCCCTCCTCCTGTCTTCCTGGGCATCCCGGCTGGGTGCCAACCCCAGCCGCGTGCCACAGTAGCTAAATACACTTTTACCCATTGCAATTTATTGCAACAAATATTATATAATACCAACACTTTTTCTATGTTTTTAGGTGACTATAACTCTTTTTACTTTGCACGTAATCTAGGTAATGCATATGTAATCATGAAAAAATTCCATCACTGTTTTCAGCCTCCTTAAGTGCGAAAATATCATTTTAATATAAAGTTTGATTATAAATAGAGATAAATGATTGTATATCGATATTATCAATTAGTTATGACGAGAAACAGAGATCTGAAATTTGAGAAATATTGTGCAACTGGAAATGGTTCTGATGACCTTTTCCTTTGTCTCAGTATATAAATCAAGGGGAGAACACTCCCAATTTTTTCAATACCCTCTCAGAGGGGTCTCTTTCTGATGTAAAGGGCCAATATATCTGATCTAAACAAATACAATTTTTGCCCTCTCTGCTACCAACCCTACACAAACTACACTAAATACATTAAACTGATTGCTCACACCTACCGGCCACTAACTAGTAATCCGTAGTCATGTTTGCTGCTTCTACCAAGCTCACTGACTTTTTCTCTGTCTTATTTTTTTCTTACTTAGGTTGTGTTTCTTAAAATGAAGGGGTTAGACAAATGAAGCACACAATAAATTTCTAAAACCCTAAAACATAGATGAATATCAGACATTTTGCTGCAGCTTCAGCTAATTTCAATTATTTTCATTCAATTGCTGTTTGAAATGGGAACATAGCAATCTAACATTTGTCTCTATAAAATGAACTCTGCTACCCTATAAAAGCTTCCAAACATTATAAAAGTGTAGTGAATGTGTCAGGAACTCCTAGAAAAAAATAAATATCTACAAGTAATATGTCTAGTTTTACTGTTTTGAAGAGATACCAAAAACAGGATACTTTTTCTAATTTTGCTATCTTCTAATTAGTATCCATAGCACTTTGAAGAGCAGATCTTACTCTTAATTAGTTATATAAGTTAAATATGGAAGTGAAAGATGTGGTTTGTATATCTGTAGCTGGAAATTCACAAAGGGATAAAAATCTGCTTTTTTTTACTTTGTACGAAGTATAGGGAAAGTATTGTAATCGTCCAAAAGTTCAATGTCGAGATTTTGTTGAATCTCAACATTTTAGAGTAAGAAAATACCATTTTTGGAATTATGTCTGTGTGTGTGTGTGTGTAAACACGATAACACTGAGTACGCTTTCATTTAGGTCAACCAAATTTTGTATACAAATATTAGGTACAAAACGTAGATCTATTTCTGCTCACCGGAAGTGGTACTTTTTTTTTCATGCAGCTGCAGAGTCCGATTTATTCAACTTTACTTTTATAATAATTGATTTGTTGTTGATGGTTCTTTAATGCACACAATATAAAAATATAATCATTGTCTTGTGGTTTACTCCTCGAATATCCATCCCCATATCTGAGTATACAAGAAAGTTTAGGGGAGACTACTACTGATTTTTATTCCTAAGCTTTCAACTCCTATCAGGAGTCATCATTAGTCCAGTATATGCAAAGAAGAATATGGAAATAATAAATTAGAATTACCAACACCCTCCGAACTACACACCTATTTAACCCCTATGCTACATCCACCTTGTCTAATAATTTTCCTCTGATGATGACACATGAAAGGAGTTGAAAGCTTATAGGGTTAAAAAACTATTTTTTGATATGTGATTCATTTTCTCCATTTATGGATTTCTAGCTATATATAGTATGTGCCAAATAATACATAGAGTAGACGACACGTTTTTCACCCTAATTGGAGCTCATTAGGTGTATGCACCTTTACTTCCCCTTCTGGGGATCAAACCTTGGATGTCAGCACCTGAGACAAAGCATCTGATGTTGCACCATGTCTGCTGGTTTGCCAGGGTGTACACAAGAGTTACCTAGTAGGTAACCATCCAAATATCAGATTGTGCCCAGACCTATGCATATATATATATATATATATATATATATATATATATATATATATATATATATATATATATATATATATATATATATATATATATACAGCATAGAGTATGCAACATGTGTTTCGCCCTCATTTGGGCTCATCAGGCATACACACTCTACTGCTCCCCTCTTGGGGATTGAACCTCGGACGACAGCGTCACAGACGGAGTCCCTTAATGCTGCACCATGGTGTGTAGTTTGTTTATTTGACAGCCTGTAGGTCCGGAGTAATTACATTTATTGCATTCGCAGTCTGAGTCTCGATGACCTGAATTGTGTGGGTGGTTACCTACCAGGTAATGCTTGTGGTTACAAAGCAAAGAGTACCCACAGGATTCAGACTACGAATGCAATGAACATATATATATATATATATATATATATATATACTAGCAAAATACCCGCGCTTCGCAGCGGAGAAGTAGTGTATTAAAGAGGTTATGTAAACATATATATACATATACATCCATCCATATATACATATCTACATATACACATATCTACATATACATATATATATACATACATATACACATCCACATATACATATATATACATATACAAATTTACACATCTACATATATATATACATATGTACATATATATACATATAAATATATACATATCTACATATATATACACATATATATATATATATATATATATATATATATATATATATATATATATATATATATATATATATATAAATAAATAAATAAAGACATACATTTATACATACATACATACATTCACATATATATATATATATATATATATATATATATATATATATATATATATATATATATATATACAGAAAAATACCCGTGCTTTGCAGCGGAGAAGTAATGTGTTAAAGAGGTTATGTAAACATATATATACATATACATATATACATATATACATATATCTATATATACATATATATATATATATATATATATATATATATATATATATATATATATATATATACACATATCAACATATATATACATATATATATATATATACACATATCAACATATAATGAGTTTCCTCCGCAGGGTGTCTGGGCTTTCCCTTAAAGATAGGGTGAGAAGCTCAGTCATCCGGGAGGGGCTCAGAGTAGAGCCGCTGCTCCTCCGCATCGAGAGGAGTCAGATGAGGTGGCTCGGGCATCTGATCAGGATGCCTCCTGGATGCCTCCCTGGTGAGGTGTTCCGGGCACGTCTAACCAGGAGGAGGCCCCGGGGAAGACCCAGGACACGTTGGAGGGACTATGTCTCTCAACTGGCCTGGGAACGCCTTGGGATTCTCCCGGAAGAGCTAGAAGAAGTGGCCGGGGAGAGGGAAGTCTGGGCATCTCTGCTCAAGCTGCTGCCCCCGCGACCCAACCTCAGATAAGCGGGAGACAATGGATGGATGGATGGATATCAACATATATATACACATACATATACACATATACATAAACACACACATATACATCCATCCATCCATCCATCCTCTTCATATACATATATACATGCATACATAGTGCGTTGTAACACGGGCTGTGATTGTTACATGGGAGGGAGACGACAAATCACAGCTTTCCGCTTTGTAATCGGGCCTGTGATTGGTGCTTTGACTGATGTCCAGATCCCACAGTATCTCCCCCTAGGAGTGGCGTTGTAATTGAATAGCGGTGCTGCAAGTTTAGCTTTACACCTGTTTTTAAGGCTTATTGACTGAAAGGGGTTTTCATGAAAAAACTTAGGGCTTTGCTACAGGATACACCCTCCACAAGTTAAGGAAGTAAAAATAAAGGTATATATTTCTGTTTTATTTAAACCTTTTAAGTTTGTATGCAGGCGGCATGGTGGCGCAGTGAAAGGTGCCAGTTAGGAGACCCGGGTTCGCTTCCCTGCTAGGAGTTTGAATGTTCTCCCCCTGTCTGTCTGGGTTTCCTCCGGGTACTCCGGTTTCCTCCCACAGTCCAAAGACATGCAGGTTAGGTGCATTGGCGATTCTAAATCGTCCTTGGTGTGTGGGTGTGGGTGGGTGTGTGCGCCCAGTGGTGGGCTGGCACCTTGCCCGGGGTTTCTTTCCTGCCTTGTGCCCTGTGTTGGCAGGGATTGGTTCCTGTATTTAGGATATAGCGGGTTGGATAATGGATGGATGGACATCTGTATGCATAGCCCTATTTGCCCGTTTTCATTTTTTTTCTTTCTTCAGTAATATTTCAGTAAACCCGGAGCTTGTCAGTTCAAATCCTGGTACTGACACTACTGTGTGACCCTGAGGAAGTCACTTCACCTGCCTGTGCTGCAAAAAACAAAAGTAATGTAACAAATTGTACCTCAGATGATGCAAGTTGCTGGAATAAAGGCATAAGTAAAATAGATAAATATGTATTATACACATAGGAACTATTCATTTATTTTCAGTTAAGTCATCTGCAGCAAACCTTTATAAATGAGGGTTTCTCCTTTTTAGATAGTGCAAACTGTTTCTTCTTCATTGAGGTTTTCTCTTGGAGAGCTTTTTTCATTTCATTGAAAATTAAAGCAGCAGCTGCCAAAATATGTAGCTTTCTTATTAATTTTTCAACATTGTGTAAAATAAATTTATAAAGTAACATAAAAGGTTTAAATACTGGTTATCCTTTTACACTAAAATATTACTAAAGACATACAAAAAAAGTAAAATGCATATGTTGTTTTTCTTTAAGGAGATTAAATATTACTGAAGAAAGAAAAAAAACAAAACTAAAACAGCCAAATGGGGCTATGCATACAAACTTAAAAGGTTTAAATAAAACAGAAATATATACTTTTATTTTTACTTGCTTAACTTGTGGAGGGTGTATCCTGTAGCAAAGCCCTAACTTTTTTCGTGAAAGCCCCGTTTCAGTCAATAAGTCTTAAAAAAAGGTGTAAAGATATTGACAATAAGCTACGCAAACCCAGCAAGACATGGAATCGTTTAAATCAAGTATCATTACATCTTCCTTTCTTAAAGAGAAGTAAGGCAGTACTTATAAGCTTACATATATATATATAGACATACATACATATATATATATATATATATATATATATATATATATATATATATATATATATATATATATATCTATATATATCTATATCTATATATGTATATCTATATCTCTATATACATCTATATATATATATATATATATATATATCTATATCCGAAGCCGTGCAAGCACACTCTTGAGAATGCAACGTATAGTTGTACAGGAGAAAAGCAATCTTGCCTCAAATCAATGGCAACCTTTTGTAGGTCTATGAACTTAATTTAAACTTTAGGTTTACATAGTGCTTTCTTTCCGAAGTACCTGCACTCATGAATATGTCTGTATGCATCAGTCGCTCAAATCCACGTGCTTCGCACCGGCGAAGTACCGCTTTTAAATTTTTATTAAGAAGAAAAGAAAACCTTTTTAAATTGAGGGAAAATATACTAATAACAGTTTGTTAAGGATCAGTTTTTTTGTGAAGCTGCCTTCACTCGAGTGATCACTTTGAGCTGACTTGCTGGATAACCATAAGTGTTACCTGGTAGGTAACCACCCATACAATCAGATTGTGAATCAGACTACGAATGCCGTGAATGTAATTACCCCGATCTACATGTTGTGAAATAAATGAACCACATGCCATGGCGCAATTTTAGGGGCTTCGCCTCTAGCGCTGACATCCGAGGTTCAATTCCCGTAAGGGAGTGAAGTGAGTGGCTGGTTACCTACCAGGTAACGCTTATGGTTGGCCAGCAAGTCAGGTAACATCAGCCACGGTGCCTTCAGTTGTGAGAAGCAGATCATAGAATGGTTGAAAATAGTTTACTGTCAAAAATGCAAAGAGTATGCGACACGTCTTTCCCCCTTATTCTTGGCTCATCAGGAGTACACACTCACTGCACTCGCTTACGGTAATCGAACCTCGGACGTCAGCGCTAGAGGGGCTTCGCAGTGGTGAAGTATTGCTTTTAAATTTTAATTAAGAAGAAAAGAAAACCTTTTTAAATTAAGTCTTAAATAGAGGTGTAAAGATATTGACAATAAGCTACGCAAACCCACCAAGAAATGCAATCGTTTAAATCAAAGCGCGAGTCGATAAACACCATCCCATAATATTAGTTAACGATTAACACATTTCTATATGTATTGTAAGCATACAATACAACTGATAATATGTTGCGCTTATTTATCTGGTGTACCGACATTTTTGCGCGTTTAACGGCTGAAATCTAACGTGGTTTGTGCCCTTCAGAATGAAAACAGTTTGCATTTACCTTTTTAATAAAAGGCGAGCTTTTAAGCCTGAGAAATCACCCCGTAAATGCACACAATTAATTGCACGTGTTAATATGTATGCTTACACAGTATTAAAAGACACTCAATAACGTCATTTACCTTTGTTCCCGCGTTTGATAAAAGGCGAGCTTTTAAGCCTGAGAAATCACCCCGTAAATGCACACGTTTAATTGCACATGTGTTAATATGTATGCTTACACAGTATTAAAAGACACTCAAAAATTAACGTCATTTACCTTCGTTCCCGCGTTTGACTCGTGCTGTAAATCTCTTCCTTGTTTTCAGTTCACGTGATTACGTAGGAGGTGTGATGACGCGATACGTGACTCCGCCTCCTCCATTAGAGTATATGGACAAAAAACAGGTTCCAGTTATGACCATTACGCGTAGAATTTCGAAATGAAACCTGCCTAACTTTTGTAAGTAAGCTGTAAGGAATGAGCCTGCCAAATTTCAGCCTTCTACCTACATGGGAAGTTGGAGAATTAGTGATGAGTGAGTGAGTCAGTCAGTCAGTGAGTCAGTCAGTGAGGGCTTTGCCTTTTATTAGTATAGATATACTGTATATATATATATATATATATATATATATATATATATATATATATATATATATATATATATATATAAAGTAGATATAGATATATATATATACAGTAGATATAGATATATAATATCTTGTATCCAAATTACAACACCAATAGTTTCAAGATTCAAAAAATATCTGAAAGTGGAAGTGGAATGTGGTGCAATTTTAAAATGTTGAATCACCCCTTTCATTCAGTAGATAATAGTCTGCCCAACAAATTGTGCACAATTGAATCAGGTGTCATGGTGGCACAGTGGTTGGTAGCAGTAAGGAGACCGGGGTTCATGTCCCAGGTCCTCCCTGCGTGGAGTTTGCATGTTCTCCCCGTGTCTGCGTGGGTTTCCTCTGGTGCTCCGGTTTCCTCCCAAAGTCCAAAGGCATGCAGGTTAGGTGGACTGCCATTTCCTAAATTGGCCCTAATGTGTGGTAGGGGTGTGTGTGTGTTTGCCCTGTGATGGACTGGCACCCTGTCCAGGGTTTGTTCCTACCTTGCTCCCTTACGCTAGCTGGGATAGGTACCAGCAAACCCCCCACAAACCCATTTATGACTAAGCAGATTAGAAAATGACTGACTGACTGGATCAGGATGTTCAAGAATGCCAAACTTGGCACACGTTTTTCTGTGATACACCAATTCGACCAACTTTGAGGGAAGAAAGAAAAATATTGAAGTATGGTATTGAGGTATGGCATTTTAACCATAAAACAATACTTTAGTTAGAACAATGAGGAAATTACAGTGGTGCCTCGGTTTGCTAGCATAATTCGTTCCGGAAACATGCTTGTAATCCAAAGCACTCGCATATCAAAGCAAATTTCCCCATAAGAAATAATGAAAACTCAGATGATTCGTTCTAAAACCCAAACATATTCATATTAAAATAACTAATACAAAATATAAAGTAAAAACATGTAAAACAAATTAACCTGCACTTTACCTTTGGAAAAAATCATGGCTGGTGTGAGGGAGACGAGAGAGAGGAGAGGAGGAAGAGGAGGAGGAGGAGGAGGGTTATTGTGTAGGACGACTTTTACTCTAACTAATGGAATCCCTGCTATCTGTTGGCTCACTGGATTCTTTTTGTTTTTTTGCGACTTTAACAAGGAAACCTCTCCAATGACAGTTACTTTTGCCTGAAGAGTCACTACACTTGGACACAAAATTAAAATAAAAGTGCTTTATGCACTGTAACTCTTTTGGGAAACCCCCCACCCCCACCCCCCTCCCCCCACCAACGGGACAACATGCTGAAAAGTGTCCCAAAGCAACCGCAGGCTCCCAGCACTGTAGCAGTTTGCCGTAAATGCGAATCTGAAAAGATCGCGGTCGCTCTATAAGCGCCCACCGTCAACGGGTGATGCAATGAACATTATAAATGCATAGGAACAATATTACTTGGCCACTAACCTGGTCACGACCCTGCCTGACTGCTGTGTCTGTGTATAGGAGAGTGGTAGATCCTACTACAATAAATAACCGTGCTGTTCCTGTTTGAAGCTGAATAAAGCTGGTTTTACTAAAGTACTGAGACTCAGCCTCGTGTTTTGGGGTGGAAGACAGGGACTCACATGTTACAGAACACACACATGGTCACAATGCTATAGTAAACATTATACGCTCGTATGGATGTTGACTATACGAGTGAGGCATGCCGACTGAGACCGAGCATGGGAGACGATTACCCACAATCCCGCAGCAAGAGAGAGAGAAGAACCATCGGCTCAGTTGTGATCACGTGACACTCAGCCGACAAGCCGTATACGGACTACTTGTATTGCAAGACCTCATTCATATATCAAGTTAAAATTTATTAAAAAATTTAGCTCGTCTTGCAAAATGCTTGCAAACTAAGTTACTCACAATCCAAGGTTTTACTGTAGTTATTTTATGAAGATTTTGTTTTTAATTTTGCATTATTGTTTGGTCCCAAGTTCAGTTTTAAATCTAAAAAACCATAAAGTGGAAAGAAAGTGAAGGGGTCTGAATACATTCTCAATCCACTGCATAATATCTGTTCAAGAATACTTATGTGCGTGAGACAGAGCAAGTGTTGTAGATATTGGATCTCTGTAAATTTGAAAACCTACTTGAGAATTTACAAGCACTAACTTGCTTATAGGATGTTTAAGATGGCTTTGCTGAAGTGAGCATTTAATTAAACATTCATAATGCAATGGCTCAAGAAGCAATGTTTGTCAAGACGTGGCTTTTTTAAAAGCAGTACTGATGTCCAGTGTTTCAGTGATGCTTGATTAAATGGCATAGTACGGGAAGTTAAAGGCCATCAAGGTGAAGTCACTCCATCCATCATGAAACCTTTTAAATCTCACTGAGGGCTGCAATGACTGGAGCCTAACGCTGCCGGGTTGCACACAAGGCAGAATCCACACATGGCTGGTACACATGCATTATATTAAAACCAAATAATCTCACCTGTTGCTCATTTGTCAAGAGAAAATTAATATTAACATACATGTAGGCAACGGTGAATGAGGTGCCATCTCCTGATCAGACTCCCTTGACACAAGTTATCCATATTTACTCTGTCTGTAAATCTTTGCTTTCGGTACCTGCTGTGAACCTCTTAAAAAGCAATAACTTCAACTAACCATTTCCAGTAACTGTGGATCAGCAAAACATATGGGCTTGGAAGAATTTGAGCCCATCCCTCCTTGCAGAACTGCTTCAACTCAGGGATGTTAGTGGGATTCCCTGCATGAACTGCTTGCTTCAGGTCTTTCCACATCACATCTATAGGATTAAGGTCAAGATTTTAAATCAGATAGCACAAAACTTCTGCTTTAACCATTCTTTGATAGAATGACTCCATGGTCGGCAGAAAACCAGCCTCCACGGTCACATCCTTGTCACGAATGCCTCTGGTGGTGTCTGCCAGGATGCTCAGATCTAGACCCTCCGTCTTCCTCACACCCTAAGAGAAATTTTCTTTCATCCTCAGCTCCTTCCAGTGCTCATCGGTGGACTGTTTGCCCCTGACCGTTGATTGCTCGCTCCTCCATGGGGCCACGGACCGTCTACTTCCCATCAGCACACTGGCTTGAACTCCCTCAATTCTGCCCCCTTCCTCATCCCTTTCGTGAATTTTTCTTCCTTTTTAAACTCCCCTATCCTGATCAGACTCCTCTCTAGTTGAGGCGTCTCAGTTATGACCCACGGACAGTAAATGAGGCAACTGGGACCAATCCTGCACTTGTATGCTAGCGCGGTCAGCCCCAATCACCCCATAAAAAATACCATTTTTAGAAGATTGAAATGGTTTTCAATACGTATGTGCTTTTGCAATAGATGTTTGACATTTTTCATATTGTGTGAGTGTTTTGCCTTTGTAGAGTTTTGAAAACATTTTCTATAATTTCATAAATCGTGTGTAGCATTCAGAATAAAGCTGCCAGAGAATGGATGTATGGTGTCGTGCATGCACATCAGAGGATCACCTTTCTGGGCTCATTAGAGGTATGTCATACCATACCGGGACAAAAGGGGGTGCCGTCACTAACCATGCAACTCCCTTTTCCTCAAAAACTCCGAGATGATGCCCCATGAAGGCAAGTGACTCCACTCCTTCTTGTCAAAGCTCTATAAAGCCTGGGCTCCCTATTGTTGGGCTGAGCTAACTGCAAGACCCTTCTGATTAAGAAGATCCACCGAAAGAGCTGTTATCATTTGCGTACTCGGGCTTTTTCAATTTCTTTTGAACCCTAGTAAGGGAATCGTGGCATCACACACTGTTTTTACTTTCACTTAGTGGACAGTGACAACCACTGCAACATAATCGACCGCAAGCGCCTGCAAAGGATAGTGAAGACAGCAGAGAACATTATTGGGGTGCCTCTCTCTTCACTACAGGACATATTTTACATATGCAGTGTCCGCTAAGGCCTGCAGCATTGTGCAGGAACCCTTACACCCCTCACATGGACTTTTCACACTTCTGCCATCCAAGAGAAGGTACTGCAGCATCAGAGCCAGATCTGCCAGGCTGCAGGAAAGTTTTTACCCCCAAGCTGTTAGACTACTTAACACCATGCTGCCCCCTGGGATCTTCCACACGGCATCAACCACCTCTAAAAACAGAACTTTTATACATGTGAGCCACTGTCCTGTAAAGACGAGTGTGCAGGTAGAGAAGAACTGAAAATCTCCTACTGACCTTTAAGGATTTTGACATTCTTGATATCCTTCTGCTGTGAAACATTCTGACCTGTCATTGTTTACACACGTCTTAAACAACTATTATCATACACTGATCATTTCTGTATTATCTATATCTATTATTTATTAATTATATTCCATATCTTATACATCAATATTACTGGTACTTCTTTGTCTTGTCTTTGCACAATGTCTTGTTTGTGTTTTAATTTTAAATTTAACTTTTAATTCTATTTTTAATTTATTATTTGCAC
Organism: Erpetoichthys calabaricus; assembly: GCF_900747795.2. Taxonomy (NCBI): domain Eukaryota; kingdom Metazoa; phylum Chordata; class Cladistia; order Polypteriformes; family Polypteridae; genus Erpetoichthys; species Erpetoichthys calabaricus. The sequence continues at coordinate 16,405,108 of NC_041399.2, forward strand.
GTCATGTTGTTACACTGGACCCTGAGCTTCGCAATTTCGTCTATCTGCATACTTGTATATGGTTGAGATGACAATAAAGTTCACTTTGACTTTGGCTTTTCGTATCTTTGGGTTCTATTGACGGTAGTGGATTACTGTATATATGGACTTCTGTAAATTAACTGAGATTATTCTATTGCATCTTGTAAATAATCAGACAGACCACGATAAAGAGCAGGGGCACCACCGTGGTGACCGCATATAAGAAGAAGAAACACGCAATAATTGTGAAAAGGTCTTTGTGGATGCGAGTTCCCAAATGAACTGTCTCAAGATGGCGGATCTTCCAGTCTTAAGTCCTTCTGGCAGGAAGATTCGGGTCCAGGTGTATGGATACCAGAAATGATGTCAGAGGTATTACAGCTGTCAATCTTCCGGTCTGGATGAGAAAAGGCATTAGCACACAGCGCCAACCCCTGGAATGGTGGGGAACCACAATCAGCAGAGTCCTTAAGCCATCCCCTATGTGCACATGCAAGACAGTCTCTAGCTGTAGTATCCTTTATTCCCTAAAGAATATTCCATTTTGTTTTTTTCTAAATTGCTCATCGTGAAGTACATTTTTGTTGTGTGTGTGCGATTTTGACAGAATTCTTTGATTTTGAAGACTGAATTTTTTTTCTACAAAAATGACTTTATCCTTATGTGTTTACGGTCGAGGACAAGTGGTATTTGATATTGGGAGTTGGGAAAGGTGGGTTAGTATTCCGAAAATTGTGTGTATCAGGTTGGGAAAAAATGTATATAGCACAGGCATCATTCTGTATACTGTGAGACTGATTTGACTCAGTTGATGATTTCCATAAAGTAAGTTTGTGAAAATAAGTAACTATTTGAAAATCCGCAGCTATCAGGTCAATACGGAACACAAATGTGATCCCTCAATAATCTCCGACAAACTGAAGCTGAGGAAGTACAGATGATCTGCCTGCATTCGTTAAATGATAAAGAAGCCACTATGGGTTACAAAAACAGTGTTATCTGAAACCACAGAAGTTCATTCCAGCCTGGACTTTGTAAGGAAAATATGGATTTCCCTACAGAAAATGTTCATGTTAATCCTCTTTGAGCATCTGCATCGGCCTGATTTAGTGTCCAGTTCACCTTCACTTCAAAAAGAGTCAGCCGCAGTGTTTTGTTTTTTTTTAATCTTATTTGACTTCTAGGGTTTAACAGAGAACAATTTTACAATTGTTTAAATAGGATATGTGTAAAGAATAGGAGGCTTGGTGGCGCAGTGGCAGTGCTGATGCTTCGTAGTATGGAGACTGTGGTCCTCATTTTGGGTATTCCTTGTGTGGAATTTGCATGCTGTCCCTGAATGTAGATGTGGATTTTTTCCCTCAGTCCAAGGACATGCAATTTATGTGATTTGCCATTGCGAAATTGGCTTTTACTTGTACCCTAGTGGGTAAGGTTCAAACCTCATCCCTGATTTTTGCTTTTCCAAGGTTACACTTGTTCTCATTCCATATCCCTAGCAGATTTGTTTTAGATTAACTCAAGAGTCAAACATGGTATTATAGTTTTGATTCTGGATGAAGGGGTAAATGGGCCCCATGATGGATTGGAATTCTGTCCAAGGTAGGTTCCTGCTTTGCACCCAATGCCATATTACAGCTGCTTCATTAATGTCGATTTTATGCTCTGTTTTCTAGCCACCAATATTTTCAAAGTGCAGTGGTAGAAGATAAAAAGGTAAATAGGGCCTGTCGTTCTGAGAATAGATGCAGCCAGTTCTGTCTCAGTGGGGTGCTCGCATGTTTCTTGTTGTAGGGACTTTTAAAACATTTACAAAGGTTTTCGCCAAATGAGTGGGTGAGGAGAGGAGGAGGAGAGACAGTGGATGAGCTTAGAAGTGGAACTGTAATCTTCTGAGGGAATCCAGCTCAGGAAGGGTTTGGCAGTTTATTGTGGTGATTTTTCCTTGACTATAATAATTGTGGAATACAAATAAGCCGCAATATTTAATTTAACAAAAGGGGGTCTTTGTTAGCATTAATGCTGAGCTAGAACTTTAACAATAAAGTGCTGAATACTCAATTAACACAGTGCACACACTTTATAGCTTTGAAAATCTTCCCACCACTCTTGCCATTCCATAAATCAATCTCAGACTGCTTAGTTTATACCAATCAAGTGTTAAGGGATGTCTGATGACTTTTTGGTCACACTTAGTTAGCAGACATTTATCAGCTTTATTGCTTACAGAGATCATTAATTGTCTTATCAATAACAGCCTGTCCTTAAACTCCAAGATACTCCTTTAACAAGAACAGGACATAAGTCACATCACCTTCACAAAACACTAATGACCGCCTGTGCAAATATTTTATAAGTATGATATACTTAATAAGTAACTAATGTATAAAGATACAGATGTGGTTAAAACTTAAAGAAAATAACTAGTATGAAACCCAGTTCATTACTCATTGTTAAACAACTACATATATTTTCGTAGTGATAGAAAATCTTCATTATTTGTATCAGAGGCCTCCTACAACAATATATGACAGGTGAAAAAATTTTTTTGTCTTTTTTTTCTATATTTGGGTCTTACAGGGTTAAATGTCATAGAGCAGAATGCAAACCCTGACTAGAGACACATATACTGCATATCTACGTAAACACAACACAAATTGAGCACATATTCTAGCACATGATTGTCGGGCAGGGGAAGTGGGATTATTTTGTGTGCCTCCATCAGGGTCAGATTAAGGAGGGTGGGAGACCCTGGGCTAGAGAAAATTTTTGGGCCCCTAATCTATATAAAATACTGCAAATCAGCTTCAAGGTTTCAGAGACGCACCGAGTAAAGTAGATGACTTCTCTAGAGTCTTAGCTTTACAATGAATGGAAAAAATCTGAAGAACAGAAAAACAATATGGACATACCCTCTGAAATAATGAGAGACCAAGTATGCTGTTATCAGAGCTTATATCTTTAATTAGTAATTTCTGCACAGGTGACAAGTAACCATCACATACCAAGGCTTGAAAAGCTGACTATAGAACTCTATTGAACATGCCTACAAAAGCAGACATATCAAATACTGCATGAGGTCATTCAGAATATTAACGCAAACAAATGCTTGCCTTTCAAAATTGTACTGCTTTGGATTTCGTTTCAGAACATCTTTGATCAGATCACTTAATTCAGTTTCTGAACCAGATCACTCGCAATTGACAATCAAGTCAAATGATTCAGTTTTTTCTGTCCCATTTTGGATCAGAGCCGATTCTTCCTCTTGAACTCTTCCTCACCAACTGCAATAGTGGCAATATCAGGAAAAGCCTGAACGAAAGAACTTTATTTGGAGAGATATTCTGTAAGTTTTTTTATAAAAACTTTAAAAGCTTGGGATTGGATGAAATGCCTTTAAAATTATGAGTACTCTGAACTGGACAATCCACTAACTACCATGACGTTGTGCCTCAATCAAAACAGAAGAATAATCACAAACAAATTTCAGCAAACTAGCAATAAGTCCAAAAAAATATATATAGTCATCCCTCACCTATCACGGGGGTTACGTTCCAGAGCCCCCCCCCCAACCCCGCGATAGGTGAAAACTGCGAAGTAGCGACCTTATATTTATTTTATTATTTATATATATTTTAAGGCTTTATAAACCTTTCCCACACTCTTACAAACACTTCCTATGCTCTTAAACAGTTTCTACACTCTTAAACCTACGTAATTTTAACAACATATAAAATTCTATATGGGTACTCACCAGTACCCATCCATCAGCCAATGGTATACAGTAATCCCTCCTCCATCGCGGGGGTTGCGTTCCAGAATCCCCCGGGAAAGGTGAAAATCAGCGAAGTAGAAACCATATGTTCATATGTTTCTTTTTATATATTTTAAGCCCTTATAAACTCTCCCACAATATTATAAACATTTCCCGCACAATTAAACAGCATAAACCCTTTGTATTCTCTTAGATATTAGGTAAGATTCGTTGAAATTATGTATGTAAACACAGTTTATATACAGTAAAAACCTAAATATTATTTTAAAGATATCGAGCGTCTCCAATATCACATATGTTACAGCCATTACGACAGACAGGCCACCAGCAATAAATACGTACAATGCAAGAAAAATTGTATACAGTAAAATGTGTGTACAGTGACACTAAACTACGTACATGTAATAAGTACTGTACGTAGATAATTAATTATGGTTACTCACCAACAATGACACGACGACTTGTCCGATAACGATGAGTTTAATTTTACTGCACAACAAAGGAGAGCGTTACAGCTCTTCTAAAGGAGCCTCTTCAGGCGACTGTTTAGCACCGCCGTTGTTCTTCTTCCATCACTCTTCAATCCAAATCCCTAAAGCAGATTCCATCCAGACTGCTGCCTTATCACGTCCACTTGCAACTCGTTTTGCGCCCTGGTTAAAGGACACTGCGGCCGTAGATCTTATATGCTTTTCCTCCTTTTTAAATAAAAAGAATCGTGGACTCATTGATGCCGTAATGGTGTCCTGGAGCGGTGTAGCTGTTCCCTTCCTTCAACATATCCAAAACGTTTACCTTTTCTGCAATCATTTGCATCTTCTGTTGGCACTTGGACACGGCCCCTGAAGCAGTAGCAGGAGCACGTTAATGCTAAATGAATGAGATGAGACTTCCAGGTTAATGCAGCACTCCGTCGCTGAGCCAATCAGCACACAGGAACTTAACTGTGTGCTCTGATTAGGTAGCTTCTCAGCCATCCACCAATAGCATCTCTTGTATGAAATCAACTGGGCAAACCAACTGAGGAAGCATGTACCAGAAGTAAAAAGACCCATTGTCCGCAGAAACCCGCGAAGCAGCGAAAAATCCGCGTTATATATTTAGATATGCTTACATATAAAATTCGCGATAGAGTGAAGCCACGAAAGTCGAAGCGCGATATAGCGAGGGATTACTTTATATATATATATATATATATATATATATATATATAGAAAAATATATATTTAAAAAACCCGCGATACAGTGACGCCGCAATAGGTGAACCGCGATATGGCGAGGAACGACTGTATATTGTAATTAAGAGAAGAACACAGTCATAAAGGTTTGGGGTTTCCGGACCCGTATACTGTAAAGTAGAGCTGGTCAGTGTTTTTTACCAGCATTTACAACAGACAATGGTGGAACTGACAGGCAGACAATTTATGGAGTGGGACCGGAAGTAGGTAGACGGAATGCTGGGAAGGAACCGTGGTGGTAGTTGGAAGTAATGATGTCATCAGAAGGGGACCAGAGGGAAGGAAGGAACCCGGAAGTGGCTTGTTTCTGTTAGCGAGTCCGGGTGAATTCATGGCGATGGTGCTTCATTCTTTCTGCGGAAATAAAGAAAGAAAGGTTAGCACCCCGTCGTTGTCCCCTGGTTCGATATGCCACGGTGCTCATTGGGTCTTTAAGTGGCTCCCTAAGCGCTCATGCGTGACATGACCCCCCCTCAAACCAGACCCATCAGGTCGGGCAGGCCGAACCAAGAGGTCGTGAACCCGGCAGAGAGCATCAGCGTTAGCCTGGAGGTTACCACTGCGATAAGTGACTTATATGGCTGCAGGTCCAAAAACCACCTGGTGACTCGAGGGTTTGACTCCTTGTGAACAGCCATCCACTGGAGGGCAGCATGGTCCGTCACCAGGGTGAACTCCCGACCCAACAGGTAGTACCACAGGTAAGTTACCTCCCACCTGATGGCCAAAGCTTCCCACTCTACCGCTGCATACCTTGTCTCCCGGTCCAACAGTTTCCGGCTCAGGTAAATCACAGGGTGCTCGACACCATCGATGGTTTGGCTCAGCATGGCGCCTAGACCTGTGTCCAAAGCATCGGTCTGGAGAAGAAAAGGAAGAGAAAAGTCAGGGGTTCTCAAAACAGGTGCCATTGTGAGGGCCATCTTTAAGTCACTGAATGCACATTCTGTCAAGTCATCCCATACCACATGAAAAGGGGCTCTTTTCTTTGTCAGATTCGTCAAAGGTGTGGCTCTCTCGGAAAACCGAGGTACAAACCGATGGTAGTAACTCGCTAATCCTAAGAAAGCTTTCACTTGCCTCTTGGTTATTGGATGGGGCAAATCAAGTATGTCTTTGATTTTTGAACACTGTGGTTTCACCAGTCCCCCCACCACCAGGTAGCCTAAATATGTGGCCTCGTTCAATCCAAAAAATCATTTCCTGGGATTGATACGGAGCCCCGCTTTTGCTAGCATCAGGAGGACGGCGTAAACCTGCAACACATGTTTCTCCCAGGTGCCGGAAAAAATGGCCATGTCATCGAGGTTGGCGGCACAGTAGGACTGTCTACCAGACGCTGAAAGGTCGCTGCCGCCCCATGCAGTCCAAATGGGAGAGCTTTGTATTACCAGTGTCCGCTAGGTGTGCTGAATGCCACTTTTTCTCTTGCGGATGCCATTAAGACAATTTGCCAGTATCCCTTAGTCATGTTAAGAGTAGTCAAATAACGTGCCGTCCCCAGTGGCTCAAGGAGTTCATCCATGCGGGGCATTGGGTAGGCATAGAATTTGGAGACTTGATTGACTGCGGTTGGCTGGCGCCCTGCCCTGGGTTTGTTTCCTGCCTTGTGCCCTGTGCTGGCTGGGATTGGCTCCAGCAGAGCCCCGTGACCCTGTAGTTAGGATATAGCGGATTGGATAATGGATGGATGGATGGAACTTAATTGAGACGCCAAAAGTCATTATAAAATCTCCAGGCGCCATCTGGCTTAGAAACAAGGATGATGGGACTATACCACGGACTGTGACTCTCCTCAATGATGTCCATGTCCAACATCCATTGAACTTTTAGCTTCACCTCCGCATGTTTTGCCTCTGGACTGACCCACACCTGGGTCCGTCACTATGTCATGCTCAATCAATGAGGTGCAGCCTGGTGCCTCACTGACCACTTCCAGGATAGACAGGATTGCACTTTACAGCTCCTGTCACAGGTGGGGAGTCAGATTATGGCCTAGGTTAATATCTGAATTTTAGCCAATCTATTGTGTAATTGTGCGATATATTCCAAAATGTTGGTGGAGGGAAGGGCCTCCTATAAAAGTTCAAAAGGGGGAAACCTCGTGGAGGTTTGTGGCACCTCCTGATAGGCAAAAAGCACCATGGGTAAGAGCTTTTCCCAGTTCTTACCATCCGCATTGACTACCTTGCGGAGCATCTGTTTAAGGGTTTGGTTGAACTTCTCCACCAAGCCATCTGTCTGAGGATGATAAACAGACGTTTTAAGATGCTTAATACGGAGTAACTTGGCAACCTCCCTGAACGTATTCAAAATAAAGGGTGTACCTTGGTCTATAAGGACTTCTTTGGGTATACACACTTGGGAATAAAGCCCTACCAATTCCTGTGCGATATTTTTTGTATTAGCAGATCGCAGGGGAACCCCTCTGGGTATCGAGTCGCATCAACAACCATAACTAATATATATTTATGGCTACGCATCGAAGGTTCTAGGGGTCTTTAAGCGGCTCCCTATGCACTTGTGCGTGACAATATATATATATATATATATATATATATATATATATATATATATATATATATATATACAGTGATCCCTCGCTATATCGCGATTCGCCTTTCGCGGCTTCACTCTATCGCGGATTTTATATGTAAGCATATTTAAATATATATAGCGGATTTTTTGCTGGTTCGCGGATTTCTGCGGACAATGGGTCTTTTAATTTCTGGTACATGCTTCCTCAGTTGGTTTGCCCAGTTGATTTCATACAAGGGACGCTATTGGCAGATGGCTGAGAAGCTACCCAACTTACTTTTCTCTGTCTCTCTTGCGCTGACTTTCTCTGATCCTGACTTAGGAGGTGTGAGCAGGGGGGCTGTTCGCACACCTAGACGATACGGACGCTCGTCTAAAAATGCTGAAAGATTATCTTCACGTTGCTACCTTCTGTGTGCAGCTGCTTCGTGAAGCGACATGCTGCACGGTGCTTTGCATACTTAAAAGCTCAAAGGGCACGTATTGATTTTTCAGTTTGTTTTTCTCTGTCTCTCTCTCTCTCTCTCTCTGCTCCTGATGGAGGGGGTGTGAGCTGCCGCCTTCAACAGCTTTGTACCGGCGGTGCTTCGCATACTTAAAAGCCAAACAGCCCTATTGATTTGTTTGCTTTCCTCTCTCTTTCTGACAGTCTGTGCTCCTGATGCGCACTCCTTTGAAGAGGAAGATATGTTTGCATTCTTTTAATTGTGAGACAGAACTGTCATCTCTGTCTTGTCATGGAGCACAGTTTAAACTTTTGAAAAAGAGACAAATGTTTGTTTGCAGTGTTTGAATAACGTTCCTGTCTCTCTACAACCTCCTGTGTTTCTGCGCAAATCTGTGACCCAAGCATGACAATATAAAAATAACCATATAAATATATGGTTTCTACTTCGCGGATTTTCTTATTTCGCGGGTGGCTCTGGAACGCAACCCCCGCGATGGAGGAGGGATTACTGTATATACAATATATATATACTATATATATATATATATATATATATATATATATATATATATATATATATATATATATATATATATATATATATATATAGTTACAAAAATGGGCTTGGGAAACTTAAGGGCCTTGTCAAGTAGTAATTCCACTCCAAGCCAAGGGTTGGTGCTGTCACTCAATGCCTCTTATCGTCTTCCTTCTATACAATGAATGATTGACGGACAAAACACGGATGATGTCACTTCTAACTTCTGACCTCCTGAACCCACCTCTTCTGGTTCTCAGCTCTGAAAGCTGGTTCTACTGATTTCTTGGAGTCAGTACATAGACGACTCGTGTCTGAAGAAGACATTACATGTTTTTTTTCATTTCATTGTTCATTTCTTGGCTCTATTTCTGTTTCTCTCTCTCTCTCTCTCTCTCTCTGTATATATATATATATATATATATATATATATATATATATACATATATATATATATATATATATATATATATAGAAAGTCTTATTTATTATTTGCATGTTCTTCTTTTTTGTAATTTTTGTCATTTATAAAATGGACAGATTTTGGTATTACACTGTTCTGCTTTTTAGATAGTTGCTGTATTAACAGTAGATTTTAAACATGTCCCCAGTGATATTAAAAATACATTTTCATTATCCCCGATCCAGTTCCGTTTCACAGTTGAACCTGAGATCCCTGATTTGTTTTTATTTTATACTAAATCCATTAAAACATTACATTAAAACCATTAAAACAAAAGCAGGTTCATTTCTCATTAAACATAATGGGAAATAACTAACATATTTGTGATTGTCCTTTTAATAGTATAATAACTTTAAAATCAACACTTTAAAATAATTTTCAGTGTCAGGAAAGTTATCTCAATCAACACATGTCTTAAGGAGGCTGCTGGCTTGATACAAAATTCCTAAAACAAAGAATAAGTATTAAGGTTACATGTGTTGTATTTTTGCTGCACTTGCTGCAGGGACATCAAACTGTTGGCCATAAGTTTGCGTCCCTATTACTTGCCCAGAGAGTTTGGACACGTCATTGTTGTTATTGTTTACATCCCTTCTCGGGCAGACATGGAGATAGCGGGTGACATCATCCATTCTGCTGTTGTTAAATTGCAAACGCAGCACCCCGAGGTGCTTGTGCTAATCACTGGAGACTTTAACCATGTGACGCTGGACAAAACGTTACCTGCCTTCTCCCAGTATGTGGATTGTAACACCCAGGGAAATAAGATTATTGACTTACTGTATGCAAACGTTAAAGACGCATACAGCGCCACCCCGCTGCCTGCGCTTGGGAAAGCAGATCATAACCTGGTTCTGCTTCAGCCTCACTACAAACCAAGAGTGAGGGAGCTACCTACAACCACACGCTCATTCAGGAAGTGGTCTCCTGAGGCAGAACAGGCTCTGAGGGACTGGAACTACGGACTGGGATATCCTACAGGGGTCACATAGTGAAAACATTGATGAGGTTGTTGACTGCACTACTGACTACATCAACTTCTGTATGAACATTGTAGTTCCAGTAAGAACAGTACGCTGCTATGCTAACAACAAGCCATGGATTACAAGTGACATCAAGGGCCTTTTGAACCAGAAGAAAAGGGCTTTAAAAGGCAGTGATCAGCATGAGCTCAAGCGTGTGCAGAAGGAACTCCGAGTCCAGCTCAGGGCAGCGAAGGAGCAGTACAGGAGAAAGCTGGAGAAGAAATTGCAGAATAACAGATTGAAGGAAGTGTGGGATGGGATGAAGATCATCACTGGCTGCAGCTCGAAGTGGGGTGCCACCATCAAGTGAGATGTGGAGAGAGCAAATCAGATGAACAACTCCATTAACAGGTTTGACCACCCTAACCCACTCTCACTTCGGAGTACTGCACCCTCCACCCATCCTTCTACTGATACCAGCATAGGAGATAGTTTCCCCCCACCCATAATTACAGCAGCCCAGGTAAGCAGAGAGCTGAGGAGACTTCGTGCCAGCAAAACAGTGGGTCCAGATGGAGTATTGCCACAACTGCTGAAGGCCTGTGCGTTGGAGCTTGGGAGTCATCTACAGCGCATTTTCAACCTGAGCCTGGAACAGGGGAGAGTCCCGAGGCTTTGGAAAACATCTTGCATCACCCCAGTCCCAAAAGTATCACGTCCTAGTGAGCTGAATGACTTCTGGCCTGTCACTCTGACGTCACATGTGATGAAGATCATGGAGTAGCTGCTGCTTCACCACCAGAGGCCACAGGTCCGCCACACCCTCGACCTTCTGCAGTTTGCATACCAGGAGAAGGTGGGAGCGGAGGATGCCATCATCTACATGCTATACTGATCCCTCTCCCACTTGGACAGAGGCAGTGGTGCTGTAAGAATTATGTTTCTGGACTTCTCTAGCGCCTTCAACACCATCCAACCTCTGCTCCTTAGGGACAAGCTGATAGAGATCGGAATAGATTCATACCTGGTGGCATGGATCGTGGACTATCTTACAGACAAACCTCAGTATGTGCATCTCGGGAACTGCACGTCTGACATTGTAGTTAGCAACACAGGAGCGCCACAGGGGACTGTACTTTCTCCGGTCCTGTTCAGCCTATATACATCGGACTCCCAATACAACTCGGAGTTCTTCCACGTGCAAAAGATCACTGACGACACTGCTATCGTGGGCTGCATCAGGAGTGGGCAGGAGAAGGAGTATAGCAACCTAATCAAGGACTTTGTTAAATGGTGCGACTCAAACCACCTACAACTGAACACCAGCAAAACCAAGGAGCTGGTGGTGGATTTTAGGAGACCCAGGCCCCTCCTGGACCCCGTGATCATCAGAGGTGACTGTGTGCAGAGGGTGCAGACCTATAAATATCTGGGAGTGCAGCTGGATGATAAACTGGGCTGGACTGCCAATACTGATGTTCTGTGCAAGAGATGACAGAGCTGACTATACTTCCTTATAACGCTGGCGTCCTTCAACATCTGCAATAAGATGCTGCAGATGTTCTATCAGACGGTTGTGGTAAGCACCCTCTTCTACGCAGTGGTGTGCTGGGGAGGCAGCATAAAGAAGAAGGACGCCTCACGCCTGGACAAACTGGTGAGGAAGGCAGGCTCTATTGTAGCCATGGAGGTGGACAGTCTGACATCTGTGGTGGGGCAACAGGCGCTGAGCAGACTCCTGTCAATCATGGAGAATCCACTGCATCCACTGAACAGGATCATCTCCAGACAGAGGAGCAGCTTCAGCGACAGACTGCTGTCACCATCCTGCTCCACTGACAGACTGAGGAGATCGTTCCTCCCCCACACTATGTGACTCTTCAATTCCACCCTTTGGGTAAATGTTAACATTATTCAAAGTTATTGTCTGTTTTACCTGCATTGTTATCACTCTTTAATTTAACATTGTTTCTTTATCAGTATGCTGCTGCTGGAGTATGTGAATTTCCCCTTGGGATTAATAAAATTATCTATCTATCTATCTATCTATCTATCTATCTATCTATCTATCTATCTATCTATCTATCTATCTATCTATCTATCTATGAGAGAAGGAATCCTATTTAGTTTAATGTTTATTATTCTTTGACCACCAGACCGGTGCCCTGGCTAAAAGGTCAAAACAGGTTGCTCTGCACACTTGGTTTACCTTCCAAAATTTTTTTTTAGTTTTTTTTTTAAAAACACCGTAAAACTACACTTCTTGTGATTTGTTTAAAAAAGTTTGTGTTTTTTTACTTAGTAGCAGAATTTTTAAGTCGCTGTTAATTAAGGTGTTTGCCAAATAAAAAATATGAGGAGGGAATACTTAAAGATCATTGCAATGCAACATATTGTCCATTCAGTAACTCCATTTGTGAAACATGAATAGAATACACTTTGCTTCGACATATACGAAGTATAAATGGGTTTTCCCTTCACTCTTTTCCAGTCATAGATCAGAAGAGCACGCAGCAGAGTGGAGGGGCTTTAGGTGCGGAAGGACTCACCTCTCAAAGCGTCATAGGGCTTAGATGGCTGCATGGCAAATTTTCAGGAACTAATTCAGTGAACAAGGCTGCTGACAAACCCAGCAAATTCATTGTAAAAAATGCTTTTTTGGGGCCCCCGGGCTACTGCCCAAGTAAGTCCTTGCTATAATCCAGCAATGCCTGTAGCCCAAATAAAGGAAGGATCAGGAGTAGGTGGGTTACAACTGCAAAGATAGGCTCTGGCTCCATAACCCTGAATTGTATTAAAAGTGTCTGAAATCATTGCGTTATGTTATTAGTTTACATTGCTCACATAATAATAATAATTAATTAATTAATTAATTAGTTACATTTGTATAGCATTTTTCTCACCTGAAATAAAAGTGATAGAACAAAACCCCAAAAAAAGTATAAAACTCAACAAGAAGGTAAAAGCAGTAGGAAGTAACACACACACTCTGGTTACATTACAGTGGGCAACTTGGTAACCAGAATAAATCTCATTAGTGGCAATTCTTTTCCATCGCTTTGGATCTATCCACAACAGAGACAATCCTTTGATCGGTTTGACCTTTTTAATTCATTTACTTTTGTACTGCCTGCTTCCTGCCACCCTCCTCTTATTCTGACAATTTGTTGAAATGTCTGGTCGGAAGCGACTAGGAAATTTGCATAACATTAGCGGTTAGAGAGCTTTATTGACGTGTGCATTGGAACCAGGAGATGCTGCTGCTGCACAAATGATCAGAAATCTGCTTAAAATATTACAAAACTAGGAGCAGAAGCAATAAACAGAAAACAAATACTGCAAATACAATGAACAGAAAATAAAATAAATGATAAACGAAGCTGTCAGGCAATTTCAGAAAATGCTTCATTGCAATAAAATAATAACCTCTTGATATTTGTTAAATAAGTGGCTCTGGTGTATATATAGATTCTAAATTTAGGAAATCAGTGTAGTCCAGGAACTGGGAATTGTACAAATAATACAGAATATCTATCTATCATATTTTGCCTTTCTTAAATATCTATCTATCAACCATATGGTGCCTTTCTTAACTATTGTGGCGAGTGGCTGGGGGTGGTACCCAGCTGGGACACCCAGGAGGACCCGAGGAGGGCTTACACCTCCTCCAGACTACGAGAGGGCGACCGCCCTGGTGGTTTCGGGGACCACGGGAACAGAGCTTAGAAGCTCAACCCTGTAGGGGCCCGTGGTCACCGCCAGGGGGCGCCCGAAAACCTTAGGAGCCCTGGCCCTCAGCACTACCGTCACACCCGGAAGTGCTAGGGGGACGAAGACCAGGGACACCCGGAGTGCTTCTGGGTGCACAGCCGGTACTTTCACCACACTTGGGAGTGCCAGCGGAAGCTAATCGGGAGGCACCTGGAGCACATCCGGGTGTGTATAAAAGGGGCCGCCTCCCTCCATTCGAGGGCTGGAGTCGGCTGGAGGAAGGCCGGAAGTCAGAGGAGAGGAGTGGAGGCGGTCAGAAGAGAACAGGCATTGTGAGAGGCCAGGACTTTGGGGTGACTGGTGCTGCGGCACTGGGTTGTGTGTGTCACACCTGTGTAAATAGTTGTAAATAAATGTGTGTGGTGCTCTATCTATCTATCTATCTATCTATCATTTTTGTGAGTTTTTGGTGCTCAAAAGGTTTTTGAACTGGAGTCTGGACTGGAAAGCTTTCAGTTTTCACAATTCATTTCAAAATTAACAGATCGAGAAAGGCAGAGGAACTTCAGAGCTAAGGAAGATGAAGTTACATAACAGCAAGGCCAAACTTGAAAGGGGTGTTTCACATGAATATAGCTACAGAATCTTCAGTGCTCCCCATCAGTTGTCCACACCTACCACAAGGTAAGACCTGTAAGATTCAAGTCTATAAGGTTTAAAAAATTAGCGATTCAAAATAAAAATGTTCTCCAGAAATATGTGGTGGTCTGTAATTATTTCAGTTCAGATGGGAACTGTTGCAGCTTCTTCAACAGAGACAGTGTTAAAAGCATGAGGCTCTCTGATGAGGGACGTGTGTGTACTGCTTATCCCCTCTGAGAGAACATCTGGCATGAACTGGCCATCAGGACTTTTGAGTCAATTCTCAGTGGTCCTCTGTCACAATGAACCATGCTGGGTCACAAACTGAGACCAAGAAAGCACATGAGTGAGCAAGGATGGTGAGGTGAGGGTTGGGAAGGCAAAACACAAAAAGTGCAATTGCTCAGTCTATCAGTAATTCCTGGGCTGCCTTTCATTCCCATAACTTAATTGCCTAACCAAAGTAAAGAAGAGGAAAGTGCTAGACACAGATGTGGGGAGAAATTTAAAAAAATGAAATTTTAAAAATAGAAAAAATGAAAGTCATTTGGACAAGGGGCAGAATCATTTAAGAAATGTGATGATTTGTGAGTGAGAGCCTGCAACAGTGAGCTCAGCAGTCCATTTACTGTGATTACTTGTAATGGCTTGAAAGACGTGAACAGTTCCTGCTGATGAACACTCGGATTAATGGAGGTTTTAAATCAGTATTTCTCAAATTCAGTCCCGTTGACCGCCTGTGGCTGTAGGTTTTTGTTCCAACCTGTTTCTTAATCAGTTAGTCATTTCACCTCTAATTGATCTCATTATTTAATTTTTTTCTCCCTATTACTTTCGCTTTTTTTAAAATGATGCAGTGTGACAATTACAGTTTTTAGTAAATTTGTAAATGTTTGCATTTTTGTTGTTGTTTCAAATAGTTAACTCTCTATTGTCATTTTCCTAATAATTTAGATCTTCCTGCTCCCTTAAGTGAATTCTAATAATGATTATTAGATTATTAACAGAGGAGTAGACGCCAGACAAAACAACACTGAATGCTGGAAGCCTGCAGTTGCTTCTGTAGCAGACTCACTAGCGTTCTTGCTTTGTCATTGAACTACACCACAACCCATCCTAGGTTTCTCATTTTGCACTGTAGTAGTTGTTAGTCATGAATGTGTGATGTCTGGATTTCAAGGATCCCCAGAACCATTTCCTTTACAGTGTTAGTAGAAAGAGAACTCTTCTGCTTGGATGCACAGAAAATGTATGTAAGCACTGCAAGCAGAACTCTTCCCGTTGACATCACTCAACCCCCTCCTTCTGAAAGGCCCCGCCACTATACCACACCCATCCAAATTGCAAATCCTTTCGACTATGCCAAGTGTTTTGTTGTGGAATCACACCACAATCCATCCCAGGTCAGACATTTTTTTACTATGGTAACTACTAATGGTCAGCCCTAAGCTCATGATGTCTGGATTGCAAAGGTTCTGAGAAGCAACTCCATTGATGCTGTGAGCAATAAGAGAACTCTTGTGCTTCGGGTGCACAGGGACTGCATGTAGGCACTGCAAGTGGAGCGCTTCCTGGTGATGTTAGCTGAGCTCTTTCTCTGACTAAACCTCCACCTTCCATGCAGCACTGTCATTACACTCCACCCATCCATGCTGCAAATCCTGCCGACTACACCAAGTATTTTTTTCAAGGAATCACCCCACAATCCATCCCAGGTTGCACCTTTTGTCAATGATTAACCATAAACTTGCCATGGATTGTCAGGATTGTCAAGGAACCTCAGAAGCCGTTACTTTACAGTGAAAGTAATAAAGGAACTCTTCTGCTCAGGTGTGCAAGGACTGCCTGTAAGCACTGCAAGCAGACCCCTTCCACTCTCTTGTTCACTCTCTATCTTCTGTCCAGAACCACCACTACATTACTTAGTAAATAACAAGTTAAATAACCATAACACCTGGAAAAATATATTAAAAAGCATTATGATGAAAATCTTAAAAATCAAAATATAACTTCTAAATTATGTAAAGTACTTTAAACAATTATCATGTACACAAGGCTTCAAGACTTACAGCATCAAGCAGAATCTGATAGTTTTTGTGTGTATATTATCTTTTTCCTAAAACAGGTGATTCCTGTTGAGGACAGAATGGCTGGAATCAGGAACATCAGGTACAGGCATAAATAAAATTTGGAAAGTCCATCAGTCCCTTGCAGGTCACATTCTCACCCACCTGAACACTGTCTAACACAACTCACCAGCCTAAATACGGAAATTTATGAATGTACACTTAACCTAAAGTGTTTTCACTAAATACTTCGACTTCCTCAAAATGCTCAAATATACAGTATTTACAGTTAGATAATGGTTCACTGCCATCCCAAAATGGAATAAGTGGGTTCAGGAAGAGCCATCTTGACAGCATGGTGTTTAATGCTATTGCCTCACAGCACAGAGCTCTTGTGTTCAAATGCTGGTATGGCATCGATGTAGAATCTGTACATTCTCTTTGTGTATGTTTTGGCTCTTCACAGCCATTTTTGAAATAAATTTCCTTCCGTTAGAAGATCCTATCCGGTCAGAGGCAAACTTTCTGTGTGGTAGAAGTTGTATTGGAGGGTGCATAAGAGGCGGGGCTAACAAACTGAGAGAGGAAGTGATGTCAGTAGTTCTCCTCCATTAAGGCAAATGGAAATTGCATTAAGGGTTGTGCCACCCCCAAATCCCTGGCCATATATTTCAGATGGGCGCATAACATTGTAACGTGCCAAATGCTCACATGCTCGACAGTATCTATAATGATTCATAATGTGTGCTAGGTTTTCAATATATTTGTACTCAAATCTTTTTTTTTCTTCCAAAAACTCACCTCATTCATGCACACTGAAGGAATAGTTAAAAATTTAAAAACACAATGACCACTGACATTCTTTAAGGCCACCTGTTCCATGTTTAATAATTGATTCTCAGTTAAAATTCAACGACAGAATATACTAATTACTAAATGCAGAACTGGTAAACATATAAATGCAGATTTGTTGACCCGCACAAAGAAAAAGGTAGAAACTGATTAATTATAAATGGAAACCAACAAGATCTGTCCATTAATTAAATGAAAAATTATGGCTTGTTGACAGTGGATGAGTTTAAAATTGTACAAGAGAAAATTAAAAATAAAATCACAGTTCTGGAGACCTCAAACAATTGGCTGGCAATCCCGTCCTGGGTTTTTTATAGTGGAGTGAGAGAATCTTTCCATTCAATGATTCCAATCCTCCTTTATTACAAATTACTTTTTCATGCACAGGTGAGCAGTGGCACCAAGAGCCAAATCCAGATACTGAGAATAGAAAGCAAATACAGAAGGGTTAGTAACCAGTTTAAAGATATCGTGTTACTAATATGAAGTATGCCTAGCTAATCAGCAACTCTAGTCAGGGTATGCCAGACAAAAGTTGTGAATCTTCAGCATGCAGTTAAAAGCTGAGACAGAAGTTGGAACTTCTTATAATAGCAGGCAGACTTCAAGGCCCTGTAACTAAAAGCTTGACCTACCACCGTTATTTTATTAATCTTTGGAATCATAAGCAGTCCGGCATCTTGAGATCTTAATGTGTGCTCTGGTTTGTAAGTCATGATAAGTTCAGATAAATAAGCGATGCTTTGGTCATTTAATGCTTTAAATCTTAAAAGGAAGATGTTGAAATCTGCTCTAAATCTCACCGGGAGCCAGTGTAAGGACTTGAGTGCTGGAGTTACTGTATGTGTTCGTATTTTCTTGTTCTTGTAATAATTCTTGCAGCAGCATTTTGAATTAACTGGAAGCTGTATAAAAATCGATTTGAACTGCCAGTGAACACCTTATTGCAGCAGTCAATCCTACTAGAAATAAATTAATGAATTAATTTCTCAGTATCTTGCATATTTTGAAGACGTCTTAATCTTGCAACATTTTTAAGATGGAAAAAACATGTTTTGGATAGTTTTGTAATGTTTGTTTTAAATGACATACTAGTCTCAAAGTTCACACCTAAACTGTGTACTGATTCAGTAAATCTAATGGGGGTGAAACAATGTTGTAGTGGTCAGCATTGTTTCCTCCAATAACTAACTTTTGCCTCTCATCCACCATTTCCTGGCTTTTCCATCTTCCAGTTAAGTTTCCTCACAGACAAACTATTTTTCTCCTCTTCTTTAGTATGCCATCACTAGACCTGTACATATGTTAAACATATGTCACTTCACACCAGCACCACCACAGAGACAGGCAAGCAACTTTAAATAACGAGCTTGTTAAAGACAGATTCTGGAGCATTACACCTTTAAATGTCTCCTACGTTTTAATTATTCAGAAATCTGTTGAGGAGTTATGCAGCTTCACACAAAACTTTTTAAAAACAGAAATGGTGAATGTATGCATTGTATAAAATGTTATCTTGAGATTTAAACTGGTATTCTTTTTTTCATGAATAATATTTCAGATTGCAAAGTATGAAAATGTATTGTAAGCAAAGAATTCCATTCAACTTTCCCCAAGGCTTTTATTTTTCATAAACCGTCTCCAGCAGACCAGGCTGAAGCAATTATGTTGTCCTTTCAATCCAATATAAAAATAAGCAAAATCCCCTTGTTGTGAGATGTTAATTAAAATATCTTCAATGAATGTGGCCCGCATGACAAATATTTAAAAGTCTGTTTAAAATACATATTTCAGTAGCTTGATTTGTCTTTTACTTTTTTGTTATAATTTATTTGAACCCCTCATGTGTGTTATAGTCCTCTGGTGATTCAGAAATGGTAATCACAGTAAGTAAAAAAATAATAATTTACAATTCCATTAAAATGAATACACAAGTATATTTCATTTTGTTGAAAATGGAAGAAAGTTATAAAAAGGTATGCTACATATATGAACACTCTTTGGTGTCTTTTGTAGATACATTTGACCTTCCAAACAGCAAATCCTATGGCTGCAACTCAATATGCTGTATACAACACAGAGAATTGCTCAAGAGATTCAGTTGCTCTTTGTCCAAACATTAGAATGGACAACAACCGCAACAAGAATTTATACCTGAACACTGTCTAACTGCGGCGCAATTTTAACTTATAACTCACCAGCCTAAATACTGAAATTTATGAATGTACACTTAACCTAAAGTGTTTTCACTAAATACTTTGACTTTCTTAAAATGCTCAAATATACAGTATTTACGTTTAGATAATGGTCCACTGCCATCCAAAATGGAATAAGTGGGTTCAGGAAGAGCCATCTTTAGATAGACAGATAGATAGATAGATAGATAGATAGATAGATAGATAGATAGATAGATAGATAGATAGATAGATAGATAGATAGATAGATAGATAGATAGATAGATAGTGTCACGCTTGGGTCATAGAATTGCACAGAAAACAGAGGAGGTTGAAGAGACTGGAACTTTATTCAAACACTGCAAACAAACATTTGGTCTCTTTAAAAGGTTTTAAACGTGCTCCTTGACAGAATAGAGTCGACACTTCCGTTTCTCAATTAAAAGTAAGCATAGGTATCTTCATCTTTGAAGGAGTATGTGTCAGGAGCAGGAAAAGTCTGAGAGAGAGAAGGAGAAGCACAAATAATCAATACCAAACTGACAGAAGCCCGTACAAGCTTTTTAAGTAAGTAGTGTACCACGCGAGAGGTATATTATGCAACAGAGCCATCAGAAAGGTAAGGAGGAATGTGAAGGTAGTCTGTTAACGTTTTTCAGGGGTTTTCCCAGCAGTGTCTGTATCCTCCGGAGGTGCGTTCAGCTCCGCAGCTCACAATAGATAGATAGATAGATAGATAGATAGATAGATAGATAGATAGATAGATAGATAGATACTTTATTAATCCCAAGGGGAAATTCACAAGTGATTCACAAGTGAAATTCACTTTACAGCATGGTGATCAATACTATTGCCTCACAGCATAGAGCTCTGTGTTCAAACGCTAGTATGGCATTGATGTAGAATCTGTACATTCTCTTTGTGTATGTTTTACATACAGTTAATCCAGTTAATCCAAAATGCGGCTGCAAGAATTATTACAAGAACAAGAAAATACGAACACATAACTCCAGTTCTTAAATCCTTACACTGGCTCCAGGTTAAGTTTAGGGCAGATTTCAAAATCCTTCTTTTAACATATAAAGCATTAAATGGTCGAGGTCCGGCTTACTTGTCTGAACTTATCGTGACTTACAAACCTGAGTGCACATTAAGATCTCAAGATGCTGGTCTGCTTATGGTTCCAAGGATTAATAAAATAACAGTGGGAGGTCGAGCTTTTAGTTACAGGGCCCCTAAACTGTGGAATGGTCTGCCTGCTACTATAAGAGATGCCCCTTCGGTCTCAGCTTTTAAATCCCGGCTGAAGACTCACTACTTCAGTTTAGCATACCCTGACTAGAGCTGCTGATTAACTGTACAGACGGCATCTCTGTTGTTAGTCATTAGCACTTAAACATAAGTAACATGACAGTTATAATTGTATACTAACCCTCACTTATTCTGTTTTTCTTCTTGGTACTCAAATGTGGCACTCGGTGCCATGGCCCACCTGCCAAGTTGTTTTGCCTGCCTAAGGAAAAGTCATCCCAGATGGAGGATCGCAGGAATCGTTGGGCAGAGGGGTCCTTTCATCGGACTGGCTGGCCCAGCACTGTTTCAGCTGTGGAATGGCCAAATGGGGGAGGCAGCTTGAAGGATGAGGTCTCCAGGACTCTACACAAATCCAAATCTTATTATGGGATATATCATCTACTGTTAAATTCTGCTCTGTACTTCTAAAATTTATATTTTTTATTTTTTACTATATTGAGGAATTGTTCTGTTCTGTGTACTGCATTGTATTGTAGTGACCCCCTTCTTTTGACACCCACTGCACGCCCAACCTACCTGGAAAGGGGTCTCTCTTTGAACTGCCTTTCCCAAGGTTTCTTCCATTTTTTCCCTACTAGGTTTTTTTGGGAGTTTTTTCCTTGTCTTCTTAGAGAGTCAAGGCTGGGGGGCTGTCAAGAGGCAGGGCCTGTTAAAGCCCATTGCAGCACTTCCTGTGTGATTTTGGGCTATACAAAAATAAACTGTATTGTATTGTATTGTTTTGGCTCTTCACAGCCATTTTTGAAATAGATTTCCTTCCGTTAGAATCAGAGGTCAGAGGCAGATTTTCTGTGTGGTAGAATTTGTGCTGGAGGATGCATAAGAGGCGGGGCTAACAAACAGAGAGGAAGTGATGTCAGTAGTTCTCCTCCTTTAGGGCAAATGGAAATTGCATTAAAGGTCGTGTCACCCAAAAATCCCTCTCCATATATTTCAGAAGGGCGCAATACAATACAACATGCCAAATGCTCACATGCTCGACAGTATGTATAATGATTCATAATGTGTTTTCAATATACCTGTACTCAAATCTTATGAATATGTCTTCATAAAGCTCACCTCATTCATGCACACTGATAGAATAATTAAAAATTTAAAAAACACAATGACCATTGACATTCTTTAAGGCAGCTCCTAGGCCAACTGCTCCATGTTTATTAATCGATTCTCAGTTAAAATTCAATTACAGAATACTGTATACTAATTACTAAATGCAGAACTGGTACACATATAAATACAGATTTGTTAGTACACACAAAAAACAAGGTAGAAACTGATTAATTATAAATGGAAACCAGCAAGATCTGTCCATTAATTAAATGAAAAATTATGGCTTGTTGACAATGGATGAGTTTAGTTTAAAATTGTACAAGAGAAAGTTAAAAATAAAATCACAGTTCTGGAGACCTCAAACAACTGGCTACCAATCTCATTCTGGGTTTTTTATAGTGGAGTGAGAGAATCTTTCCATTCGATGATTCCAGTGCTCCTTTATTACAGATTACTTTTTCATGCATAGGTGAGCACTGGCACCAAGAGCCAAATCCAGATACTGAGAATAGAAAACATATACAGAATTGTTCGTAACAGTTTAAAAATATCGTATTACTAATATGAAGTATGCCTAGCTAATCAGCAACTCTAGTCAGGGTATGCCAGACTAAAGTTGTGAGTCTTCAGCATGCAATTAAAAATATAAATGGAAACCAGCAAGATCTGTCCATTAATTAATTGATGAATTATGGCCAGTTGACAGTCTGGGCGAGATTAAAAGTGTACAAGTAGAAAGTTCTGGAGACCTCGTAGAATTATCCCCCTATACCCCTCCTACTTGTATAGCCCAAAATCTGCTTCAACAGGCCCTGGTTTTTGACAGCCCTCCACCAAACAAAACACTTGTAGGAAAAAAATGGAACAAATCTTGGGAAGAGCACTTTTGAGAGAGACGCCCTTTCAGGCAGGTTAGGTGTACAATGGATGTCAAATACAATACATAGAACAGAACACAAGTAATCCTCTTCACAGAGCTAGATGGCTAATCCATCATCTCCACCTTAAAAATACAATACAACAACATAACCTACTTTGTTCTTGCACAGCACTCCTCACCAAGTGCAGGCACATAGCGCAGCGACAGCTGCAATAATAGATGATACCACCCACTAAATACAGAACTATCACAAATGAGGATACAGATTTGTTCAAATACATCAAAAACAAAGAAACAAATCAGCATAAATGAAAACAACAATATCTGTCCATCAGCTCATTGTAGAACCACAGCCAGATTGGAGAAGAGGAGTCAGACAAGCCAGACACACTGGAGATCTCGGCCGACAAACCACCTCCCCACTATTGGCCATTCTACAACTGAGTCAGTACTGGGCCAGCCAATCAGATCAAAGAACCCTTCAACCCAATGAGTCTAGTGCTCCTTTAACTGAGATGAAGCGAGACATTTGATGTGAGCAGCTTTGACCGTGGAATGATAATTGCTTGTGGATATGGTGGTCCCAACATTTCAGAAACAGCTGTCCACAAAACATACTAAATTGTCTAGAATTTGTGCAGAAAAGAAAAAAACAAAACACTCCATGGAAGACTCACTGAAGCTAAACTAAAGGCTACAGTAGGATTTTGAAAAGAAATTTTAACTTGTACATTCAGGGACAGTCAATTTAAATGTAGGAACTGAGTGAATCTTAAATTGGTTAATTATTATCTATCAGTTTTACCTTCAGCAATGTTGATAATTACTCAGATAATTCAGTAAGGCTCCTGCTTTCTTTACCTTACCTTTCTTTGTTATAGGAGTAAATCTCTGGACTTTAGTCTTACTGTACATCATGGCAACTGAAGCACAACTGATGTAGAAACAGAATCATACAATTTATTAATTAACAGATAGGATTAAGTATGATAAATGCTTATATATTTTGACATATAGGACTGGGTGCAGACAGACTAGACAGACAAACATATAACATAAAGGCTGGCTGTTTACTGGTATTAAGTTCTTCCCTGTTTTGGCACAGATAAATAGTTTTACGATACCAGGTCTTAATAGTTTAGGGGTCCCCAACTCTGGTCCTGGAGGGCTCCAGTGGCTGCAGGTTTTTCATTCTAAAACTTGTGGTGGGACGCCCCTTCGTTATACTGTATGTTCAGGGGGAGCAGCCATGGACTGGGCAATACCTCCCCCGGACACTAGATGGCCGCCGAGCTCAGACCATTGGGTTGGAGCAGTGATTTGGTTTCCCGCAGGGCTCCATGGGAATTGGAGTTGGGTGCAGCCCTGTTGGGTCCCGCAGGCACAGCCAGTGGATGCTACAGCTGGGACTCCTGAGCTCGTATGGGCAGCGTATTCGCCACACCTGGAAGTGCAACTGGAACTTGGCGATCAAGCACCTGGAGCACTCCAGGTGGACTATAAAGATCCCAGCAACCACCACTCAATGGACAGAGTTGGGAGGAGGAGAACAAAGCTTGACGGAGAGGAGTGGTGGTGGAAAAGAAGAGTGTGTTGTGTTGGTGCTTTATTGGTCTGTTTTGGGACTGTGCTGTGGCTGGGGGACACAGGGAAGACGTGCCCTGCAGCTGAAGAAAAATAAATTTGTGTTTTATTTTACGTGTGCCTCTGTGTCCATCTGTGTTGGGATGGGCACCCATATGGTGCCTTTTACACCCTTTTCTTAATTAGTCACCTGTTTTTGCTCCAAATTAACTTCTTTTGAATTAATTTTAATTGACGGAGGAACTAGAGAACAAAGGGCAGAGCAGACTCTTATTCCTTAGGAGACTGCGTTCCTTTAATGTGGGAAGTGACATCATTCACATCTTCTACAATTCTGTGATGGCCAGCATGATTTTCTATGCTGTGGTGTGCTGGGCTGGTAACACCACTATAAGAGAGACGCACCAAGTCAACAAGGCTACTTAAAAGTTGAGGCTCAGTTATGGGACACACTCTGGACACCCTGGAAGGTAGTAGCAAAGGAGAGAGTGAAAACAAAAATGAGTGCCATTATGAACAATGTTGCAAATTCTCTCTGTGACACAGCAACACTGAGGACTTTCAGCCAATGAATTATTCAGCAGAAGTGTGTCAAGAAACTCTCCTTTATACCAACAGCAAAACGTTTGTATAATGCCTGACTGGGACTGCCAAGTCAGAACATTTCTTTCTTTTGAATATTCTTGCTTTATAGTTATTACAGTGTTTGTTCAGACCAATGAGTGTGTGTGTGTGTATTTGTTTATGTATTTACTTGCTTACCTATTTGTGTATTTATTTATTTAAAGAGCTTCTGTAAAAAAAAATCCCCTGGGAACAAATAAAGATCTATCTATCTATCTATCTATCTATCTATCTATCTATCTATCTATCTATCTATCTATCTATCTATCTATCTATCTATCTATCTATCTGTCTACAGTGTTTCACAAACATGTGTACACCCCTCACATTTTTGTAAATATTTTATTATATCTTTTCATGGGACAACACTGAAGATATGACACTTTGATACAATGTAAAGTAGTCCATGTACAGCTTGTAAAACAGTGTAAATTTGCTGTTCCCTCAAAAAATATTCAACACACAGCCATTAATGTCTGGCAACAAAAGTGAGTACACCCCTAAGTGAAAAATGTCCAAATTGTGCCCAATTAGCCATTTTCCCTCCCCGGTGTCATGTGACTCATTAGTATTACAAGGTCTCAGGTGTGAATGGTCACTGGAAGTTCAACAGACAGACAGAGCATCTCCAGACAGAGGAGCAGCTTCAGCGACAGACTGCTGTCACCGTCCTGCTCCACTGACAGACTGAGGAGATCGTTCCTCTCCCCTCACTATGCGACTCTTTCAATTCCA
Organism: Erpetoichthys calabaricus; assembly: GCF_900747795.2. Lineage (NCBI taxonomy): Eukaryota > Metazoa > Chordata > Cladistia > Polypteriformes > Polypteridae > Erpetoichthys > Erpetoichthys calabaricus. The sequence continues at coordinate 16,430,726 of NC_041399.2, forward strand.
CCCGGGGGGGTAAACGTTAACATTATACAAAGTTATTGTCTGTCTGTATACCTGCATTGTTATCGGTATTGTTATCACTCTTTAATTTAATATTGTTCTTTATCAGTATGCTGCTGCTGGAGTATGTGAATTTCGCCTTGGGATTAATAAAGTATCTATCTATCTATCTATCTATCTATCTATCTATCTATCTATCTATCTATCTATCTATCTATCTATCTATCTATCTATCTATCTAACATGGCAATTCATGGCAAAGAAATGTTGCTCTACATAAAGATGGCGTAGGCTATAAGAAGAATGCCAACACCATGAAACTGAGCTGCAGTACGGTGGCCAAGACCATACAGCGGTTTAACAGGACAGGTTCCACTCAGAACAGGCCTCGCCATGGTCGACCAAAGAAGTTGAGTGCACGTGCTCAGCCTCATATCCAGAGGTTGTCTTTTGAAAATAGATGAATGAGTGCTGCCAACATTGCTGCAGAGGTTGAAGGGGTGGGGGGTCAGCCTGTCAGTGCTCAGACCATACGCCGCACACAGCATCAATTTGGTCTGCATGGCTGTCGTCCCAGAAGGAAGCCTCTTCTAAAGATGATGCACAAGAAAGCCCGCAAACAGTTTGCTGAAGACAAGCAGACTAAGGATATGGATTACTGGAACCATGTTCTGTGGTCTGATGAGACCAAGATAAACTTATTTGGTTCAGATGGTGTCAAGCGTGTGTGGCGGCAACCAGGTGAGGAGTACAAAGACAAGAGTGTCAGTCAACTACAGTCAAGCATGGTGGTGGGAGTGTCATGGTTTGGTGCTGCATGAGTGCTGCCGGCACTGGGGAGCTACAGTTTATTGAGGGAACCATGAATGCCAACATGTGCTGTGACATACTGAAGCACAGCATGATCCCCTCCCTTCGGAAGGTGGGCCGCAGGGCAGTATTCCAACATGATAATGACCCCAAACACACCTCCAAGATGACCACTGCCTTGCTAAAGAAACTGAGGGCAAAGGTGCTGGACTGGCCAAGCATGTATCTAGACCTAAACCCTATTGAGCATCTGTGGGGCATCCTCAAACAGAAGGTGGAGGAGCGCAAGGTCTCTAACATCCACCAGCTCCGTGATGTCATCATGGAGGAGTGGAAGAGGATTCCAGTGGCAACCTGTGAAGCTCTAGTGAACTCCATGTCCAAGAGAGTTAAGACAGTGCTGGAAAATAATGGTGGCCACACAAAACATTGACACTTTGGGCACAATTTTTCACTTAGGGGTGTACTCACTTTGTTGCCAGCGGTTTTGATATTAATGGCTGTGTGTTGAGTTATTTTGAGGGGACAGCAAATTTACACTGTTATACAAGCTGTACCACGGACTACTTTACATTGTATCAAAGTGTCATATCTTCAGTGTTGTCCCATGAAAAGATATAATAAAATATTTATAAAAATGTGAGGGGTGTACACACTTTTGTGAGATTATCTATCTATCTATCTATCTATCTATCTATCTATCTATCTATCTATCTATCTATCTATCTATCTATCTATCTATCTATCTAGCAGAGGACAACAACCAAGTGAATCCCTGAAATTCTTAGAAAGATTCAGAAAATTAAACCCGTGTAGTCTCGAGCAGAGGAAACTATGTGAGAACCTAATCCAGATCTTCAAAATTCTCAAAGGCATTGAAAAGGTAGAGACAGCAGAAATTTTATGAGTGACATCCTGGAAATTAAGGGGAAATATATTTTGGACAGAAGACAGACTTGCTTCTATATGCAAAGAGTGGTGAGACTCTGGAGCAAACTATAGAGACATGTTGTTGAAGGAGAAACCATGACAAGCTTTAAGAAGAATCTAGATGAGATGTTGGGACAGCTTAGCTATCAGCTAAACAAACAGGTTTGATGGACTGAATGGTCTCCTGTCATTTGTCAAATTTCTTATGTTATTACATTAATAAAGAGATCGGTGCACACAGGCTCTAGGCTCTGGCTACAAAAGGTCCATCTAGTAAATATGGACTTGAAGGAGGTGAATACTTATGCAATCAATTAGTTTGTGTTTTATATTAGCAGAATTTAGTTTTCCTTTGACATTAATTGCATCATTTCTGTTGATCAGTGTCAAAATAGGCAAATTTAAATCATTGTGATCTGATGTTGTATATTCAATGAGATGTGAAAGCGCCCAAAGGGCATTAAATACTTTATACAGGCACTGTAAGCATTCTTAAGCTGCTGTCTTATGTGAATGACTGACTGACTACTCATTTGTTTAAATAATTGTCAATATACAGTAACTGTAATAGCTTTGAACATTTGTTGAAACACATCCACTCTTTTCATTGTAGATGAATTGTAATGAATGAATTAATCATAAATTAATATTTCAATTATATTAATTACTAGCAAAATACCCGAGCTTCGCAGCAGAGAAGTAGTGTGTTAAAGAGGTTATGTAAACATATATATACATATACATATATACATATCTACATATACACATATCTACATATACATATATATACATATATACATATATATATATATATATACACACATATACACATCTACATATATATACACTAGCAAAATACCCACGCTTCGCAGCAGAGAAGTAGTGTGTTAAAGAGGTTATGAAAAAAAAGGAAACATTTTAAAAAAAAGTAACATGATTGTCAATGTAATTGTGTTGTCATTGTTATAAGTGTTGCTGTCTTTTATATATATAATATACACACACACACACATAAACATATATATACATATACATATATATACATATCTACATATACACATATCTCCATATATATATACATATACACATCCACATATATATACATATATATATATATATATATATATATATATATATATATATATATACACATATCAACATATATATACACACATACATAAACACACACATATACATACACACACACACATACATATATACATATATATATATATATATACACACACACAGACACATATATATATAAAAATATTTACATATCTACACATATACACATCTAGATATATATACACATATATATACATATGTACATATATATATATGTAATTGTGTTGTCATTGTTATGAGTGTTGCTGTCATATATATATATCTATATATATATATAGCAAAATACCCGCGCTTCACAGCGGAGAAGTAGTGTGTTAAAGAGGTTATGTAAACATATATATATACATATACATATATACATATATATACATATCTACATATACAGATATCTACATATAGCAAAATACCCGCGCTTTGCAGCGGAGAAGTAGTGTGTTAAAGAGGTTATGTAACTATATATATACATAAACATATATACATATATATACATATCTACATATACACATATCTACATATACATACGATATATATACATATACACATCCAGATATACATATATATATATATATATACATATACAAATTTACATATCTACATATATATATATATATATATATATATATATATATATATATATATATAATATAGACATACATATATACATACATACATTCACATATATAATATATATATATATATATATATATATATATATATATATATATATATATACTGTATGTATACATATCAACTTATTGGTTCCTGTATTTAGGATACAGCGGGTTGGATAATGGATGGATGGACATTTGTATGCATAGCCCTATTTGCCCGTTTTCGTTTTTTTTCTGTCTTCAGTAATATTTCAGTAAACCCGGAGCTTGTCAGTTCAAATCCTGGTACTGACACCACTGTGTGACCCTGTGGAAGTCACTTCACCTGCCTGTGCTGTAAAAAACAAAAGTAATGTAACAAATTGTACCTCAGATGTTGTAAGTTGCTGGAATAAAGGCATAAGTAAAATAGATAAATATGTATTATACACATAGGAACTATTCATTTATTTTCAGTTAAGTCATCTGCAGCAAACCTTTATAAATGAGGGTTTCTCCTTTTTAGATAGTGCAAACTGTTTCTTCTTCATTGACGTTTTCTCTTGGAGAGCTTTTTTCATTTCATTGAAAATGAAAGCAGCAGCTGCCAAAATATGTAGCTTTCTTATTAATTTTTCAACATTGTGTAAAATAAATGTATAAAGTAACATAAAAGGTTTAAATACTGGTTATCCTTTACACTAAAATATTACTAAAGAGATACAAAAAAAAGTAAAATGGATATGTTCTTTTTCTTTAAGGAGATTAAATATTACTGAAGAAAGAAAAAAAAAATTAAACAGCCAAATGGGGCTATGCATACGAACTTAAAAGGTTTAAATAAAACAGAAATATATATTTTATTTTTACTTGCTTAACTTGTGGAGGGTGTATCCTGTAGGAAAGCCCTAACTTTTTTTGTGAAAGCCCGTTTCAGTCAATAAGGCTTAAAAAAACGTGTAAAGATATTGACAATAAGCTAAGCAAACCCAGGAAGACATGGAATCGTTTAAATCAAGTATCATTACATCTTCCTTTCTGAAAGAGAAGTAAGGCAGAACTTATAAGCTTACATATTTATATATAGACATACATACATATATATATATATCTATATCCGAAGCCGTGCAAGCACACTCTTGAGAATGCAACGTATAGTTGTACAGAAGAAAAGCAATCTTGCCTGAAATGAATGGCAACCTTTTGTAGGTCTATGAACTTCATTTAAACTTTAGGTTTACACGGTGCTTTCTTTCCGAAGTACCTGCACTCATGAATATCTCTGTATGTGTCAGTCGGTCAAATCCACGCTCCGGCGAAGTACCGCTTTTAAATTTTTATTAAGAAGAAAATAAAACCTTTTTAAATTGAGGGAAAATATACTAATAACAGTTTGTTAAGGATCTGTTTTTTTGTGAAGCTGCCTTCACTCGAGTGATCACTTCGACCTGACTTGGTGGCCAACTATAAGCGTTACCTGGTAGGTAACCACCCATACAATCAGATTGTGAATCAGACTACGAATGCCGTGAATGTAATTACACACTCACTGCACTTGCTTATGGTAATCGAACCTCGGACGTCAGCGCTAGAGGGGCTTAGCAGCGGTGAAGTATTGCTTTTAAATTTTGAATTAAGAACAAAAGAAAACCTCAGAGGTTCGATTCCCGTAAGGGAGTGAAGTGAGTGGCCGGTTACCTACCAGGTAACACTTATGGTTGGACAGCAAGTGACGTAACATCAGCCACGGTGCCTTCAGTTGTGAGAAGCAGATCATAGAATGATTAAAAATAGTTTTGCATTTACCTTTTTAGTAAAAGGCGAGCTTTTAAGCCTGGGAAATCACCCAGTAAATGCACACGTTTAATTGCACATGCGTTAATATGTATGCTTACACAGTATTAAAAGACACTCAAAAATTAACGTCATTTACCATCAGCCACAGTGCCTTCAGTTGTGAGAAGCAGATCATAGAATGATTGAAAATAGTTTTGCATTTACCTTTTTAGTAAAAGGCGAGCTTTTAAGCCTGAGAAATCACCCTGTAAATGCACACGTTTAATTGCACATGTGTTAATATGTATGCTTACACAGTATTAAAAGACAGTGAACAAAGTCATTTACCTTTGTTCCCGCGTTTGATAAAAGGCGAGCTTTTAAGCCTGAGAAATCACCCCGTAAATGCACACGTTTAATTGCACATGTGTTAATATGTATGCTTACACAGTATTAAAAGACACTCAAAAATTAACATCATTTACCTTCGTTCCCACGTTTGACTCGTGCTGTAAATCTCTTCCTTGTTTTTAGTTCACGTGATTACGTAGGAGGCATGATGAGGCGATACGTGACTCCGCCTCCTCCATTAGAGTATATGGACAAAAAACATGTTCCAGTTATGACCATTACGCGTAGAATTTCGAAATGAAACCTGCCTAACTTTTGTAAGTAAGCTGTAAGGAATGAGCCTGCCAAATTTCAGCCTTCCACCTACACGGGAAGTTCGAGAATTAGTGATGAGTCAGTCAGTCAGTCAGTCAGTCAGTCAGTGAGGGCTTTGCCTTTTATTAATATGTATAGATAAATAAATTAATTGTAACTGAAAAGGAAAAGTTCTAACTGTCCATAGTAGCCATAGTAGCCTGGTGGTGGTGTTCTATGCTGCGGTCGCCTGGGGATGCAACTTGAGCTCAAAAGAAGCACAATGCCTGAATAAACTTATCAGGAAAGCCTGCAGCATCACAAGGTGAACCCTGGACACACGGGAAGCTGTTGTAGAAAAGAGGATGAGGGCAAAATTGGACACCATTATGACATACTGTATCCCCTCCATGAGGCGCTGTCTTGGAGCACTTTTAGCCATAGGCTCATTCCACTATGGTGTGCTAAGAAGCCTCTCAGGGGGTCTTTTGTGCCCACTGCTATCAGGCAATTCAATTCTTGCTCATGATGTACTCTTTAAGTTTATTTATTTATTTATTTATTTATTTATTTATTTATTTAATGTATTGATTTGTCAGTTGATTGACTGATTGGCTATATTATTTGTTCTGCGTGTTTGTATCCTTGTATTGTTATGTTTCTGCTGCTGTATGAATCTGATTTTCCCCGTGGGATTAATAAAGTTTATCTAATCTAAACTATTCTAATGAACAATGCAGCATTCCAAAATACCCAAGTGAGGATCTACATTTAGTTTTCATTATGGCCCCTGTCTGGATGGAGTCTGCATGTTCCCCCTTTGGCTGTGGGTACCTCTATTTTGTCCCGAGGAGTTGCACTTTAGGTTATTTCCTGATACTTAATTACACCACTGAAAATGAGCCTGGCCTGCTCTGGACTGTCATTTTCTCCTTTGTGCCTCATGCTATCAGGGTAGGCTTTGGTGTCCCACTATCCTCTAATAGAAAAGTCAAATTTAGAAGATGGGTGAAAGGATTTTTAATCAACAGTTTTGAAAAAGTAATACCAAACACTATTAGATGTTAATGCAGAAGACGTCTGCATGTAATTTGATACAAATACCCTTCAACGTGCCTTATTGTGCAGTCCTTCTGGAAATATTTTGAATTCAAAGTGCCCCCAAAACGCAGTACCAATAAAGGAAAGATGCAGCAGGTTAGATAAAGTACCACAAGAAATCTAACGTTCAGACTTTGTTTTATTAGATCAATGCTTCAAATGATTTATCAGTATATTAAATCATCACAGGGGTGGTAAAGGAAAAAAGAAGGCAAAATTGCTTTTCTGGCAGAAAGCAATTAGTATAGGAAACAGATAAGACAAAAAAAACTGATGTGTTTTGAAGACGTTTGATAAGACAGGCAGAAAATTGCTATGACTTGATAATATCATGCTGTCCGTTCTTTAAAAAATGGAGAAGATATCCATTTGTCTGCAAGTAAGAGAAGCAGCAGTAATATAATAAAATGTTAAACATGCTGTGCGTGCCTTTAATTGAGTTCAGAAGTGAAGTATTCAAACTCAAAGAAAGATTAGTCATGCGCTCCTAAAAATAAAATTTTAAACAATAGACAGCATTATGCTAACTAGTTACATTTTGTTTAAGAAACTCAAACCTTTTGTGTAAAAAAATATGAAAGTCTAGAACTTCCAAATGAAGATATTCATTCTGATTCAAGTTTATTGCCATGTGTATGCATCAAAGTGAGGGTCTCATTTGGGGTTTTGTCATGGGGGAGGTCACAGAGTGGACCCCTACTTCACCTATAAAATCCATCTGCCTGTTTACCTCATAGTTACTGTAGGTGTCTGGAGCTGTGATATCTTTCACAGGATAGTGAACACAGCAGAGAACATTATTGTTCTCTCTACAGGACATATTTTACAAATGCAGTGTCCGCAAGGCCTGCAGCATTGTGCAGGACCCCTTACACCCATCACATGGACTTTTCACACTTCTGCCATCCAAGAGAAGATACTGCAGCAGCAGAGCCAGATCTGCCAGGCTGCAGGAGAGTTTTTACCCCCAAGCTGTTAGACTCCTTAACACCATGTTGCCATCTGGGATCTTCCACACGGCCTCAACCACCTCTAAAAACAGAACTTTTATACATGCAAGCCACTTTCCTGCAAAAATGAGTGTGCAGGTAGATAATAGTGATGGGAAGTTCAGATCATTTTACCGACTCGGACCTTTGAGTCTCGTTCAGCAAAATGAACGATTCCTTTTTCGAGTCATTTCGTTAATTTTAGCAAAATATAATTAAAATGTTACCTGTTACCTCCCTAACACATCTACTGCTTACACAAATGTTGATCACACTACAAACAAGACAAAACTATAATGCTATAAGAAACAGAAAATATTAATTCATTGTTTACCTGGGTCTTTAGTCTATGATTCGCTCACCTCGCCTCTAATCTGACAAGTTTTCGGGTTTGAGTCATTCGTTCATCACGTGACAGCCCAATTAGCTAACCAAGGCAGTCTGAGCCGGAAAAAGAATTGATTAGTACATCTCTCGAGTCTTCGGGTTCAAGTCATTCGTTCATCACGTGACAGCCCCATAAGCTTAACCTAGTATGCAGTCTGAGCCGGAAACAGAATTGATTAGTTCATCTCTCGAGTCTTCGGGTTTGAGTCGTTCGTTCATCACGTGACAGCCCCATAAGCTTAACCTAGTATGCAGTCTGAGCCGGAAACAGAATTGATTAGTTCATCTCTCGAGTCTTCGGGTTTGAGTCGTTCGTTCATCACGTGACAGCCCCATAAGCTTAACCTATGCAGTCTGAGCCGTAAAGAGAATTGATTAGTTCATTCCTCGAGTCTTTCGAGTCGATCGTTCTTTTGTCACGTGACCACTTACCGGCTCAGTACCTCAGTCAAATACTAACGTAAAATTCCATTTGTTGTATGTTGGATCATATTTAGAAATTATCATAAAATTATCAAAAATATCTAAAACACATTTTCTTATAAATAAAAAAGGTCTGTCAATTTCTGTCACTATGATTTTGTTACTGTTTCTTGAGGATCACTCCCACGAGATGACTCGTTCTTCCCGAGTCACATTAAAGATTCGTTCAAAATGAACGAATCGTTCAAGAACGACCCATCACTGGTAGAGAAGAACTGAAGATCTCATACTGACTTTTAAGGATTTTGACACTCTCGATATCCTTCTGCTGTGAAACATTCTGACCTGTTATTGTTTACACATGTCTTAAACAACTATTATCATACACTGATCATTTCTGTATTATCTATATCTATTTATTTATTATATTACATATCTATTGACTATATTTATGTATCTAGATTGCAAATACCATACATTGCATCAATGTTCATATTGCTAACTACACATCAATATTGCTGCTACTTCTTTGTCTTAACTTTGCACAATGTCTTGTCTTGTTTGTGTTTTAATTTTAAATTTAAATTTTAATCCTATTTTTAATTTATTATTTGCACATCATGTTGTTACACTGTGGACCCTGAGCTTCGCAATTTCATCTATCTGTATACTTGTATATGGTTGAGATGACAATAAAGTTCACTTTGACTTTGATTCCAATCACTAACAGACCAAACGAGGAATGACTGCATATGCCATTAATCATTAACTTACACAGAGACAGTAAAAAGAGTGGACAACGATCAAGCAGGGGAACGGGTTTGAGTATTTCTTCACTTGTTTTAAGACTTAATCATAAAACGTCTGACGGCCTGAGTCGACTCCACAATCCCTGGTTGCTTCCAATAGCATCTTCAACCCTGAAACCACTGATAACGTACTCAAGGCTGAGCCGGGCAAAAGAGGACACACACAGTGAGCGAGGGGTTATTGCAAAGTGTTTTATTTAAAGAAACAAACAAATGTCCAAAAGTGCAGTGCTTCAAAAATTAGTCAATAAATAATCCAATAGAATCATGTAAAAAGCAGAGGCTAAAAAGTCAGAATAAATAATCCATTAAAATGAGGTTAAAATCCAAGGCAGGGAACAGTTCTAAATACTCCCAGATGCATCCTAAAAATTCAACGTCTCCTCTGCTTACCCCAGATGGGATCCTGCAGAAACAGGAGATGTCTTTCTAACAGGCACAGCCAACCTTTTAACTGGTCTTGGGCATCTACTGCTGCTGTCATCACAGTCTCCTGGCAGGGTGCCGCACCTCACCTTGCTCCTCTGACTCCCGCTGCTGCTCCCCAGCCTTATACGTGAGACCCTCAACAATGGGTCACTCCAGCTTCCTCGACATGCTCAGCCAAAGTGACCCTCTTCATCCCCCTTAAGCATTGGCCATACGCTCCTCCTCAGGGTTCTCTGCCCAGCTGTGTGCCTCCTTTCTATCACATGCTGCCATCTCCGTCATTCTTTCCTTTAACCTCATCTCTCTTTTCTCTCTTTTTTCTTCCCTCCTGATTTTGCCGTGCAGGCTTCCTTTATAGAGTCAATTGGGTGTAGATGTTGTCCTCCACCTGCTCTGAGGTGTGACTGACACGCTTGCATTTTCATGTGAATGTGCTTTAGGCCAAGCACCCTAATCAATCTTGGAGCGGTGAACACCTGTTTGGATCCTGCAGACTCTGGGACTCCTGATTATTTATTTAAAATTTGGATCACCTCCATCTATCTATCTATCTATCTATCTATCTATCTATCTATCTATCTATCTATCTATCTATCTATCTATCTATCTATCTATCTATCTATCTATCTATCTATCTATCTATCTAACTTCTCTCATCACAACGTCCTTAAACACTGAAATGTGCTTGTTTTGCCTTGCAGAATAGCTGTTTGTGGTTCAAAGGAATATTAACATAACCTTATGAATATTCATGTAAATAGCTGTAAGGAAGCGGAAATAGAATTTTAGGAAGTCAATAGTTAGATAGCAAGTTTCACAATTACTCAGTGTTTGTTGGTCCCATAGAAGCAAAACCTGTAAGTTTTATTTTAAGTTAATTGGATAAATATATAGTGAAGTTATATTGTTTATTTTAAATTGGTAATTATTTGTAACCAGTAATGGTGCACTACACGATAACGTGCAGTGAATACACTTGACTTATAGTTTTCATCCTCTTTCTCTGTACGTTTAGCATTCGTTTGCTCAGAGGTTGATGCGCTTCCTACTTCCTGAGCAGCTCTTCTTTTCTCCACCCTAGTGGCCCGCTTCTTCTCTTCTTTTGTCGGCATCTTTTCGCGTTAAAACTGATTAAGACAGTGTTTGTGTTGCAATTACTTAGTAGGTTGTCTTTCATTTTTCACTTAAGCTGGCACTTCTTCAATCTGCCTCAAGAATGATTTAAGATATGAAGAGGTAGGGGAAGTGACGGCGAAGGTGGTAGGAAGGAGAACGGCGCCCATACGCATGGACTGCATGGCCACCCTGCTGTCTGCTGCCGAGAGTTGATTCTACATTAAAATAAAATTTAAAAGAGGAATAACCTTGGAGGTCAATCATCACTCTAAAAGTGGATAGCAGAGGTCACGTAGTACGAGGGGGGACCCAAAAATAACCGGAAATATTTTTAAAACGTGTTTAATTTAATTTTCTGTACAAACTACAATTAGTCTCCTTCAAAGTACTCTCCATTGTCGGAAATACACTTATCTAACCGTTTGTTCCATTGTTTGAAACATTTTTTAAATTCGTCTGAAGTAATGCCCATTAATGCTCTGGTCGTTTCTTGTTTTACCTCTTCGACGTCAGCAAAACGCCTTCCTTTCAAGTCTTTTTTCATCCGAGGGAACAAAAAGAAATCACACGGAGCTAAATCCAGTGAGTAGGGTGGGTGGTTCAGGGTTGTCATACCGTTTCTTGCCAAAAATTGGTGAATGCTGAGAGCAGTGTGAGATGGAGCATTGTCATGATGAAAGAACCAATCGCCCGACTCCCACAAATCAGGGTGTTTCCTTCTCACACTGTTGCGCAACCTTCTTGTAAAACTACTTTTACAAAAAAATTCACTGAACACAAGCACAACCTTCCAGACTGATGGCACTTGGCAGACTGACTTGTGAGGAGTGTAACTAGATCGCCCTAAAGGCCCAACCACGTACTACAAGTACCAACCTAACAACAACAAAATTCCGGTTATTTTTGGGACCCCCCTCGTATATGTGTACCAAATTTCAGATCAATAGGTCAAACAGTTTGTGAACTACAGGTGATTTAAAATCCTGGATAGACAAACAAACACCCACAGTAGCGTATTATATAGAAAGATTTGTTTCTTTTCACTGTCACTCTAACTTCATAAAATCAACATAAAATTGGGGCAAGGAGCTATCTCCTGACTCTCTATGAATCTTTTGTGATGTAGAGTTTGACTGCTGTTTAGTTTCTGGTTCAAACACCAAAGACGAGAACAGTACAGTGCTTATAGTTGAAGCAAAGCGATTGCATGTGGGTATGGCATTTACCTCAAATACAACCTGAATAAATAGCAGTGCTTCTGGTTGAAGGCTAAACACCCAATGTGCTTAGTGCTCAGGTAGAAGGCCTTCTTGCATTATGCATTAAGCTGGTCAGTCTTTTTTCGCAGGGCCTCCAAATGCAGTGGCCGAGATATAACTCAGACCATTGAAATGCCCTGGTATTTACTGCTGTGAAATGGAGACAAAAAACATGACAAAAAGGCCTCCACAACTACTATAATGCAGGTCAGGAACCTTCCCTGGCCAGCCCAAAAAGAGGTTTCTTCAGAACAGCTTGGCCTAGAAAACTACCTGCTGATTTCTGGCCAGGCAGGCCACAAAATGGGCAGCTGGCTTAGATGGTTTTAAAGGACTATAAAAGTCCCAGAAAATATGAAAATGCCTCACTAGAGAGAGAGAGAGAGAGCTGATAGCACGTCGTCACATCCACCATACGACGAACCACCTGGATTGGGACCCAAGTGCAGGAGGTGACACCTTAGCACCACACTGGAACGGTGTGAGTTTTTTTACGGTGGCTGAAGTGCCCGCTCTCTTGCATTTAGATCAGGCACTGAGACGGAGTACAAAGCTGCGAAGTATGGACTAAGAAAAGTCATCACAGCAGCCAAGAGACAGTACAGAGAGAAGCTGGAGGGCTTCTATTCTACTGCTGACTCTGGAAGTATATGGCAGGGCCTAAAGCACATCACAGACTAAAGGACCACCACCAGCACAATCAGCTCCACAGACAGTCTGCTGGATGATCTCAACACTTTCTACACCCGCTTTGAGACATCCAGCATCAGCACAAAGTGGAGACACACACACACCTGGACCACCCAAACCCCATCCCCTCCCCCAACGGTCTCTTCAGGTCAGGTACACAAAGCACTAAGGAAGATCAAACCCCATAAGGCAGCAGGACCAGACAACAGCCCTGGGAAGGCTCTCAGAGCATGTGCCAATGAGCTGGCTGATGTTCTCTGCTCCATCTTCAACCTTTCCCTCAGTCAGAGCATTGTTCCATCCTGCTTTAAGACTACAATCATCGTCCCCCTTGCTGAAAAAAGCCCACCCACCTGCCTGAATGATTACAGGCTGGTAGCACTTATTCCAATCATCATAAAGTGTTTTGAGAGAGTGGTGCTGGTCCACATTCAGAACAGCATACCGGACACCCTGGACCCCCTTCAGTATGTCTACCAGCCCAACAGGTCCACCTCAGATGCCATCGCGGCTGCACTACATTATTCCCTTTCCCATCTGGAGAACAAAGACTCCTACATCAGGATGCTCTTTGTTGACTACAGCTCCGCCTTTAACACGGTTATCCCCCATAAATTCACCCATAAACTGTCTGCACTTGGACTGCACCCCACCCTCTGTGACTGGCTCCTAGACTTTCTGACTGGCAGGCCCCAGTCTGTCAGGACTGGTAATAGGATTTCAGCCACCATAATTACAAACACAGGCACCCCACAGGGATGCGTCCTCAGCCCCATCCTCTACACCCTGTTAATCCATGACTGTGTCACCTCCCATAAAGATAACATCATTTTAATGTTCACAGACGACACCACAATGATAGGACGCATTACTGGTGTGGATGAGGTGGCCTACAGGAGGGAGGTGGAAAGTCTGACATCATGGTGTGGGGACAACATCCTCACCCTCAACACAGACAAGACGAAGGAGATGATAGTGGACATGAGGAAGGAGAGGAGACCTCAGCGGCCACTGTTCATCTGAGGGCTTGAAGTGGAGAGGGTGAGCAGCATTAAATACCAGGGCGTCTACATCAGTGAGGACCTCACTTGGACACTTAACACCACACAACTGTTCCAGAGGGCTCAACAGTGGCTGTACTTTCTGACGAGGCTGAGGAAGTTTGGTATGTCAACTAAGATCCTCGGCAACATTTACAGCTGCATTATTGAGAGCATCTTGACCAGCTGCATCACAGTATGGTACGGCAACACTACTGATATGGACCGCAAACGCCTGCAGAGAGTGGTAAAGACTGCTGAGAAGATCACCAGGACCCCACTGCCCTCTCTGCAGAGCATATACAACTGCAGAGTCTGAAAGAGAACTGCCTCGATCCTCATGGACCCCACCTACCCCCAACACGAACCATTCACATTTCTACCCTCAGGCAGGTGGTATAGAAGTATGAAATGCAGGACTTCCAGGCTAAACAACTCTTTCTTTCCCAAGGCCATTAGACTCCTAAATAACTGACTGGAGTGTACAACCATGGTGCACCTCATTCTGTCTATCTAACATAACTGGGTTTGACTTGTCCATCACATACCTACCTGCACATTACACATTTCTATTCTGTTTTATAGTTTATGCTGCCTCTGTTACTTATTATCTATCTGCTACTTATTATCTATGTTTATCTTAATACGTTGGTTTTGGCATTTCGTGTGGACAGCAAAGAAAGAATTTTACTGTACAGGGAAACGTGTTTCCTTACTGTGCACACGACAATAAACTTTGAACTTGTAGTTAAAGAGGTTCACTAACTTTTTGTGGACAGCCTAGTGTAACACCTTTTAGGAATAAAATTTGCAACTGTCAGCTGAATCTTAGTGTTTGAATCATGTGTGTGTTCGTGTATATCATTTGCTCGTGTTGTTGTACATTTCTCATGCTCATCGTGGCTGCTTATGCTCATGTGTATATTTAGAATACACATGTTTATACATCTATTATTATAATTTAATTAAAATGATCTATTTTTTCCATCTTCCTTAGATCCTTAACATCTTATTTTTTCATCGCTCAAAATATGATTTTTAAAATCTGTCAACCCTGGGGTCAGTACAATGAATAATCAAAATAAGAAAGTCATCTGGCTAAGTAAATCGTCAAGTTCTGGTCAGAGTGGAAGGAGCTCAGTCCTGCAGTGCAGTCTGTTCCAAACTGAGCACCTCCTTCTGGCAGCTGCAGGCTGTATAGGCAGGGGACTGGAAGAGGTGGAGTCAGTTGCCCTCACTGTTCGTCTTCTCTGTACTGTGGAGGGAACAAAAGAGGAGAAGGTTACTGCAAGCGCCCCCTCTCTACTCAAGGTGGTATTACCAACCTCAGATAAGCCTGGAAGGTGATCCACAGACGCACATGCACGATAACAAGAAAGGGTTACCGAGGTGGGTCTGAATTACTATTTCTATTTTCTTTATTTTTGTATTTCATTTTTTTTTTCTATGAATACAATTATTTATATTTTAAATTAGAATTTAATCTACCATTGGTACCTGTGACCCATCTCAAAAAAAACAATTGTGGGTGTAATTTTCAGAGCATGCTTATTTTGATACAGGGTGTAATCACCTTGAGGCCTATCCTTGCAGCAAACTTTTTTCAAATAATCAAACGCATCCTTAGAAATTAAGGGAGAATGCATTCAAGTTGAAAAACTGGTAGATCCTCTTCACAGAAAAATTCATGAGTCTAATGAGTTGTAGATGCAGCGTAAACCTAATTACTGTATTGTCAGCAGTAAACCCAAAGTGAAATAAAAAATATAAAAAAAATATTCCTTGGCAAGACACATCTCTGAAGGCGCATTAGCATTTCGTGAACTGAACTGCTTACTGATGAGTTTGAAATAACACCTTGGAACCAAAAGGTATTTTTGTAAACCCCTAAGTGTTGTCATCAGCAATCTGCTAAGTGAATAGCATCATCAGCAAGCACTTAAGGGGAAACACCACAGATTTGTACTGATAAATAAATATATATACAATTGAGTTCCAAAGTATTCTCGATAAAGTGCATGAACTTCCACTTTTAGGAACACCATGTGAGCTGTATGTTGGTTTTATTGGGCACCACCACTGCTATTATTTGCTTCCATTCTAATTTCTTCTTCAATAGTTGTAGCTCATTTTGGGAATTATGTTATTTTTTGCATTTTTCTAATGTTAGTCTATTTTTTTCTATGGGTGCTGCATAATGTTTACTGCTTGTTTTGACAAACAACACTAAACACGTGGCATGTGATGTCACTAACTCAATGATACAAAAGTCAGGCCATTTGATTTTTAGATCATCCAAGATTACGGATAAACAAAATCTGTTACATTCAGATTCTCTGGTAACTGCATCCCGGGCTCTGATTCTATGACAACAATTCTGCTTCTGAGTTTTTGGCATTGAAGAAAGATAGAATAGACTCTCTCTTGTGAACTGGCAATATAAACATAGTAAAAATGGGGTTTGAGAGGCTTATTTCAGACCAGCTTAGCCCTGATAACTAGCGGTTAGATTCCAGCTTAGCATTTTACCAAAATGGGAAGCTGGCTTTGAAAGTTCAAAAAGATTATAAAAGTTTTAGAATATACAAAACTGCCTTAACTAGAGTGAGAAACAATGAAAATTGTGACTAGTAGAGACACATCACACAAAGAATCCATATAAATGAAAATATTTATTATAACATGCAACTCTCAAAAGAGCAAAGCATTAACTAAAAGACAGTCCTAAGCAAACAAGTCCCAAAATACTAATTTAGCATCGTAATCCATGGTTTCCTTAGCATTACAATACGTTTACCCTCACAAAAGGACTTTTTTCAAAAAGAAAAATGTTATTATGTGTAACAGAAACATGTTAATACTAAATATCAGGATAAATACAGTAGGAAAGGTCTGTCTAGTGTCTGCTGGTGTACTGATGCAGATTAAGTACACGTTTTTCGTGTGACATATTCTGAAACAGTCACCAATGCCAAGCCTGGCGACGCAACCTGGACATTAGAAGCGTGTTTCTTTGCTCACTTTTCTTATATATTTTCTGTTTCTTGTGCGTGTGAGGGAAGAATGTCAATGTCTGATCTTCATGATTGACACTGCTCACTGTGTTATTGTAGGCTACCACATTGCAAGGCTTATTGATGTCCATAATTATCCTGATGCAAACATTGACATTTGCTGCATTGTAAACAGGGCTTATGGGGCTAAAATCTTTCTTGTCCATTCCACTTGATCACAATCACTTTGCCTTTTTGCTACCCACCTTACTTACACAACATTGAATGTGTTTCATGAGGCATGTCACAGCAGATCAGTCGTACAGTGTCATATGCAGCGGTTTCAGTAATGTGGAAGAAATCATATTAATTAAAGAAAGAAAGTTAAATTCTACTAGGACAAGTTTGATAAAACCCCTTTGAGTCAGTAATCAGGCAGGAGAAAGCTTGTCCATGATGATGCGGGAACATTCATCACAGTAGTCTGTTACAGAATGGTCATAAAGCAGTAGTAGAGGTCTGCTTTATAAACAACTAAATTTGCATAACAGTGCTGAATTAATGCTTACATATCATACTTTGATTGGTTAAAAGACATGAGGTGCCTTAGCATTCAGCACAATCAGCCTAAAATAAAAGTCTTTCTTCCATTATATCAATTGTTCTTCAATATCTCTTGAATTCAGCTCTTATTCTGTTATGAAAACTGTATAGGGGCTAACTAGCGAGTCTTACTAGGTGCAGGAAAGAACATTATGTCAGCCAGTTTCTTGAACCATCCCCCTGGAACATTCTGCTTATTTATTTGACCATTTTAGCAGTCTCTTCATGACATTTCTAAAACAAATGCTTGTATATTTCAACATGCACTGCAAATCAAATTACTTAACTACCATTATCTCTGAATTAATCTCTCACACTCTCCATGTCAACGTCTGATGACCATTTCACATTTTGATCACTATCACTTAATTCAAATAATGGCTGTTTCATTTTGTAAAACTAGCCTTACAGCTTCTCATTCACTTGCCATTGTGTTTTGGTTGAAGGCTCCGCCCTCTTCATGAATATCCATGAGATGCCTTATGGAGGCAAAATGTATAGAAATAGTCATGATTTTCTTTGCAGCAGAATGTTATTTTATCCACTAGATAGCAGCAGAATACTATCCCAAGGGTTATTTGGGATTAACACTGTACATGTATGGAAAAACAGGTTAACCAAAGTCCCCAAGTTACATCTCAAATTTTTACAGTTAAATCTTTAAAATAGCAATACTTACAATAGTACAACAAACAGCTCTCAATGATCCACTGGCTGGGTCAACCCTCTACTGAAAGACAGGGGGAGGAGCCTGCAGCAGTGACATCATGGTGGCCCTGCCTCCTGGGGTTCCACCCACAAAACGTAAGGAACAGCAGAAAATTTAAAGATATAATGCACAAGCAACAAATACTAAATCAACGGAAAATACATAAAGTCATGAAAATTCATTTTTCAGAAACAACAATAAAACACAAAAAAATAATGCAGTCTCAAACATTACACTCTCATATTCAGATTAGTCTTGTCGCTATTTGAAATTCTCATGTTGTCTCTGCTCAGACATCACAACAAAATCTCACATCTTTAAAAATATGGAGCCAAGAAATGAAACGATTGAATCATAAACTCAAACTAATAGATTCTAAGCAACATGATCAGAAGAAATTATAATGAAATTGTAGGCTTGGCCACAATAATGCAGAAACTAAAGGAAAAAAAAGAAAAATATAACCAAAAGAAGGTAAATGTAATGGGCAATAGAAGCCAAATAAGTCTCAATACAAAAACCAAAGGCAAACTTAACAGATTTAAGGATCAAAGCAACCAGGAAATCCACAGAATGTACTTACAACTCTCCAAAACACTGTGAATCTCTAAGGGACTCATTTCCCACCACCTGGATATAAAGGTGTTATTATATCTCAGACTGGGTCCCTCCCCTTCTGGGGTTCAAATTAATGTTTTATGCCTCTTTTTTCATTATGTATTCTTTTATTTGTGTTAACTATATGAAACCACTTCATGTGTTTTGCGGGTGATTCCCCAAGAGGCTGGGCCACCTGCCAATCACGGTCAGGAACTTCCCTCCACTCTATAAATCTGGAGGGTCTTCCACAGTTCCTGGTAGTTCATTTTGAATGTGCTACAGAGTCGGTGAGTCTTCTTTTGTTTTATTCTGTTTTTGTGACTTTGTCTGGAGTTTTGGCTGTTTTGCTCTGATTTTTGAATTCCTTTCAAATTATGTATTGGGGCTTGTTTGCTTTTGGATTGCCTTTGCTCCTTCTTGTCTTGTGTGCTTTACAGAGTTTCAGATACATATAGAACATCCATCCATCCATCCATTATCCAACCCGCTATATCCTAACTATAGTGTCACAGGGGTCTGCTGGAGCCAATCTCAGCCAACACAGGGCACAAGGCAGGAAACAAACCCCGGGCAGGGCGCCAGCCCACCGCAGCATATAGAACATTTGTGTGATAAAAAATCTTTTGTTTGATAAAGATTCTACTTAGTTCTTTTGTGTATCTAGCCTGGGTTTTTGATGTGATTTCCCCCCCTAGCTTGACATTTTTGGAAGTGCTTTTGGAACTTACGTGCTTGTGACTCCCAGTCATAACAGGTGTTACGTGGTCCTTCAATTGTCATGTAATAGTAGCCCTGTCTCTGAAGCTCTGTTTCAAGGGGACAAGACGCCTAACTAAACATATTAAAAATGCAAAAAATAAATAAAATATTACTCAACACATAAGGGCAAAAATCATGAATAATAACCTAATTTTCAAAACGTTTTCTAACAAAACATAACAAAATATTATCTAACAAAACATAAAAATAACTAAATAAAAAATTTACATGAGGCAGGTATAAAAGCCTAGCTAAACCCTAACAGTGGTGCTATTTGGTGTTATGGCGACTATTGGCAATCATGTGTTTTGTGACAATGACATTGTCTCACTTCCCCTCGCCTGTTTCTTTGTCTTCAAGCTTTGGATTTTCTTCTTAATAATAACAAATGTACCCAAAATAAGGGGTATTTAAATTAAACAGTATTAGGACCTTTTGCTACAAATAACTTAATAGCAATTTTGTGTTTTGAAGTTCTGTCTTTTTTAACCTATCTCCTAGTCGTGCTTGCTCTGGCGTTAACTCCTCACTCATGTGCCCTCTTATCGTGATCATAACACATCGAGACTGAGTGAAGTCATATCAAAAGAAAAGGCTTACAGGCGAATTTAGAACAATAAAAAGTTACGATTTTAATTTGTTAAAGGTGGAAATCTCATTGGGATCTACATATCCACACAAGAATTTTATACGGTATCCAGTATTTCCTCCCAGATAAAGTTATTTGTTAATTCTGAACTGGTGAGTGTACCCTTGCAATGGCCTTTCTCCCTGTTCAGGGTCAGTTTGTGCTTTTGCAGATGTTGTGGTGATGATTCTCATAGGCCAAATTTGAAACTCTTTCAGGGCGGATATCGACTTTTGTCGAAATTCAAGGGTGGAGGACAGAAATTCGCTTGCAAACGGCCATTTTAGTTTGCTAGAAGGAAAGTTAGCTTTGCTGATTTGACCTTGTTTCCTTGCGTGTGCATGAGTAGCGAAGAGCAAACAACCTCTAAAATGGCATCAAAGTCTGATAGAAGACCAAAGTGAAGGCACAGAGCAAAATACTTGACGGACTCCAATTATAATGCAAGTGATTTGGAGATCAGGATCGAAAATGAAAGTGAGGTACCAGCATCAGTTGATCAGTCTCCAGCTGATCGTGGTGCTGAACACGTTCGTATAGCTGAAGCACCTACGGTAACGTTTGCCTGGGAGGACCGCCACTTACGATGAAAAGAGGAACAAACCAGATTTTGGCGCATTGCAACTGTCATCACCGCCCACCCACCACCTGCCAGGCAGCTGGCCCGCTGCTCATTCCTGCTGGCTGTCCAGCCACCTCTACGTCAGAGATGGGGAATATGCGGTGTCAGCAGCCACGGAACGCAACAACAGACGTTTTATGTTGATTTCTGTGTGAAACCGTTGCTTTGTTTGCTTTTCAGAAAGTAGAGTTTTTTGAAAAAAATATTCGGCCCTCGAAGAGTTAAGCAGGTTGTGAAAGCAAATTAGTAAAATAATGACGAGCAATTGAATGAAACAGGCACCAGAAGCAAATATTAGACTGGTGAATGTAAAGAATTTCTAAACAACATCAACAATATCACTTAAAGGAATACTCTACCCAAAAATGATATTTTTTTTATATGCTATGCCATGAAGTTTTTAGTGATGGCCGAAAACAAAATTGAATCTCATTTTTTCATTTGGAATGGACATAACAAAGTGACTGATTGAACAAGACCTAATGGTGACCAATGCTGATCAACAGTGAACAATTTCAAAAACATCCATAAAATAAACTCACATTTCTCATGTCACGTAAACCACATGTCAACCATTTTGTATGCACATAACATGTACATTTTTTTTGCTAAAATACTGTTAAATAAATAAATCTGGAAAAGTAGTCCACAAACAGGAAGCCCCTTAACACAGCATTGTGCTTTGATTTGAAGACCCAACTCTCCTCCTCAATCAAATCAAATCGAATGTTACATGCAGATTATACACACAGTATAATATGTAGTGAAATACTTAGTTGCTCAATCCAATGACTGTGTCTTTAAGCAGAATATAAAAGGGACAATAATGATTATATACGACTTTATAAATATGAAAAATTATTAATATACTACTAAATAAATACAGCAATTAATGTAAATAACTTAATGTAAGAGAGTTAATAGGGCATCATATGGCTCCAGACATTTTCCTCATTTGAGATGTGGATGGACTGTGGACAAAAACTGCTCCTCACTCTCACTGAACTTGTTTTCAGTCAGGGGTACCTTTTTACCTGACCTCAGCATGGAGAAATAGCCATTGTTGGGATGGGTGGTATCAACGATCATTTTCTTTGCCTAACACCACTGGTTGCAGATATCCTCAAAGTTGGTGTGTGCACACCCAAAGATGCATTCAGCTGACCACACCACTCTCTGCAGACCCTTGTAGTTTTCCAAACCACTTCCATTCAGGATACTTTCAATGATGGATGTGTAGACATTTTGTAGTAATTGGGAGGGTAGCCTTATATTTCTGAGGCATCCGAGGTGGTTGACGTTGTGCCTTTTTTACCAAGGTGTCGGTGTGGTTGGTCCATGTTAGGTACTCTGTGACGTGGACACTGAGGTATCTGAAGTTGTCCACCCTTTCCTTATGAGTGCTGAGGGAGTGGTAATACCTCTAAAGTTTTCTCCGTAAGTCTACAATCAGCACTTTTCCACTAGTTAAAAGTCCTTCCTCCAATTCAAAAGGGAAATCCCATGTGAAGGGGCTTCCTGTTTGTGGGTTACCTTCATTTTCTGGAGTTATTTATTTAGCAATAGTTTGGCAAAACACACATGAACTTTGCACAATTGTAAGCATACGACTGGATGTCTGACATGTCGAGTATTCAACACGAGTAACATGAGATTTTTTTTCGCAGATGTTTTTGGTATTTTTTGCTGTTGTCCAGCACTGGATCAGAAATGTTGCCGTGTCTTTCATTTACAAAAAAAAAAAATTTCTTAGCCATCACTACAAAGTACAAGTAACATATGATAGAAATGTCACTTATGGAGTGGAATATTCCTTCAATTACAGAAAAAGGATATCACAGTATAGCTTCCAGAAAGCCAGAGCATTATGAAAGCATGATTTTAGACATCCCATGTGTGTACATATATTATATATATATATATATATATATATATAAAAAAGGAATGACACAAGTAATTGTTTAAAGAAAGGGAATTCCACCTTGCATAAGTAAAACACAGATTATTAAGATTCTTCCACTTAAAGCATTTAATGAGTGGGCCAAGAGATGGTTGGCAAGCTGATGTGGGGTCTTTTTAATAACCTATGGCAGACATTACCAACAAAGTTCTGACGGCTTATTTAATATCATTACTACTGTTGTGATTTTATTTTATTTTTATCTAATAACTGTGGAAGACATCATTTTTCTCCACTTGTTAAAGTTTTCCTGCTACACAATTTTGCTAATAACTGGCTCTGTACTAAGAAGAGTGAAGGAGAGATCAAGCTACTCCTACTTGCTTTCTGGGCAGAAAAAAGCAAACACTTTCATCTTCCAAATTTGCCTTGTTTGATATTTGTCAATGTCAATAGTTACATTTATATTTTAAATTCACGTAGAAATGTTAACATTTTTTGATCAATTGACAGCTTTCTGTGGTCATTTAATGTAAGCAGAAAGTTCTGTGGAGAATACGCACACTAAATTGAGATGCCTTGGATGTGATTAACCCGACATGTAGTGCTGTCTGCCACTCTCCTGAGATACAAAGATTGCTGTATTTGCACTACAAAAGCTTTTATAGATTTTTTTTTTCCTTGTGGTTCAGCAATTTCGTTGACTTTTTACTGCATCTTCACTTTTAATCTAAACTGTATTAATAGAAGTGGGTTAAGCAAACGTTTGTTTTTACCAATTGAAATCTCAGGATAAACAGAGCATACGCATAATTTCTTTTATGACATTTTAAAATTCATAAATCATCCACTTTTCTTCTTTAAGTAAAAATTGGTAAGACCATCAACAACAACAAAAATACCTCAATAATTTTGACAGCTAAATGAAATTTGGAATAGAAACTTTTGGAAATAGGAGGCTGAATAAAAATTAAAAGTTGGACACTTAATTGACAAGATGAAACTCTAAAGAATGATGACAGACAAAATAAAAGTATTAATTTTCAGCCCTCGGTTTTAATAACTAAAATGTAGCTAATCTGAAAAAATGGTAATTCTAAAATATAAAGCAAGATAACCTACAGATATTAGCAGTTCAGACTTTACAAACTTCTTTAATGAGAAAATTGGCAGTATACGATCACAGATCTCAGCGTCTCCTCGAAAACTTAATACTAGATAAGAAAATCCTGTGTCACCTTGCACACACTACTTTATTAATTTTAATTTGAAAACAGAACAGAAAGTAACGACCATAATTTCTGAAATGAATCCTACTGCTTGTTCATTAGACCTAGTGCCAACTAAACTAGATTGATGTTCTGGCAGAATTATCAGCAGTTTATTACTGAATGGTTTAGTCCCTAATGCACTAAAAGAGTCAGTTATCATACCATTACCTAACACTAGAACTACCAAAGCCTACGAAAAAACTCATAATCCCAGCCCACCTTAAATCTATTCGCACCTCTCCATCAGCGTCTTTTGTGTTGTAAATGTGTCGATCAGCACAAGCAGCAAGCAGCCTGCTATCCCATCCCCCTCACTGACACAGAAAGTCTCTTTTACCTGCTTGTGAGTTGCCTGAAGTTGTATAGGGTAAATGATAAATCGTTATTTGAATACATGCATTTCATGTGTGTTCCATGTCTACAACAATCTATGTAAACACATCGTTAAAATAGAAACGTTTTTCATGTTTTAGTAATAGTTGACAAAATGTAGACATGAAGTGTATAATGTGTGAAGCCTAAAGTCCAAATATCAAATAAACACTTTCACAAAAAGAATATAACTGCAGAAAAAGAACTCGCGTTAGGATGCAACATTGACATGCCCTTAATACGACCACTCTGGTGGTGCAGCAGTAAGAACTGCTGACTCATAATCAAGACGTTTGCAGTTTGATCCCGGACCGAGTGCCATCCTAAGAACCAGGAATGATTGCAGAAATGACACTTTGCATTTTCTATGCAAGTGTAAAACTTTGAACGTGAGTATGAGTTAAGTCATATTTCACTGAACCTGTCAAAAAGTGACATATGAAAAAAGTCGTATCTCAGTATACAGCCGACAATGACACAGTCACCTTGCTGGTGAGCTTTTGCGTTTTGGATACATACTATAGTGTTGCTATCTTGTGGATAGCCAAACATTTTTTTGTGGCAACAGCTTGCAGAAAACTGTGTTATAAATAGGCAGTTTGTAGTTATGTTGTCACAAAAAAGGAATAAAGCTGCTAATGTTTTGAAACAACTAGATTTATTACAAAATGAATATTTTGATAATAATGACAGTGTGGACGAAAAAGGCACATTGACAACAGGCAGATAATATTTCTTTAGTTCTCTTTATTATTCATCCGGAGTCACAGTAAGTAGAGATTCAAAGAGCATAACTTATTTCCGCAAAGCTCAATTTGAACCCTGAATAAAAATTAGGAGGGGTTTTTTATAATTCAGCATCTCATGATTAATAAGACAGAAAAACATCCTTATCATCTAAGTAGAGTTAAACAATATGTCTGTTGAGCTAAGCATTACCTGTGTTCTCAAAGCTAAGCACAGGAGAGACGCCTTTGCATAAACTACATGTACTTTTCTGCAGCCTTGTGACCTTGTCCCTGAGACATTCACTCTGAGAAAGGGAAAACAAGAAACAGCTTAGATTTTATTCATGTGGACACTATTTCTCCTGAACCCTGGAATAACATATTTTTGTTAGTTCATAAGCCAAAGCGTCTTTCACTGGCAAGTTACAAAATAGTTATTATAAAAATTCTAATTTACTAAACACATAAAACACATGGTGCTGAGGAGAACATTCTTCTTCTACAACAGTGATCAAGATCGTGACAATCAGTTGGATGATGTGAAACCTGCTGGCTCTGGAACCAAAGCCGATAGTTGCTTTGAAGGCGTTACTTCATCACAAGGTGTCTGATTTGTCACAAGTGTCAGGACAGCACTACATGGACGTTCTGCCACCCACTGAGTGCAAACACGACCAAATGTGTTGTGAAAACTAATGTGGGCAGCACAAAGAAATGTGATATATTTGTGGCACATGTGCTTCTAAGCCTGCACTCTGCGTGGTTTCATATTTCAAAATCTCTAATTTAAATATAGACTTATAGTCATATAACTGGTGAAAATGAAGTAATTAACAGTTTCTTTACATTTTTTGACTGAGCTAATGTGGATAATAAAACCATTGCTTTCCCATATATTCTTTACATTTTTATGAGTTTTGATATGGTTGATTATTAATCAAATATACATAGAGTTATACTGCTGAGTCCTGGTAATAAATGGAGCAGCAGTCAATGTGTTAAAACAATCTGGGAGTTCAAATCAAATTTTCTCAATACTCTCTTGTTGATATTTTTCCTATCTGCTGTAAAAAGAAGATTCCAAAATGCAGAATGTTATTGACAAAGAAGAAGGGGGAAAACAAAGATTGTTTTAGCCCTGAAACACCTTTTAGCCCTCAAGGCAGAACTGTAAAATGAAAACTCCAACCAAGACTGTCGAAAAATCATTCTTTTTTAACATTAATTTCTTTTTTTATTCTTACGGAATACAATCATAATGCATCAAATGAGTATGCAAGGATTGTGCTCTGAAGGCTGAGGACTGTAAAGGAAAAGAGGAGATACTCTCTCTCTCTCCCTAAACGGGAGGCTGCATCTTCCTGCACTCACAATGTAGACATAAGATGAATACATCACAAAAAGTATTTTTCTCACTAACAGTCCATAAAGTGTATTTATGGGTAAGCACTTCTCTTCATCCATAATACTGAATACTGGGGTACCACAGGGCTGTGTGCTGAGCCCTCTACTTTAATCACTCTTCACAAATGACTGCAAATCTACCCATGATACTAACATCATAATAAAGTTTGCAGATGACACCACCATGATAGACCTGATCCCCAATAAGGATGAAGTGGCCTATATAGAGGAGGTCCAGAATCTGGAGATTTGGAGCCACAACAACAACTTTGCACTCAATTCCAAGAAAACAAATGAACTGATTCTGGACTGAACTACAGTGGTCACCAACCAATCAGCATTAATGGCAAGAGGGTGAAGACAGACAGTTCAGAGTTTCACATTGTAGGGAGTCCACATCAGCCAGGACCTGTCATGGATAACAAACATGACAGCAATGGCCAAGAAAGGTCTTCAGAGGTTTCACTTTCTGAGGAGGCTGAAGAAAGCACAACTCCCACAACAGCTGCTGGTTAACTTCTACAGGTGCACCATGGAGTCTGTCATTATCTACTGCATTACAGAAGCGTACTCTGGCTGCACTTCTGAGAACGGGAAGATCCTCCGGTGTATCATCAAAATGGCTCAGAGAATTACTGGAAATCAGCTACCATCACTGGAAGATATCCAGAAGACATTCCTGTTTAGCTTTGCCTTTCTGCTTGTGGTCATTATTTTGATGGTCTTCTCCCAAAGCTCAGGTTTCTTGCAGACTGCATCGGGCTTTCTCTTACTTTGCTCCATTAATTGTGCCATCACGCACTTTCCAGCGCCTGCAGCAGAGCAGCATCCTCACGACCACCGTGCTTCAAAGTTGCAATGATGTGTTTTTGATATTGTGCAGTCTATCATAGTATTTAGTGTAATGGCTGAAAAGTATAACTTTTGGTTTCATCAGACCAGAGAACCTTCTCATGTGCCTTCTAGCAAACGTTAGATGAGATATCATGTTCCTTTGTTTTAACAGTGGTTTACTCTTTGCCACTCTACTATAAAGCTGTGACTGGCAAAGCACACTGTCAACAGGTGTTCTCCGTATGGTCTCTCCAGTCGCAGCCATGTAGCTTGTAACTTCTTCAGTGTTCTCATTGCTCTCTTGATGGTTTCTCTTACTTGTCTTCTTTAGTTTCTGTGGACAGCCTGCTCAAAGCAGACTTACAGATGTGCCAAACTCTTCCTATTTCTTAATAATTGATTTAACTGGACTCCAAAGGATATTCCAAAGGATATTCAGTGACTAGGATATTTTATTGACCCATTCCCCTAACTTGTGCTGTTCAATCACCATTTCATTTCTGAGTGTTTTTAATCATTGTATAGGTTAGGCTACCATACTGACTCACCAGAAGTTGGATCTTCCAGATACCATAATCAGTAGAAACCCCAGACAGCTGACCTCCACTGAACTAATTCTGTGTTTTCTAAAACCAATGGGCTGTGCCATTGAGGATTTAGGGGTGTCGTACATGCAACTTGACAGAGACTGAGCAGTTCTGTAAAGAAGAAAAATGGCACCATCCAGATTTGTAAAACTAACAGAGAGAGAGAGACCTGTGCTCACACACTCAAGGATGTCATGGCTGTCATCTGCCAAATATTGACTTGAAGGGAGGAATACTTATGAACTCAATTATTTAGTGTTTTATATTTGTAATTAATTTAGACCACTTTGCAGAGATCTGCTTTCACTTTGACACAAAAGAGTCTTTTTCCATTGATCAAAATCAAAAAAGCCCAATGAAATACTCACTGTGGTTCAAAATGTGAAAACTCCCATTGGAGTACATACATTTATAGACACTGTACATATTGAGCACCTTGTATGGTGTTCACAGCTAAAAGTACCTTACAAATGTCTGCCCATTTGGTTCCATTCAGTGATTCACAGCACATCTCTCACTGTGTCACTTAACCAGTCAGTGGTCACGTAGTAAACATAGAAGACAGTTGTGTGATAAAAATACACCATATAAGAAAGGAAGGCACAAACAAAGATGGGGCACCAATGGTGAGCCTCATATAACTGAAAGGGTTTTAGAAAAATCCAGCGACAGCTATTCTATGGAGATGTCTTTCCAGACATGAGTCCGTTATGTGATTGGCTGTCATCTTGCTGGTGGTTCAATTAATTCTTTGAAACCTCCTCTGAATTTTGTCACTATATAACCCTAGCCTCCTGAGCCATTTTCAACTATTTTGAAAACTGAATATTTTGATTTATGAAAGTAATATTTTATTATATAATATTATGATGAT
This sequence comes from Erpetoichthys calabaricus, assembly GCF_900747795.2. NCBI lineage: Eukaryota > Metazoa > Chordata > Cladistia > Polypteriformes > Polypteridae > Erpetoichthys > Erpetoichthys calabaricus. The sequence goes on from NC_041399.2 coordinate 16,459,729, forward strand.
AACTCAAAATGTTATAACAACAGATTGATACAGTAGAACAAGCTTTATCATTTTCAGTCACGCAGTTTTAATCATTTTCTATTGTCATTATAAGGACCTAACGTCAAAACTGCACTTTTGAGTGATTCTCTTCAAAACAGTTTCCACTACTGTAAGCAGTGCACAGGAACACTTCACATGATTTTCACCGTCTTATAATCTATCATCATGTTTCTCCCCTTTCCAAGAGGGCTCTCACATTAAATACCCAAACTCCCTCGGGCATGGTGCAACCTGTGCCGGGGACAGTGAGAGATGAGGAGTTTGACTGGGATGGTAAACCTGTCACACCGTAATACAGACGTCCTAAGAAGCAGAAGGGCAAAAGCTCTGTTTGCCTGCTTGTACTTCTCTGAGCACACTAAGCATTTAACTGTTTTGAGTTGGTCCAATGGCTAAAGTACAACTGAGCTCCTTTCCATTTTCTTTTTGGAACCTACGAGTCAAAACAAAACTGAACTGTGTGACGACGCCGGTTCCCTCCAGACTCTCTCTTCCCACAAGGGAGTCTGTTGAACCAATACCATCGATAGTTATGACCAAGATGAGCTGACAAATGAGGACAAATCTCATTGAAGCCAAGGGATGGTGGAAAGTGCTTGAGTGCGTTTATTGAAAACAGTCAAAAGTAAAACCAAAAGTGTCCACTGTGAAGTGTTATCAAAAAATACAGTACACACATAAATCCAAAAAACCAATGAAAAGTGGGGATAAAATCCATAATAAATAAATCCGTTAAAATAGAGGTTAAAAATGCAGTCTCGCTCAGCCCACCTCCTTCTGTCTTCACGGCTCACCCATCACTCGCGATGCCAGCAGAGACTCTGCAGCACAAACTCCTTTCTGCCGACCCCCATCTTGGCTGCCTCCAAACTGCACAGCCAGACCGTCCGAGGTCGGCTCACTTCTTTCACCTCACCTCCTTTGTGCTCACATGGTTGCCCCTCAGATCCATTGGGACGTCTTCCATCCTGCTCGCCCCACTCTACATGATTATTCATTAGGGCAAATCAGCCCTAGAGTGCCTCAGCCTGTGCTCCCTCACGGATCCCCAGCTCATGCTGCCTTCTCCATGTACAGTAGGTATCCATATCATCTGCCCTTGACTGCCTTTCATGTCTTTTAACCTCCGTCTTCTCTTCTGTTCTTTCATATCTTTCTTTTCCTTTCCCCTTGTGCCAGCCTGTACATGTACATCTCCGTGGGCACAGCACCTTAATCACACATCACAGAAAGCCGACGAAGCAATTGAGAACGATCCACTATGACTCCTAAATCCTTCTCATAAGGTGTACTCTCGATTTTACAACCGCCCATTGTATATTCAAACCTAACATTTTTACTTCCTATGTGTAATACTTTACATTTACTGACATTAAATTTCATCTGCCACAAATCTGCCCAAGCCTGTATGCTATCCAAGTTCTTCTGTAATGATATAACGGATTCCAAATTATCTGCTAATCCACCAATCTTGGTATTATCTGCAAACTTAACCATCTTGTTACTTACAGTATATTCCTATCTAAATCATTTATATGTGTTAAAAATAGCAGCGGCCCTAGCACTGACCCCTGTGGAACACCACTCTTAACATTGGCCAGTTCTGATGAGGTTCCTTGCACCATCACCCTCCGCTTCCTGTGTCTGAGCCAATTCTGCACCCATCTAAAAACATCACCCTGAACTCCCACTTCTTTTAATTTGATGGCCAACCTCTCATGTGGCACCTTATCAAATGCTTTCTGAAAGTCCAGATAAATAATATCATCTGCTCCACTTTGATCATATCCTTGTATTGCCTCCTCATAGAATTCCAGCATGTTAGTAAAACATGACCTCCCTCTTCTGACCCCATGCTGACTGTTCCTAATAACTCCTGTCCTTGCCAGTTGTTCCACAATCTTATCCTTAATAATTCCTTCCATTAATTTTCCTGTAATGCATGTTAATCTTACTGGCCTATAGTTGCTTGGATCTTCCCTGTCACCTTTTTATATATTGGGATGATATTTGCCATTTTCCAGTCCTTCAGAATCTCTCCAGTGCGCAGTGACTTCCTAAAAATATATGTCAAGGGTTTATATCTGTACTCGCTAGCCTCCTTAACAACTTGAGGGTAAATATTATCTGGTCCTGGTGATTTGTTTGATTTCAGCTTATTTAATCTGAGCAGCACTTCTCCCTCTACAATTTCCAAATCCCTCAGTACCTCCTTAGTAGTCCCTGTTACCTCTGGCAGGTTATCCACTTGTTCACTTCAAGCAACCCCACCTAATCCAATTCAGGGTGGCAGATCCCCACCTGGAAGCACTCGGCACGAGATACCAACTGACTTTGGATAGGACTGTGGTCTATTGTAGGGCACAACCCTCTCCTATTCATAAGAGGCCAGGTTAGAATTGCATGTTAACCTGCACAAATTTTGGGATGTCAGTGGAAAACCAGAATAACTGAAGAAGTCCCCTTGTAAATATCTCACAGACAGTGCCTGAGCTAGGATTCATACCCAGTGGTCTGTTGATTCCAGGCAGCTTCACTAATTGCTTTGCCATTATATTTTCTTGTCAGTTTAAATTTCTAGAAAATGGAAATGAACATCCAAAGATACAAGGAATATTAACTTTAAAACATAGTCCTGTCTACTATAATAATATTTTAAGAACAGGCTATACATTAATACAATAATGAAATGCTTATGTGCACCCGAACCAACTTTTTTGGATGTCTGTGAAGCTTGTGAAGGTGACATGACAGTGATCTTCATGTCTTGACCTAGGATTATAGTTACAGTCATATGAAAAAGTTTGGAAACCCCTCTTAATTCTTTGGATTTTTGTTCATCATTGGCTGAGTTGTTTTCAAAGTAGTAACTTCCTTTTAATATATGACATGCCTTATGGGAACAGTAGTATTTCAGCAGTGACATTATGTTTATTGGATTAACAGAAAATATGCAATATGCATCAGAACAAAATTAGACAGGTGCATAAATTTGGGCACCTCAACAGAGATATTACATCAATACTTAGTTGAGCCTCCTTTTGCAAATATAACAGCCTCTAGACGCTGTCCTCCTATAGCCTTTGATGAGTGTCTGGATTCTGGATGGAGGTATTTTTGACCATTCTTCCATAAAAAATCTCTCCAGTTCAGTTAAATTTGATGGATGTCGAGCATGGACAGCCTGCTTCAAATCATCCCATAGACGTTCGATGATATTCAAGTCAGGGGACTGTGACGGCCATTCCAGAACACTGTACTTCTCCCTCTGCATGAATGCCTTTGTAGATTTTGAACTGTGTTTTGGGTCATTGTATTGTTGGAATATCCAACCCCTGCGTAACTTCAACTTTGTGACTGATGCTTGAACATTATCCTTTAACAAGGGCCCCAGTCCCTGAACTAGCCACGCAGCCCCACAACATGATGGCACCTCCACCAAATTTGACAGTAGGTAGCAGGTGTTTTTCTTGGAATGCGGTGTTCTTCTTCCGCCAAGCAAAGCGCTTTTTGTTATGACCAAATAACTTTTTGTCTCATCAGTCTAAAGCTCTTTGTTCCAAAATGAATCTGGCTTGTCTAAATGAGCATCTGCATACAACAAGCGACTCCGTATGTGGTGTGAGTGCAGAAAGGGCTTCTTTCTCATCACCCTGCCATGCAGATGTTCTTTGTGCAAATTGTGCTGAATTGTAGAACGATGTACAGATACACCATCTGCAGCAAGATGTTCTTGCAGGTCTTTGGAGGTGATCTGTGGGTTGTCTGTAACCATTCTCACAATCCTGCTCATATGCCACTCCTGTATTTTTCTTGGCCTGCCAGACCTGCTGGGTTTAACAGCAACTGTGCCTGTGGCCTTCCATTTCCTGATTCCATTCTTTACACTTGAAACTGACAGTTTAAACCTCTGAGATAGCTTTTTGTAGCCTTCCCCTAAACCAGGAGACTGAACAATCTTTGTTTTCATATCTTTTGAGAGTTGCTTTGAGGATCCCATGCTGTCACTCTTCAGAGGAGAGTCAAAGGGAAGCACACCTTGCAATTGACCACCTTAAATACCTTTATATCTCATGATTGGACACACCTGTCTATGAAGTTCAAGGCTTAATGAGCTCATCCAACCAATTTGGTGTTACAAGTAATCAGCATTAAGCAGTGACATGCACTCAAATTAGCAAAATGACAAGGGGACCCACATTTGTGCACAGCCAGTTTTTCACATTTGATTTAATTTCATACAACTAAATACTGCTTCACTAAAAATCTTTGTTTGGAAAACACCCCAGTACTCAGATGATCCTAGGAAATGAAAGACATACCACTGTTATCTTTTTCGTTGAAAGTAGAGTCAATTATTATGCAGGCTGAGAGGGGTTCCCAAACTTTTTCATATGACTGTATGTTAAAAGCAATCAAAATGGAGTGCAGGTTGAGTTTCCCTAATCTGAAATACTCCAAAATCCAAAACTCTTAGAGCGCCAACATGATGGAAATTACCTTGCTTGCCCATGATGCGCTCTGACCAATGTTCCCTTCTAACACATGAGTTGCTTCATATTGTTTTAGACTGATTTCTTCAATTGCTTTTTGAATTTCAAATGGCCTCGCAACACGTGAACAATAAGTTGTGGGGGTGTGGTAGTGCAACTTTGGTTCCTGGTAGAGTTTCAGGAGCATCGGGTGCATTAACAATGGATGAAATGCGCAATGACAACTGTGTGGCACTTCCAAATTGTTGTGTGGGAGGCAAAGTACTGCATGTGATTCCAAAATGCTGTGTGGTACAGCTCAGAGGGAATATAGGCTCTGACGCTACAGTTTGTCGTCAGAGATCATGACTGGCATATCTACTGTATGTGCATTACTTACTGTGTTTTTTCCTTATTCTCTGGGTACAGTATCCTTTTAACCCTTAAACCACCACATACTTGGGGGGTTAATGCACCCCAGGACGGCAAATACTTTTTTGATGCACTTTCTAAGGAAACAACACAATTCACCAAGAAAAAAGTGAAATTTTAATGGAACACATATTTTTTTTCATGAAAAGAGCATCACAATTACTACAACACTAATCATTTTACACACTGCCAATGAACTGTAAAAACTATAAAAAATCTACTGCAACAATCTATTATTATATGTAGAAGGTGCAACTGACGCCATTGATGAAATTCAGCAAATCACCGAGCCAACTGCACTTGAACTGGCTTCACGCAAGCACACAGAGGCCAACGCTGATGCTGTCAGGCCAGTCTAGTGCAGCGGCTGAATCCCAGGGACAGTGATGCTGATTTGCTAGGGGGCGGCGGTGGTCATGAGCTGACTGCTCAACAAATGGACGGCACTGACTGATCAGCTCCGACTATAGCTGGTTTAACGAATGTATGTCGCCGAAGATACTTGGCTCCGGCGTGCTGGCAAATTGCACTGGGAACAGACTATAGCCCTATAGCCGATTGTGGCGATTTAAGGGTTAAATAAAACACATTGTATTGTAGATGGGCACTGAAAGTCTGCCATTGTTCATTGTTGCTGTTATTTAACAGCTGATGCCACTGTGTACAAACTTTGTTTCATGCAGAAAATTAGTACAAATATTGTATAAAATTACCCTGAGGCTATGTGTATAAGATGTATATTGTAGTGACCAACTAGAGAGTCTAATGGAAGAAGGTACTTGCACCAAGATGGATGTCAAAAAATGGAATGTAACACTTAGGCTGTTTATTTGAGTACAACTGAAAAAAAAACAAAAAATGACAATGAAATGAAATTCTTGGGACACGGGAGCTGTTTATTTAGCCCCCTACTGTTACTGACTGTCCAGTCTTGTGAGCCCGAAGCACGTGATAAATGCCTCGCTACCGTAATTGTACAAACTGAAACCATCCGTGTGTCAACAGCTCTAGACAAGTATCTCTAAGCCACACCTCCAATCTCATGCCATTGGATTGACTCCAGGTTTGCTAAGTCCTATCTCCAATTAGCTTTTGTTGAAATCTTCAGCTGACAATTCTTGATCGTAGATCATCTGAGATCTCTTTTTGGTGATGCATGCCTCACATCAGCAGATGCTTCTTGTGAATAGGAGGCGGAAGAGGATGGGAATGTATACTGATACAGCATGTTGCCGCACCCACCATTCAATGAACCACCTCAGGATCCCAAATTTGGACCCAAGTGCAGCTGTGCACCTCAGCACGACACTAGTTTGAATGGAATAGATAGATAGATAGATAGATAGATAGATAGATAGATAGATAGATAGATAGATAGATAGATAGATAGATAGATACTTTATTAATCCCAAGGGGAAATTCACATACCTCAGCAGCAGCATATTGATAAAGAACAATATTAAATTAAAGAGTGATAACAATGCAGATAGCAATGCAGGTATACAGACAGACAATAACTTTGTAGAATTTTAACATTTAAACCCCCCCCCCCCCCCCCCCAGGTGGAATTGAAAAGTCGCATAGTGTGGGGGAGAAACGATCTCCTCAGTCTGTCAGTGGAGCAGGACAGTGACAGCAGTCTGTCGCTGAAGCTGCTCCTCTGTCTGGAGATGATACTGTTTAGTGGATGCAGTGGATTCTCCATGATTGACAGGAGCCTGCTCAGTGCCCGTCACTCAGCCACAGATGTCAAACTGTCCAGCTCCGTGCCTACAATAGAGCCTGCCTTTCTCACCAGTTTGTCCAGGCATGAGGCATCCCTCTTCTCTATGCTGCTTCCCCAGCACACCACTGTGTAGAAGAGGGCGCTCGCCACAACCATCTGATAGAACATCTGCAGCATCTTATTGCAGATGTTGAAGGACGCCAGCCTTCTAAGGAAGTATAGTTGGCTCTGTCCTCTCTTGCACAGAGAATCAGTATTGGCAGTCCAGTCCAATTTATCATCCAGCTGCACTCCCAGGTATTTATAGGTTTGCACCCTCTGCACACAGTCACCTTTTATGATCACGGGGTCCAGGAGGGGCCTGGGTCTCCTAAAATCCACCACCAGCTCCTTGGTTTTGCTGGTGTTTAGTTGTAGGTGGTTTGAGTCACACCATTTAACAAAGTCCTTGATTAAGTTCCTATACTCCTCTTCTTGCCCATTCCTGATGCAGCCCACGATAACAGTGTTGTCAGAAAACTTTTGCACTAATTTTCAATTTTTTAATTTAATTTATTTAATTTTCTATTTTTTGAATAGAACAGCGTGAGTTTTTTTACAGTGGCTGGAGTGTGAATAGCGAGCTCAGAATGTTCTAGTCTTTTTTTATTGGTCAAAGTATATCTAAGCCACAGCTCTAATCTCATTTCATTGGTTGCACTCCAGGTTTGTTAACTCCTGTGTTCAGATTTTTATGAAGTCATCAGCTAATAATTTTTGATTGTAGATCTTCTGAGACCTCTTTTTGTGATACATGTTTCACATTGCCAGATGCTTCTTGTGAACAGCAAACTCAAAATGTTTGAGACTTTCTCTGTTGGTCAGAATATCTCAACGCCAGGTTTGCTAACTGTTACCTGCAGTTAGCTTTTGTTAAAATTATCAGTTATCAGATCTTCTGAGATCTTTTTGTGATGCATGCCTTATGTTAGCAGATGCTTCTTGTGAATTGCAAAATCAAGATGTTTGAGTTTGTTATTACTGGTCAAAGTATCTGTAGACCACACCTCTAATCTTGTTTCATTAGTTGGACTCCAGGTTTGCTAACTCCTGTCTCCACTTAGCTTTTGTTGAAATTTATTATTATTATTATTATTATCAGCCTTGGGGTTCACACACAGTGAATGTTTGAATGATGTATTCAGTATGTACATCAATGCAATCATTTGTGTGTTATTAGTTTAAACTGATTGTGTTTGTTCATTATTGTAACTTAGATGGAGATCAGACCATATTTTAAGACAAATTTAAACAGAAATGAAGTTATTTCCAAAGGGTTCATATCCTTTATCCTGCCACTGGGGTGTTGTTTTCTGAAGATGGCTCAGGTTACTTATACTGATTTACAAATACAGAAACATTTAAACATTGTAGTTAACTGCACATCTTTTTTACATTAGAGAATAGTAATAGAGGGAATCAAAACATTTAGCTAAATTATCACTGAATTATTAAAAGAATTTATTAATTTTTTAACAGTCCGAGGGCTTCCAAAATTAGGATTTTTAAAATGTGATCCTTTGCTGTGTGGTAGGTTTATACATTACAATGAAACCTTTACGACATGTTTAAAGCTGATACTGGAACAGCTACAAAGTTATGGCTCATCTTCAGTTGCAGGTTGTAGAAATAAACTGAATTTGCTTTATGCAGCTACTCAGATGTTTAATAGCTTAGTGTCTGCAAGATTAGTGAAATAAATAAGTGGAAACTACCACATTGGCTGTGATTTACAGTGCAATTAGAATACAAATCATCATATTAAGCCTCAAACATCAAGGACAAAAATAGCAATAATAGGATGTGGTAGGATAGGACAGAAAGTTCTCCTCTGAACCAGAAAACAGGCTCCAGGATATACGTGTTCAGTCTTTTAGTAGAAAGGCACCCCAGACACTGGGAGTCATGTCATTTAAATTAGTTATATTAGGTGTATATATGAGGGAGAATCAAAAAGTAAAGGTAACTTACCCTCTAATAACCGTAACTGTGAGCAGGTATACATAACAGTTCTATTACTTTTCCACATGGTCTCCCTGCTGGTCCATGCACTTCTTGCATTGTTCCACTAACTTCTTCATTCCTTGGTGGAGGAAGCTTTCCAGCTGCTCTCAAATCCAGGTCTTCACTGCTTCATTAACTTCATCATCAGAGTTAAACCTGCAAACACACAGAGCCTCTTTAAGTGGACCAAAAATGTAGTCATGGTGCTAGATCAGAGCTGTAAGGAGGAAATGGAAGATGCTCAAACCATGGCTGTTGTATTGCCTCCGGTGTTGTGGACTCTGCATGGGGATGTGTGTTGTCGTGGAGCTCCAAGACAATTTTCGACAGCATTCCTCTTTTTAGCTGTGAATTGCAGGTTTCAATTTCAGATTTCACTCCCTCTGCTCAAAGAAATCTCACTACAGCATGTTGTTCAACCAAAGTGCAGTCCCACAGCCTAGTGTCCAGGTTCATTTGACCATGGCTTCAACTAGACTAATGGCAGAATGCTTCACTCTGTGTGTTTTGCTTAAGATTCCAAGGATCAATAAAATAACAGTAGGATGTCAAGCTTTTAATTACAGGGCTCCGGAGCTGTAGAATGGTCTGACTGCTAATATAAGAGGTGTCCCTTTAGTGTCAGTTTTTAAATCCCAACTAAAGACTCACAATTCCAGTTTAAGATACCCTGACTAGACCTGCTAATTAGCTGTGCATACTGCATCTCTGTTGTTAGTCATTCATATTAAAATATAAGCAATATGATATTTATGAACTGTTACTAACTGTCCTCTATTCTGTCTCTCTTCTCAATATCCTCACATGGCACTTGGTGCCACTGCTCTACTGTCAAGTTGTTTGCCTGCATGGAAAAGTCATCTCTGACAAATGAGAACTGAAAACCTTTGAGTAGAAGGGTCATTTCATCTGATTGGCTGACCCAGCTGTAGAATGGCCCGTGGTGTTGTCGGGTTGTTGGCCAAGGTCTCCAGGACTCTGACTATGTCTGGCTTTTCTGACTCCTTTTCTACAGTCTGGCAATGGTTCTTCAATCAGCTGATTTTGTGATGTATTTGAACAAATCTGTATCTTCATATGTGAAAGTTGTGCATTTAGTGAGTGATATTATCTATTGTTGAATTTAGCCTATTATCTGTTCTTAAATTTTGCTTGGCCTTTTGTGCTGTTGTATTATATTTCTGAGGTGGCCGTGATAGATTGGCCATCCAGCTCTATGAAGAGGATTCATCGTGTTGTTTTCTTCGTTGTATTTACCCTTATTTTTTGACACCCACTACACACCCAACCTACTTGAATTGCCTTTCCCAAGATTTCTTCAATTTTTTTCTCTACAGGGGTCTTTTTTTGGGGGGAGTTTTTTCTTATCTTCTTAGGGAGTCAAGACCAAGGGGCTGTCAAAAAAGCAGGACATGTTAAAGCTCATTGTGGTATTTCTTTTGTGATTTTGGGCTCTACAAAAAACAAACTGTTGTTGTTGTTCGAACTACACATAAGCCTTTGAGAACATGTTGCATTATGTCAGGTTCTATCCGTTCCAGTTACTGAAAATTTTTCAAATTATATTCATATTTTTATATTTTCTAGGGGTATCTGTGACAATATTACCATGTAAACCAACCATTCATCCATCCATCTTACAAACAGACTGAGTGATATGTTCATGCCTAGCACCCAGTGATAACTGGGACTCTATAAACCTTTACAGATATTCACTGCACAATAATTTTTTTGAAAAGTCTTGCTTCCTGCAAAGTTTTTGCAGACAGGTACCTACGGTGTATGCACAAATATAGTTTTGGTTTTACTGCATCACGTTGGAACTCTGAGGAATAGACATTTATATGTTTACTGACAATAACGTATTTAGTCACGTTTATGTTTCGCATAAGCTATTAAATTCAACAGAATTAAAAGTGTTTTGCTCCTGATTTTCTTTTGTATTCAATGTCTGGTTCATTCACGTTGCAGTGTCCAACAGTAGTCAGCAAGCATTGACGGATTCCAGTTGCCCTGGTATCGTCTCTCCATCGTAGCAATGTCCTGCTGAAACCTTTCACCATGTTCGTCACTGACAGCACCGAGATTTGCGGGGAAGAAGTCTAAGTGTGAGTGGAGGAAATGAATCTTGAGTGACATGTTGTACTTCATTGTCTTGTATGCTTTGAGAAGTTTGGCTACCTGCTGAATGTAGTTTGGTGCTCTTGTAACAGGTATCTGGTCACACTTACAGATAATCTAACTTTGTCACCTTTAAAATATCCGACTACGCCACCCAGTTTTATTAAGAGACTGGGAACTCCTGAAATTTACCAATAATAGCACACAGGTTTCTTTAAATTGGGAGGTGAGTAAACACACAATGAAAGACACAACAGTAATTTCAGAAAAAAGCAACAGTAAGTTCTATTACACAAGACAATATAAGGTACATTAAAAAGATAAACAAACATAACAAAACCTAAACATATCAGGAATTAATTTCCTTTTTTTAAAAAAGGAAAACACACAGTCCACCCTCTAAAAGTCCTTTAAAAACAAGAATTGGAGGATACAACCTTTAGTAGTGCAGAGTCCAGTTTGCGCACTGTGTTACCCAAACAGTTAATTGTTCAACTGTCCATGGATGCACTCTGTTCCCCGGACACTCGTTCCCCTACAGAAGTTGTGTCAAATTGTTGAATCTCTGTCAGCGTCTCTTTGTTGTTCCTTTTTCTTCCACTCTGGGCTCCTTGTGTTTCTGGGAACTAGGTACGCCTCATTTCTCGTCTGTCAGCTTCGCTTGGTCCTTTCATGCGGATTCCCTCTCTCGCTGAACCCACATCCGGCGTCTCTTTGTGGAGCTGTCTCTTCCTCCCTGGAAGTTTTGCCGTTCTTGTGCCTCACGTTGTGCCAGCCAGGTACCCTTGTCTGCCTGCAAGCCCCTGTGCTCTGTCTGAGTGTCTTGGCAGTGTTTTCTGTGGACTGTGCCTTCTGCTGCCAGGAGTTTTTATCTACTTCAGTCCCTGCTGTTGTCAGTCCTGGACAATCAGTTTAATCAATGGCACATCTAAATTTCCTGGGTTTAACAATTAATGAAAACACAAGTTAACAAAGTGTATTGTTACCAACCATTAATAAGTACAGATCTGCTGATTCGAAACCAATATTGTCAAACATGTTAATTTTCAGGTAAATACAGACATCCTCCAAGGCCAGACTTCAAAGCGGTGACTGCTTTGCAAGACAGCAAATACCTACACAAACAACCCTGACACAATCAGTAACTGGATTATCCATGATCCTCCAAGGAAGCAGCAATTCTTTTATCACACATGGTATTGTTTGTATACTCAACCAGCCAGACTTCAAAGCGGTGACTCCTTTGCAAGACAGCAAATACCTACACAGACAACCCTGACACAATCAGTAACTGGATTATCCAGGAAATCGAAAAACAAGGTGCCCTTCTGACACTCTGCAATTGCCCAAAAAAGTCAGTTATTCTTGGGAACATCTGTCTTAAATAACGAAAACCTTCGCCTTCCTTGTTCAGTGCTTTCACGAAATTCTTCATGTGTCTGAGTTTTATGTGAAGAGGAGGCAAAAATATCTTTGCCGGGTTGACAAGTGATTCATGTGCCACATTTTTCTGTCCTGGAACTAACTTTTTATGGAGTGGCCAGTTCTGTCGAGAATAGTGTGACTCTGTGGCACGGCTGTCCCATTCACAGATGAAACAACAGTACTTTGTATAGCTGAGCTGCAGTCCTAGTAACAGAGCAACGATTTTAAGATCTCCACAGATATTCCAGTTGTACCTGCTATACTGGACATGCTTCAGCAACAGTTCCATATTCTCATATGTTTCTTTCATGTGTGCTGCATAGCCAACAGGTACTGAAGGATGAACATTGCTATTGTGTAGCAGAACAGCTTTCAGGCTTAACATTGACAAATCAATGAAGAGACGCCACTTTCCCGGGTTGGGATCACAACCCAAGGCCGAGAACAATCCTTCAATGTCACAACAGAAACATAAACTGTCGACTTGTGCAAAAAATTTGGTTATATCATGATGTCGGCCTCGAAACAGAAATTTTCATACCTGGTGACAGCAAACACCATTCCT